>NC_064283.1:28688137-29027371 GCF_019186545.1 Solanum stenotomum
TGCAGTCAACTTAGTTTTCAGTTCTGCGAAGATTTTCTCACAATCATCTGACCACTAAACCTTAACGTTTTTGCTGAGTTAACTTAGTTAATAGAGGGGCTATGGATGAAAATCCTTTCACGAACTTTCTGTAATAGCCAACCCAACCCAAGAAGCTTCTGATATATGTAGGAGAGGTAGGTCTGGGCCATTGTTTCACTGCTTTTATTTTCTGAGAATCCACTCGGATCCCTTTGCTAGACACTATATGACCAAGGAAAGTAACAAATTGCAACCAAAACTCACATTTGCTAAACTTAGCGAATAACTGGCAATCTTTGAGAGTTTGCAGGACAATTCTCAAATGATTCGCATGTTCTTCCTCATTCCTTGAGTAAATAAGAATATCATCAATGAAGATGATAACAAACATCCAAATACTGCTTGGATACTCTATTCATCAAATCCATGAAAGCTGCAAGAGAATTGGTTAGTCCAAATGACATAACTACAAATTCATAATGACCATACCGAGTTCTGAATTTGTTTTCGGGATGTCACTATGTCTGACTCTAAGTTGACAATAACCAGATTTGAGGTCTATCTTTGAGAAATGACTAGCACCCTGAAGTTGGTCGAACAAGTCATCAATCCTGTGGATAAGGTACTTCTTCTTGATTGTGAGTTTTTTCAACTGCCAATAGTCAATGCACATTCTGAGAGAACCATCTTTCTTTTTAATGAACAACACTGGTGCACCTCATGGGAAAATACTAGGTCTGATGAAATCCTTATCTAGAAGGTCTTTCAATTGTTCTTTCAATTACTTAAGCTTAGCTGGAGCCATTCTGTAAGGAGGAATAGAAATAGGCTAGGTATCTAGAAGGAGATCAATTCCAAAGTTGATTTCCCTTTAGGGAGGAACTCCGGGAAGTTCTTCTAGAAACACTTCAAGGAACTCATTAACTACTAGAACTGACTCAATAATTGGGGTTTCGGAGCTTGAATCCTTAACCCGAACTAGATGATAAAGATAACCCTTAGAGATCATCTTTCTGGCCTTAAGGTAATAATTGAATCGACCCATAGGCGCTAAACTACTACCCTTCCATTCTAAGATTGGTTCGTCTGGAAACTGAAAACGAACAATCCTAGTTCTATAATCGACTGAGGCATAACATAAATGTAATCAATCCATGCCTGAATGATATCAAAGTTTACCATTTCTAACTCTACAAGATCTGCTGAGGTGACTTTCTGGGAGACTATGACAGGGCANCTGAGGCATAACAGAAATGTAATCAATCCATGCCTGAATGATATCAAAGTTTACCATTTCTAACTCTACAAGATCTGCTGAGGTGACTTTCTGGGAGACTATGACAGGGCAATTTCTATATACACGTCTAACTATAACTGGGTCACCGACTGGAGTAGAGAATGAGAAGGGTTCTGAGAGAGTTTCTGGGCTAACATTGAAGTTGACTGCTATATAATGAGTTACAAAGGAAAGAGTAGCCCCTGGATCTAACAAATCATAAACATCTAAGTCAAAAACTCTTAACGTACCAGTGACTACATTAGGAGAATCTTCTTGATCCTGGCGAGCCTGAAGAGCATACAACCTGTTTTGGTATTGTCTACCACCTATACCAGATGAGTTACCCTGCTGAGTCAGACGACCTGCTGGTGCTGTTGAAGTTGTAGACCAAGTTCTACCGTTATTACCTCCTTGACCATGTTTAGCAGAAGGACAATCTCTAAATATGTGACCAGACTGACCACACCCAAAACATCATTCCTTTCCTGCAAGACACTTTCCCGGATGGTTCTTACCATACTTTGGACAAGTTGGGTAGGTTTTGGTACTTGAAATACTCCCCTGAAACTTAGAGTCTGATGCCCTACCTTTCTGATCTTATCGGGTCTTGGAGGATAGAACAATAACTGATGAATGTGTTGGAGCTGAAGATTTCTGCTGAAATTGCGAGCAATTTCCACCACCTGATTTCTGTTGAGAATACTCATAGTTGCCTGTTCTAGCCTTTTTATTATCCTTAGCTTGTTCCCTAAGCTTATCACTCTCAACCTACTGAGCATGGTTATGAGTCTAGAGATGTTCATATTTTCCAGCAACATAGAATTCCTACACTCTGTTTTCACTAAGTCGGATACCCCATATAGAAACTTGTTCATTTGAGCCTTGGAATCGACAACCATGTGAGGAGCATACATGGAGAGTTGGGTGAACTTGAGCCCATACTCTTGGATTGCATGGAACCCTGCCTTAAATTCATAAACTCCTGAGCTCTTGCCTCCCTCAACTCTCTTAAAAAGAATCTGTCCAGAAAGGTTTCACTAAAGCATTCCCAAGTGATAGGAGTTACATATGTACCCTTGTTCTCTTTCCATTAAGTATACCATATATGAGCTACATCCTTAAGCTGATAGGATGCCAAATCTACCCTATTATTACCTGTCACTTGCATCACTCCAAAGATCTTCTTGACCGTATCTATGAAGTTTTGGGTATCCTCACCAATCTATGATCCTAAGAACTCATGAGGATTCGTCCTAACAAAATCACGAACCCTGGCTGCCACTGATCCACCACTAGCATTTGCAAGAACAGGAACATGTTGGTTGTTCTGGTTAGTCACACTCTGAGCCAAAAGTTGGATAGCGTTCTGAAACTCTGCATTCGAAACTTCCTAATTTGGGACTAGAGGAGTTGCGTTAGCATTGCGTGCATTAGCATTCCTTCTGTAAGCTCTACGAGGAGGCATGATCTGAAAGTGCATAACGTGGAGTTAGAAACGAGGAATTAGATCATACCTTACGCACGATATGAGTAACAAGAAAATGAAGTTTTCCTAAAACACTTCGTAGCCTCCTTATCATTAGATGTGGTTCCCTTCATACGCATGAAAAGGACTCTACTTAGTGTGGCTTTTCAGACATCCTAGGACTCTTAAACCTAGTGCTCTAATACAAAGTTTGTCATGCCCCGAAGCTACCCCCAGGACAGAGACACGGGACCTAGGATCACGAGTGACCCCAAGCTAACCCTGATGGTATATCATAAGCATACTTAAACATAAACTGAATCAATAAATATTGTGCGGAAGCTAATCATGAGATAATCTGAAATGATGGGGAATACCTATACTAAATTTAAATATATGAATACTGAGAGTTTAACAACAACTGAAGATTCAAACTCAAATTCTAAAGTTGATTCTAACTATGTTTGAAATAAATACTTTACTAACTAGAAATGATGGGACATACCCCACCTAGATCTAGCAAATACTGAAAACTAAAAACTAAAAGTAAAGGAAGATAATCATGTCAATCGTCCTCAGAGAATGAGGACTCACCACTGATGTTGTTGAACTGAAAATCGGGAACCGATCTATGCGTGATCTGGAAGCTGAGAACGTGAACCTACATCACGAGAAGATGTAGCGCAGAGTATGCATCAGTACTTGAAAGGTACTGAGCATGAAGGATACAATAAAGCTGAACAATAACATAACTGAACCAAAACATAAATCTAGTAATGATAAGAGATAAGCACGATACTGAACATGAACTAACTAAATGCAATGACCAAGTTTATAACATGCTGAGACTGAAATCTGACTATAACTGATAACATGGTCAATGCAATAGAATCTGATTGTGGGAGCTAATAATAATCGACATAAAACCACATAAGCTAAATTTGGAGTCTGATGTATACACCCCATCGAGAGGACCCAATATACCATGCCAGAGGTATAGAGGCATGACTGGCGTGATCACTGAAATAATGCCTACAGAAGAGACTTACAACCTACGGGGCACTTAGTTCTGGGACTTGAGGGTTACTGACCCTCGTCAACTCGGTATTAAGCTACTCTTAATTGATTATGAAATTAACAATTTATGAATGAATTTATGTAATACTGGATAGCTCAAAATACTGACATGCTAACTTAAAATGTGACATTAATGTACTAATAATGAAACATTTAAATCTGAGGCATGTATATTTGTAATATATGACCTAGTATGTCTAATTCATGAACTAAAGAACTACATAGCTAGGGTTCTGAACTCATGAAAGAATCTACGCAAAAAAAATACTAAAATCACAGTAATCTGATTAGGAACATTAAAGTAACTAATTCATAATGATCTGCTAAAATTCTAGGAACCCTAGATCTAGATAATGAAAGGAATCAAGGATCTGACTAAATTCTAGGGACCTAATGGGTGAAAGGAACCCACTTGTGAAATCCCATATACCTGGTGACAAAATTCACGAAGAAATTTTTCAATTTCGGGGCTGGAACTGATGAAAAATTATTGCGTTCTTGAACTAGGGTTTGGTCGACTTCTCCTCTTTTGTTCTAAGATTGATGAATTTTTGGTGAGTGATTGATTAGGTTAGGTTCTAATTTGTTTACTAGGCTAAAACTGACCATAACCACGTAGTTTAGGGGTCCAACGCATGAGGAAAAGACCAAAAGACCCTTGACTTAAAAGTTGTCGGGGTCATCGACGGACCAGACCGACGGACCGTGGATGGACCGAGGGTCCGTTCTGGTTAGCCGTCGTTCGGCTTCAAAGACTAGATTTTGGGGCCATGATCCACAGACCAGGACCACGGTCTGTGGCCTGACCTACGATTTGTGGGTCATGCCTTAGAAGATTTTGTCTAAGGTTTATGGGGAGGGTTGCAGGTGGTGAACCACAGACCACCAGAACGTACTGTGGGTCACCCTACAGTCCGTGGGTGGCAACCGTTGGTTGCACTTGCAACTTATGAAAAATCTGCATTTTGGTAGTTCTAGCATACGAGGTGTTACACTTTTCTAACAATCAAGAAGAAAAAGGCATTTTGCTTAACATATTTTTCAAATCCAAGTTTACAGTTCACAAATTAAATTTAAAGAAGCCAAAAGAAACAATTATTACTACTTTATCAAAAAAAATTTATCAAAGGAAAGAGTTATCATTACAAAAAAATGATCTTTAACGGCAATTAATAGCTTAATTGTCGCTAAATATGTATTTTCAGATGCAGTTGGTACTCTCTATAATTGTCCCTAAAGTCTACAGCAACATTGAATGTAATGACAATTAACTAATGATGGTAAATTCTCTAGCATTCTTCATTAATGTGCATATTTATTGCCGATAAAAAATATTTTTGTTATAGTTTATTTTGGACATTTGTTAGTTTCAAGAAAACTTGATCTCTTATTATGCCCAAAAAGAAGAGACGAAGAATTAGTTAACTTGCGATAAAAGAAGTAGACTAGTTGTCTCTATACTAATATTCTAGAAAGAGTGCAATGACATACAAAATATTTGTACCTAAGAAAAAGAATCAAAATAATATACTAACTGTGGCAAGCAAGAGAACAATTTGTTTGGTTTTTTAACAAACTTCATCATTGGTTCAGTATTAGTTATCACATTATCAAATATAGCACAACCCACAAGCAATTTTCTCAAAAATTATATGAAAAAACTTGTATAAAGGGACGACAGAGAAGATAAATTTTCAATAATCCTCACTGGAATTTCTAACAAAGTTAAAAAAAAAGTCACCAAAATAGCAAAAAGAAATTGCAATAGATACATGAATAACTATAACTTACAGTAAAAGATTAAGCTTCATGAAATAGGAGGAAAAAACTTTGAGAATGAAACACACTTCATAAGAAGCTAAATTAATGTATTTGAATTCGATTCCCCTATAGCAAAAAAAATAACTACAAATAATAGTAACAAACATAAAAGTTTTGATTACGAAAAAACCAAATGTAATGAATCAACAATTTCAGCAGCATTATGAGTTGTGGACTGAGAGGTGCAAGAGTAGTAATGTGGAATTGCAATTGAAATCAATTTTCTTTGTTTATATGAAGAAACCCGCAGAAAGGGACAACAGAGAAGATCAATTTTCAATCATCCTTACTGAAATTTTTAATAGAGTTAAAAAAAAGTCACCAAAATAGCAGCACAAAATTGTCATAGTTACATGAATCAGTATGACTTATAGTAAAGATTAAGCTCCATAAAATAGGAGGAAGAAAACTTTGAGGAATGAAACAACCTTCATAAGAAGCTTAATTAATGTATTTGAATTCGACTACCCTATAGCGGAAAAAACCCTACAAATAATAGTGGCAGAAAATCTCTCTATTTATAGACAACAAAGGGTAGTGTGAACAAATGCTTATTGTGCCTTATCGGAAAGGTCACAACTCTTTGGAAAAGTTACAACCCTTCAGAAAGGTCATAACCTTTCATAAAAAGTCATATTTTTTTTATAAAAGTTGAACTCTTCATAAAAGTCACAACTATTCATAAAAGTTACAACTTTTCATAAAAGTCACAACTTTTCATAAAAGTCACAATTTTTCATAAAAGTCACAACTTTTCATGAAAGGGGAAGGCTAGTTTTGGAAATAAATAAATTAAAAGAGAGTTCTAGTTTGTGATGACGCCACGTCGGCGGGCCTAGGGTTATCTTATATATATATATATATATATACTAGGAAAATTACCCTCGCAAAGCGCGGAAATTTAATATCATCGAATTTATAAAATAATGGTTAAAACCTATCAGTCAATAAAGTTAAAACACTATATTATAATACATACAAGATTACGTGGTAATAAATATTAATAATGTAAAGGAAAATGAAAATTGTTACATCTTATCATTTATCCTTAATAACATAAGCATAATGATTGTAAAAGTGCATACCATGATCTATAACATAAGAAATGGTGTCAGTGAGCCACTCAACAGGAGCAGTGTACACAAATATTTAATTGTGAAGAAAAAGAAGAAGAAGAAGGGGAGGTTCAGAATTTTCGTTGTTTTAAAATGAGAGGAAATCCCTCTATTTATAGACAACAAAGGGTAGTGTGAACAAATGTTTATTGTGCCTTATCGAAAAGGTTACAACTATTTGAAAAAATTGCAACCCTTCGAAATAGTCACAACCTTACATAAAAGTCACAACTTTTCATAAAAGTCGCAACTCTTCATAAAAGTCGCAACTTTTCATAAAAGTCACAACTTTTCATGAAAGGGGAAGGCTAGTTTGTAAATAAATAAATTAAAAGGAATTTTGGTTTGTGATGGCACCACGTAGGCGGACCTAAGGTTCTCTTTATATATATATATATATATATATATATATGATTTGATATATGATCACGTGATTTTTATCTAGTTTCTAAACATGTAATTTTCATATAAAGTAAAATAAATGATTTCTAATAAAAAAAAAATGTCATTTACTACTTTACTCATTTTCATCATTCATCATTCTTTGTGTGTTTTGAATAGCAACAATTCCCATCTTTACATAAGCTAGATCTAAGGGGTGTTGACCATATCAGATGTGATTTCAAATCATATCTGATATGATTCTAAAATATTCGGGACAATATTCTAATTTAATTAAGCACAATCACACCATTGATATTGTGCATGATATGATATGATATTGTGCTAGAATCATGCTTGTACCTTTGTATATAACTAGTGGATAGTTTATCAATTGTAATCAGAAGAAATGCAGAATAGTTTTCAACTCTTTTTGGTCTCTGATTTCTCAATTGTTATCATGGTATCAAGAGCCTAATTTTTCTTTTCCAGAAACTAGTTTAATTCTCCTTATTGTTGATTGATTTCTATCATCGGATATCTCGTCTTTCTAATGGAGTCACATTCTCACGACATTTTGTCTACCAAATTTGATGGAAAAAATTATCTGATGTGGGAATTTCATTTTCGGATCTTTGTTCAAGGGAAAAGCTTGTTTGGAATCTTGAATGGATCAACAACTGAGTCAAATGAAGACAAGGAAAAACAAGTTTGGCACGCTAACAATGCTCATGTAATTTTGTGGATCCTCAATTATGTACATTCAGATGTTGCACTCAGTCTGTGTCCATTCAACTTGGCAGCAGAGATGTGGAAGCATCTCAAAAAGGTATATTTTCAATGTAATCATGCTCGGGATTTTGAGTTGGAACATACTCTTTCGAAATACAAATAGGGAGATAAAGACATTCGGAGTTATTATTTGGGACTTATGGCAATCTGGTCAGAACAAGACCAAAGTTTTGGAGGAAACCTTTCTTCCATAGGCTTCAAGAAAGTTATGTTGGAGAGAAAGAAGACTCGAGTTGTCCAATTTCTCATGAAATTGAGACCTGATTTTGAGCCTATTAGAGCTAACATTCTTACAGGGAAAATCTTTCAGACATCGATGTCATTTTTGGAGAACTCATTCGTGAGGAGACGTGTATCAATACTCTGGCATCCATGGATTCTTCCTACACAATTGACGCAGCTATGTATACATCAAAAGGTGCCCATAAATCATATACTCAGAGCTCATTTCAAAAGTCTGGACCACAATGCTTTGAGTGCAAAGAGTATAGCCATATTGCGTCACATTGCAAGAAAAGAAACATATGCAATTATTCTAAGAAGCCTGGCCATATAATTCTAGAGTGCAATCGACGCCCAAACACGCGTCAAACCAAGCACAAAGCTTATCAAGCGTCTGAAGCTTATGTGAGTCAAGCAGATATCACACCATCTTCTTTGGATCCGAAAGCACTTCAAAAGATGATACAAGATTCAATTGCAGCTGCTCTCCCCGGGGATATTTCTAGTGCTCCCACTGTTGCCTATCCTGGTAAGAATTTAAATAAGAATTCAAAAGTTTGGCATATAGATTCGGCTGCGTCTAACCATATGACAGGAGATATCCATAATTTACACTCTTTATCAACTCCATCAAAAAATCATACTCCCTCCATCCCTTTTTAGTTGTCCACTTTAGAAATGGCACACAGATTAAGGCAACAATGATTAGCACAGTGAAGTTACAATTTTACCCTTATGACAACTTTTCACTTCAAAATTACAACCACTTATTTGAATTCAAGTGAAATAAATTGGTGGGAAACAACATACACTTTTACAATTTTCAAGAAGTGTAAATAAGGGTATAATAGGAAAAAATTTGTTGTCCTTTCTTGATTTGTCAAAATGGACAACTAAATAGGGACAACTAAAAAAGGAAATATGGACAAGTAAATAGGGACGGAGGGAGTATTATTTTCACAGCCAATGGTGATACTTTACCTGCCTCTAAGATTGGAAAATCATCTTGCTTCACTAATGTCCTTTTTGTCCCTAAACTTACTGTTAATCTTATTTCTGTTGGACAATTGGTGGAACAAAATTGCCTTGTTGTTTTCTCACGTGTTGGTTGTGTTGTTCAGAATTTGGAGACAGGGAAGGTGATCGCCAAGGGTCGTAAAGTTGGGAGAATGTTCCAGTTGTCCATGTCTGAAACACTTCACCATGCATGCTATTTGTCTGCCACTAAAGGAGACATCACTAACTCAAATAAATTGTGGTACTTGTGGCATCATCGTCTTGGACATCCACATGCTTAAAAACTTTCTTCCATGTTATAGTATTGTCTTCATTTGAATAAGAAATCATGGGTTTTGTCATCAAAATTGCCTTGTGAAAATTGTGCTAAATCCAAAAGTCATAAACTACCTTTTCCTTGTAGTACTACTTCATACGACTCTACTTTTGATTTGATTCACAGTGATGTATGGGGTCCTGCACCAATTTTATCTAGATTGGGGTATCTATATTTTATCTTGTTTATTGATCATATTTCTCTATATACATGGGTATTATTTTTTAGAAACAAAAGTGAAGTTCCTAAAATCATACAACAATTTGTCATCTATGTTGAGACTCAATTCAATAAACGAATTAAAAAATTTCGATCTGATTCAGATGGAGAATACATGAAGTCAGAACTCATAGATTTTTTCAAAGAGAGAGGCATTACTTCGCAATACTCTTGTCCATACACACCTCAGCAAAATGGGGTTATAGAAAGAAAAAATAGGCATGTTCTGGAAACCATATTAGCTCTTCTCGATACATCAAATGTTCCTAAAATATTTTGGGTTGAAGCCATCCAAACTTCTGTCTATTTAATAAACAGACACACCATTACCATTAACAAAGATGATAGTCCATATTCCATTCTTTTTGGTAAACTCTCTGATTATTCTCATCTAAAAGTTTTTGGTTGTGTGTGTTTTGTCCATTTACCTAGATATGAACGTCATAAATTATCTGGTAAAGTTGTGAGGTGTGTTTTCCTGGGTTATAATGATGTTCAAAAGGGATATCTTTGTTATGATTCTTTTAGATGACAATTGCGGGTTTCCAGACATGTAATTTTCTTTGAGCATCTGTTTGCTTACCTTATTACCTCTTCAACAAAATCAGACTCTGTCTCATTTCTGCACAAGTTTGAGAATCAGCAGGAACAAAATCTCACATCTCCCAATAAAGACCCTAATGGCATTATTGATGATCCTGGTCAATCAGATCCATTCCCTACGGATAATTCAGGTAATAGTACTTTGTCACATAATTCATTGAATACCTCTTTCACTGACTCATCTGACAACAATGATTATTCTGATGGTGAACCTTTACCAAGTGACCAAATAAATTCTTCCATTCCTTCTCTTCATCACTCTGAACGTAAAACATTTGCCCCAGATCGATACGGATACTCTTCTGGTAGATACAGTCGATCGTATGCATTACTTGCTACTTAGAATTCTATTTTTGTTCCAACTACTTACCAATATGCATCAAGTCATGACTGCTGGAAAAAGGCAATGGAAGAGGAACTTTCGACTTTAGAAGAAAATCATACATGAGATTTGATATCTAAACCGGCTGAAGCTTATGTTATTGGGAGCAAATGGATTTATTCTATAATGAAGTATGATGGAACATTAGAGAGGTACAAAGCTCGGCTAGTAGCTCAAGGATATAAACAAGAATATGGCTTGGACTATGAGGAGACTTCTGCTCTTATTGCAAAGATGACGACAATTCGTGTGTTGCTCACTATAGCATCCATCAAACGGTGGAAACTTCATCAAATGGATGTGAAAAATGCATTTTTGCATGGTGAACTACATAAGGTTATATACATGAAGCCTCCTCCAGGGTACAACCAAGCTCAACCGATACGGTTTGTCGTCTTCGAAAATCTCTTTATGGTCTTAAGCAAGCACCACGTGCATGGTTTGTGAAGTTTCGATCTACCATCATAAATGCTGGATTTTCTCTTTCTGATTATTCATTATTCATCTGGCACTCCAATACTGGTATGAAATTTTTACTATTGTATGTGGATGATATGATTATAACCGACAATAATGAGAATGGAATTGTACAGCTCAAGAATCTTCTTAATGCAACTTTCAAAATGAAGGACCTTGGCAAGTTAACATATTTTTTAGGGATAGAGGTTGAATATTTGCAGGATGGTATCATGCTAAGTCAAAAAAAGTATGCAGAGGATCTTGTCACACAAGCATTTCTAAGTGATCAGAAAGTAGCTCACACACCTATGGAGATCAATGTGAAGTACAAAAATGATGATGGTGACCCTCTTACAGAACCAGCATTGTACAGGAGGTTCATTGGTTGTCTAATTTATTTGACAATAACAAGACCTGACATCTCTTATCCAGTTCAAGTCTTGAGCCAATTTGTTACAAATCCTTAGCAACATCATTTTTCTGCCCTCTTCAGAATCATTCGCTATGTTCGGAGTACAATTAATCGAGGTCTTTTCTTTCATTCAACATCATCTCTAAATCTCGATGGGTATGCAAATGTAGATTGGGCAGGATGTCCAAACTCTCGAAAGTCTACGACAGGATGGTGTATGTTAATCGGATCATCACTTGTCTCATGGAAGTGCAAGAAGCAGCCAAGAATTTCAAAATCATCAACGGAGGCAGAATATAGATCAATGTTAGCCGCTTGCTCTGAAATTGTGTGGACGTCGATTGATGACAGAACTTCATATCTCTCTTGATGGCTCCACTACATTACATGTTGCCAATACTAGTGCAATACAAATAGCAACAAATCCAATCCACCATGAGAACACAAAGCACATTGAAGTGGACTGTCATTATATTCGAGAACTTGTTGTTGATCAAGTCATTAGTCTTCGACATGTCACGTCGCATGATCAATTGGCAAACTTGTTTACAAAAGCGATGACAAGGAGCAGACACCAATTCCTATTATCCAAATTAATGCTTCTTGATAAGTAGCATCAATTTGAGAGGGGATGTTGACCATATCAGATGTGATTCCAAATCATATCTGATATGATTCCAAATCATATCTGATATGATTCCAAATCATATATGATATGATTCCAAATATCTAAATATCTTATATGATTCTAAAATATTCGGGACAATATTCTAATTTAACTAAGCACAATCACACCATTGATATTGTGCAAGATATGATATGATATTATGCTAGAATAATGCTTGTACCTTTGTATATAAATAGTGGATAGTTTATCAATTGTAATCAGAAGAAATACATAATAGTTTTCATCTCTTTTTGGTCTCTGATTTCTCAATTGTTATCAAGGGGCTCCAAAAGCCTGAAGAAAACACCAATTTCAAGGGGATGCCAAATTTGGCGTATCTGTATCTTTGTGGATGTATGGTGTTGAGGTGTTGAAGAGGTTCAACATTCCCTGAGATGTTCAGAAAACTCATTGAGTTAATGTTGTATAATTGTGAAAGGCTTGAGAGGTTTTCATATGTCAATGTTGAATCGTAAATTAGTTGACATCACAGCTCACTTATGTGATGATGAGATGTCGTTGATGACCCGAAAACTTGCCTTATCCAACCATTCAAAATATGATATTATTTTTTTTTTGTTGGTACCTCTTGCTGGCTTATGGGAAAATGGAAAAACACCAAATGACTATGACATTATTAGTTTATTTTTTGGAGAAATGAAGTCTTTTGGCATTCGTTTGTGGTATAAAGATGAACCTGAGCTTTGCATTAGGATAAGGAGGAGCAGATACGAACATAATAAGGAGACTGGCCAGTTGCTCATGATTAATAGCTTTCCTCATCATTAATATCTTTGCTCGCGCCTATTGTAACCTCTCGGGAGAATCGATGACTCTTCTGTTTGCTAACAAGTAACTTGTCCAAAATCCAATTGCATATGAATTTGCACCAACAAGAAAATGGTCACTCTAGCATAAGTAGTCCAGAGCAATTACACTACTTTTAGTAGTCAATGTTAGTTGAAATTAGCTAGTAGTATTAAGTTTAAGTGTTTTAAGTAAGTTTTAGTTTTTTTTTCCATCCAGCGTCTGCTATCCGTCATAGGGGCTCCAGTTAATGCAGTTTAAATGGCAGAGACATGAATTAAAACCACTATAACTTTGGACCTATTATTATAAAATTTTAACTGTTTTCAAAATGTCAAACTAATCAAATTTGTATCTTATATTCATCTTTCATAATAGTGCACATATCATCTCGAAATCCTAAATACGCATCTAAAAAGAGCAAAATAATAAATGGAAGAAAAATGACAAAAAAAAGACGGAAAAAGTAAAGGTTGAGAAAAAAAAAATAAAGAAATGAAAAAAAAATGAAGAACAAGACATAAATGTTGAGAAACAATTGATCATGAAGAGTTGTATAAAAATATTTGAAGTGTAGAAGGGCAAAGGTGTAGTTGTTCTATATATAAAGAGGGAGAAAGGCTAGTCTCTAAAAACTTTTCTTATAGGAGATATAAAATTTAAGACCACCCACTTTGAGGGACACCCGGTGTAATTACCTGGAATATTCCCCAAGGTTATTAAGTTAAGAAGCCAAAAGTCATAGTAAGCAATTAAAATACAAAATAGAGTAGACAAACTAATTTAATTGCCAGACTACAAAGAGATTTCCCATTTTCTCTTTTTTTGNNCCCCCCCCCCCCCCCCCCATAATAAACAAGATGATCATTTTACAGACTGCACATTAATAAAGCAATTCATACAAGAGAAGTTCCCAAAATCCTATTATTTATTTTTACAGATATATAATAACAAAAATGCTAAGTTAACTGTAGAAATTTTTTGTTTCTTTTTCTCCCCCATATACATTAGCCTTGCAATGACTCCTCTTCATCTGGCAAGACAACAGCTAGTAAAGAGAACTTAACACGAAGAGAAATCTTAGCCTTGTCGACTACAAGCCTAGCCCCGGACACCATCCAATAGCCAGGTTGATCCTGGGGTCCTCTCATCATCTCTGTCGTATCAACAAACTTCAAGAGTCTTCGGGTTTGTGCTGACATTGGAGGTCCATCAGGATAAAGTGCAGAATTTATGTGAACTTCAGATGGTCGTGGCGGTGGCTTTTGAGCGGAGGAAAAATGAGAACTTATAGTTGAGATGATTCCAGATTTTTCGGTGATAACAGGAGAACCATCCCACTCAGGTCTCTTTATGACTGTGGCACCAATGACTTTAGAAAACCGAAGGCGTAAAAAAAGAACATTTCTCAGACCAGATTCTCTAACTTCAAATTGGGCCCCCGTGACAATGG
Source organism: Solanum stenotomum (assembly GCF_019186545.1). Taxonomy (NCBI): domain Eukaryota; kingdom Viridiplantae; phylum Streptophyta; class Magnoliopsida; order Solanales; family Solanaceae; genus Solanum; species Solanum stenotomum. The sequence goes on from NC_064283.1 coordinate 28,702,646, forward strand.
AGAGATCATCAGATTCTATGGGTGCAGTGCATACATGTGAAAAACTTTTCCATTGGACCTTCTCATGATACCTTTGGTCCGAGGAACTGCTCGCATAGCCATATGATTCATTTTGAAGCTGAAGGCTTTTTGGCAAGGATGAAAGGTGCTGCAAATGGATTGCTAAGCAATTGTTTCTTTTTCCTTCCAAATACAATCGGAGGCCAGTCACTGGCTTATCCAGATCCACCTATTAAAATGGTACAGCCAAGAATCCATTTTTAAAAAAAATAGACACAGACAAATAAAATGTACAGCATTGATTGGCTGTACATTAGGCAACTATCGTTCAAAAAAGTCACAAATGTAAGAAGAAACAAAATGTATTAGACTATCTATCGACACAAATTAATCATGGGAAGTAGACAAAAATATAATTGTCGATCCCATTGTGCTTCCCACCATCCCTCACTCCTCATGCCCCCAAAAAAAGAATTAGAAGGGTGTGAAACTATAATAAAGACTACACAGTCGTTTATCAGTATAATGTACAAAATTTGCATACTAGTCCTCAGAACTATCTCCAGAAAGCTGTTCAAAGTTAAGCTAGTGTCAAATTGAAGCATACTGGGGAAGCTTGGCATGCATATAATAAGTCCCCAAAATCTGGATAGCATGAACCAGAATGTGATCACAAAATGCAAACCTGAAATAAGGCAGGCTCCTGGAGACAGAACCATAAACTAGAAATACTTGCATTCTATGATGCAAGGCCACACAAGTAATTTGACCAGTAGTATATTGATTAATCATATCAGCAGCAGAAACACCACTCAGAATGGAACACAAGTCTTCGGGATCACTAGATATTGACAATGAAAGCATTGATAGCAGCGCTCCATTAAAGTTGAGTTTTAATGCAACGAGCTGAATAGAGTCCTATCTCAGCGCCTAACAATCTAAGGATAGAAAAGAACCCAATAGAGTTGGTGCTGTGTGTTAGTAACAGGAAGGATCCTTATATTTTCTAAATTAAGCAGGTAGGAAAAGATACGTTTCATCTTCTCATAGGGTTGCCATTTTGTGACCTAATTGGGGAGCTTGATGCAAAGTAATTTTTGATAACTGTTGAACAATACAAATAACAACATACCCGGTGTAATCCCACAAAGTGGGGTCTGGGAAAGGTTGAATGTACACAGACCTTATCCCTACCTCAGAGATTGTTTCTGATAGACCCTCGGCTCAAGAAGAAACAGGCAAAACAGTCCAAAAAGAGAATCAACGAAAGTGCAAGCATAACGAAGCATTCTAATCAGTAACTACAACAAAATAATACAATAATCGAAGTACAAGAAATATCATATCGTAACAGAAATCGAAGGACAATAAAACTATAGGAGTAATACTAAGACTACTATGATGGATAGATAGCAAGACAATTCACTACCACCTACCAACTTCCTACCCTAATTTGTGTCCTCCATAACCTCCTCCTATCTAAGGTAATGTCCTCGGTAAACTGAATCAATGTCATGTCCTGTCTAGTGTCTTCTCCCCAGAACTTCTTCAGCCCACCTCTACCTCTCCTAAAACCATCCATAGCCAACCTCTTACACCTGTACAGGGTAAGAGTGAATCTCCTTTTCACATGCCCACAGTCTCGCTTTCCGCATCTTGTCCTCCACCGAAGCCATTCCCATCTTGTCTCGGATATCTCATTTCTAATCCTGTCTCTCCTAGTATGGTCATACATCCATCACAACATACTCATTTCCGCATCTTTCATCTTTAGAATGTGAGAGTTCTTGACTGGCCAACACTCTTATTCTATCCTGCATCACTTATTTCAACTGCTGCTCCAAATGAACTGCTTATTCCACTCTTTATTGATTCTACTAAAGAAGTGATTAGAAGATGGAGTCAAAGAAGGGTGGATTACAAATAACACAAACAGTTACTGATTACATAGCGTAAGGCATCATTGAACTCTCGAGAGTGAAAGAAGTCCATATTTCACATCCAAGGGATCATATTTCTTAATTGTTACATTTTCATTCATACATGATACTCCTTTCTATATACATGAAGGTCAAAAATCAGTCCTTCACCTAGTTACCCAAATCTATAAGAGAATCAACAGATGATGATTGGACTGATTTTGTAGAAATGGAACTGCATTCCATTGGTTTCCTTTTTTCTTTTTGTGCTCTTGACATATCACAGTTCGTTTGTAAAATTTATTTGCTCATACAATACTATAACAAGACCATGAATAACCAAGAACTGAGCAATTTAATGCCTGTTCAAGAAGGTATCTATGTTTATCATTAATTTTTGCAATTCCATGATCCAATCCATAGAGCAATGTTTCAACTGTTGTCCATTTACTATGTTTATCCTCTTCTGTAGTATGCTTTATATCAGCCTTTCTCTAACATAGTTTAGCATTTGCATAATATAGCCTCATATCAAAATATATAAACATATGATTCACTTTGAAAAAAAAAAACAAAGGATTTACTACAAACTCCTTTGAGAGACGGAATAGCTTCCCAGCTGTTTAAGTATCAAATCGAGCATTGTAAGAAACAGTTCAATGAAAGAGTACTTCATGAAACCTGGTAATCTGTAAACATTGTTTTTCTATGATCTGATAAAATCTAACACAGATCAGAAACTGGATTTGACGTAAAACTTTTTAAAACTGAAAATTCATCAAAATAATTCATGAAGTTAACATAGCTTCCCAAGTAATAGATGAGTAAAGCTGGAGATTACCAGAGTTGTATTAACATATAACTTGGGGCCCATTAGACTGAACTTCAGAGTTGCACCACTTTGCTGCTTCCTCTCTGGACCAAGAGGAAGTTCACCAAACACTGGTCCCCATTGCCTTGGAAGCTGGAACTCCAAAAACTGATAAAGCTCTTCAATTGGTGGTTTATCTGTATGCCATATACAACGATCAAATGAGTTGTCTAAAAGTTACTTTTGAGTTTAGCACAAGGGTGTGCATCGGTCGGTTCGGTTCGATTTTATGTATTATCGGTTTGGTTTTCGGTTTTTAAATACGCTAAACCAATAACAAACCAATAACATATTCTTTATCGGTTTTTGGACATTAACGGTTCGGTTTTTGGTTTACCCAATAAGAAAATGCTCATAAAATAAATATATGCTTTCTCACTTCTCTAACAATTTGGCACGATATAGTGAGACAAGCAAATCAACTGTAAATGCTTTGATATAGTGAAACAAGAAATATAATGAGAAATTGCATCAATAAGAGTAGATGTAGTACGAAGGTTACAACAACATGTTACAACCAAAACATAATATGGAATTTCTGATGTGAAGTACAAGTACCATAACGTGTGAAGTGTGTAGACCGTAGTGTAGAGTTCTGATATAGTGTTTAGTTATGTTAAATTATTAATATTTAATATTTATTAAGGGTATAGTAGTAACTTACTATTGTCTTAATGGGTTATCGGTTTCCCCAATAACCCAATACTAAAAACCGATACCAAACAGATAACCCAATAATTTTTTTTATAAAACCATTAAAAACTCGTTAACCCAATAACCCAATAGCAATGACCCAATAACATTTTTTTCGGTTCAGTTTATTGGTCGGTTCGGCTTTTGCACACCCCTAGTTTTGCACGAATATCAAAAAGATGGTTCCTGTGCAAAAACACTCAAATCATGATATTTGCCTTTCCTAGAAGGCAAAATATGTGAGGAGCTTAAAGCTTATATTCTTAAAACATCTACAGCCATAAGTTCACAAGAGTCATCTTGTTTCTAGTATATCAGGAGTTGTAGATTACTGGATTTATGAATTGTGATAATTTGGAATTCAGTTTCCTCCATAAAGGTCTAGCTAATTAATGTGTCCAAATATTAACTACACTTTCGGCCAATTCAAGGTTTTGCTGCATTCCTTTAGTTAACTCTAATTTGTATTTATTTAGACAGATCTTTCTATCATTTAAAGCCAAACAAAGATTTAGCTATACACCTAAGAGGCAAGCAGCAAAGTCTTTGGTTAAGATGAATCAGGAAACAGCAGCCCATATTATGCAAAAGATATACAATACTCACAACGTATGTACAAGTTAATCGCATGGCTCAAAAAACCACTGCCATCAATCCCGCTCAATAATGATGATATTGGAATTAATGACATTGAAATCACGTCTGGTTCAACTGGAACAGTTTGACACCACCTTTTATGTGGGATATTTCTGATACGGCTTCCACCTCTCCTCCCCCAGATGAATGTAATATCCTGATGTCAAAGAGAATAGGTAAAAGTAGGGATTGGTAAAGGAAATGAGAAGATTATGGACAACCAAATAATGAATATAATATTGACATATGAAGAAACGGAAAGAAACTTGAATATCAAATTGGAAATGGAAGGAAGAAATGAAACATCTACCCAACCAGAGTTTGAAAAGGCACTTTAGGGTTTCACTGATGGCAACAAGGCGAAAATCAGAGCAATCAGAAAACCTAAATAAGAGCTAAAATGAAAGTTATGGTCTCAAAAAGAGCAGTGTCAAACCATAGTAGTTCATTGGATGCTCTTCATATACAAAAGAAAAAGGATGAAATTTCAGTTTGACTGACTAATAAGCCTTCCTCAAACTAGGAGCAGACAACCACTTACTCACACTAGAAGCCCAAAAATGTATAAACCATTATTTTATACTACGAGAGAGAGAAGTGACTAATGAGAGATGTGTTTTACCCTTATTGTGTTCCATAGAATTTTCCCTTTAGCTTTAGATCAAAAGAGAAAAAAACAACCCGCGTACCCGCACTGCCCCACATGTTTTTCTCCAAAAATATTTTATATCCGCCCTGCAAAAACTCTAACCCGTACTGCCCCGCACCGCACATTGCCATCCTTAACGTACACTCTACTCTCCCCACACCCTACTTTGTGGGATTATACTGGTATGTTGTTGCCTTTTACTGGATTAACCTGGGGTTATATCCATAACAAGTCACAGTCAAATTTTTATAAAACATTTTCAATCAGAAACTGGCCAAGCAAATACAAACTTTAAGGATGCAGAAATTTTGCTTACTAGTATTCATAAGACTTGTTACCTCTTTGTGAAGATGAACTGTTGATGTAGTGGAATCCATAAAGGGCAACAGTTGTTCACTATTAGCTAGCTGAAAGCAATGAAGCCAAAGTGCTTAAGTTAGAATCACAACATGCTTCTGGTTTTATTAATTGCAAGGCTAACACAACTCTGAAATAAAACCTTTTCTTGAAAAGTACCAACAATTTAAAGAAAAATGGTCCATCTGCTATAACTCTAAGAACCTAAAAGCCTGGATAAAAAGAGACAACATTTTAAGTGACAAAATCTATTTAAGAAAAGAAAGCCAAACAGTATAGAAATTTCTGTCGCAGAAAAAGAATACTAATGATTGTAAGTTTCTCAAGTTCATTCTCATTGCAATGGCACCAAGAGCAGAAAGGGAAGTTGAGGCCCTTCTGCACAGTCAAGTTTCTTGGAAGAACTTTAAGTTTATTATTTGAGTAATTCCATAACATTGAAGTGCAGAAAGATTGTGCGCATCCCAAGTTTTGAAATGAAATGTTTACTGTCCTTCCATTAACAATAAGCAGCATCAGAGATACTATACACACTCCCAAGTACAAAATTGTCATTCAAATACAGAATTAAATCATATAAAAATGACACTTGTAAGAAAACGATATCAGCTGATAAAGGAATAGTTAGGGATAAACTTTTCACAAAAGTACATATTCAGTTGGAGGAGAATCGAACTTTTCAGCAGGAAGTAAAGTCGGAAGCGAAATAATATAGGTTGCCAGGATTATATTTATAATCTGAAGACCAAGCAAGGGTTGAATTACTATAAAGATGCAGAACTTTTGTGCTAATTGACAACGGAGGAATTTACATATTTTTTCTTCTCCCAGAGTGTCATTTACTTTTATAAGAATATAGACTATTTACATACCTCTCTGTTATTCAGTAAAAACAGTACCCGCTCTTTTTTTTTCAATCGGTATGGGAGATGTAGTGGTATGGAAGTAGAAATTCTAACTGCATACATTGAAAAAGTATGCACCTATATAATATGCTCAATCAGAGGAACCTTACCAAATAAGCAACTAAAAACGAGAATTTGGTTGCTGTACAAGCAAAATATAGATGGCTCAAATTTCAATGTGCCCATTAGATACTCAGATAACTTTACATAAAGAGTCAATCATCACCAGTAAAAAATTTGAAAGAAGCAAAGCAGGTGATCAGGATAAGCAAGTCAAGCCAGCTTTTTTGAGGTTCCCAGAAACAAATATGATCTTCAGATTGCATGACATAATGCAATTATAACTTATTGTCAAAAGCTAAAGAAAGATACTAATAGGTGTAGAAAAAACAGACTATTTTAGATTTAACATAAAATGCTAAGGCTGGAGATCAAAATATTGCAAGGAAATGTGATCCAACATTTTGGACCACTGTCTCTGTATGTGTGTGCGTGTTTGTTCGTGAGAGTGGACATCAGAAACCATTTTACCCTATATGTGCTTACCAAAGTAGTGCTGGATTGTACATTTGCGTCGCTAAATCTTTCATCTGCCACTTCTTTCAACCTTTTCTGTACATCAGCAGGCTGAAGTGTTGATGAATATTGCTGTTTGACATATACAACATCCTTTCCGCCCATCTTTACACCAACAATAACATGGGTACCATATTTCTCAATAAACCTGGAAATTAAAATTGTTTCCAACTTTTGATGTAAGTCTAAGAATTAATGTTGAGTATGTGACTGAGTAATATGATTTAGCATCAAATTGCAAGCCACAATATATTTTTATTATGTTGATGAAGTAAGGGTGCTTCATTAATAAAGCATCAAGCAGATGCGATGTGTTTAATGTGCAAAACTTAGTTCAAATACATGAGTAGAAACTACACTATGACTAGGGAGCTAATGAAGTCCAAAAATTTATCAGAACTATTAACAGTTACAATGTTGTTCCAGCAAAAAAGAATTACAAAGCAACTAGCTTTGAGGGAATGCATCTTTTGCAGGTCACAATGTCACTCTGGAGGCTCACTATAACGGTAAAATGTAGGCAGTCTCCCACTCCTTGGCCCTTGGCATCTCATCAGTTGATCGACAAGATAATTACTGGTGCGGAAACATTCTTTGCGGGTAGAAAGCTCTGTTATTATAAATACACTGTCATTAGGTGCATAAAGGATCTTACTTCTACTTATCCATGCACAGCTCTAGAATAGGGGAATAACTTCCATGAATACCTTGGGAATTATCAACTTGTTGTATTCAAGAACCTCCCAAGGAACCCAACAAAAATCTCCACAACGAAGATATATAAGATTGGAGGTATTTAAGAAGCTGAGTACCAGAGAATTCAGAAATAAAAGGGTTCCTACATGCTTACGACTTCTTATGAGCAAGCTCTATCTCATTTGTTCATCGATGTGTTACAGTTTTTAAACCAAATAAAAAGAAAGAGGAAAAAACAACCATTAAAAAAGTAGGTAGAAAAACATGAGCAGTGATTTAATGAAAGAGGTTACCTACACCTGGAGGAAATAAAAGAATGAAATGCAAACCACTTCTCACCTTGTCAATGCTACTGGATCCCAAGACGAAGGAATTGCTTGTTTAACATGATCACGCAGTACAACTTGAGCCTTTTCTAATGCAATGTTATAGAGAGTGATGAAGACCCCATCAAAAGCAAGAGCTTTCGTGTAGGAAGCATCTTTTTGCCAACAAGTGGTATATTCAAAAGCAGCATTGAAATGGCCCGTTGGAATCTTACCAGAAAGGGATAGTTCCTGATTAAATCGCTCGGACATCTAGAAGGATAAAGGTAATATGTCTTAGGAAAATTAAAATTGAACTCAAAATAAAAAATTATTAATCATAATTATATCAGCTTTCCAGTAGAAATTTACTCCTCTTCCTCACCTCCGAAAATCCTTCCTTTTTTGTGTTCTTTCAGTAAAAGGCTTAAAAAAAGGTAAAGACACCAAGGAAGTGAATGGATACCCTATATTCACAACTTCTTTTGATAAAAATAATAAAAGTATGTAATATGTGGGCAAAGTAAGCACCAGTATACAAGGAGTATACCAAAAGTAGAAAACCTACAAAGTGATAGGTTTTCATGAGAGACACCCAATCATCTATTTAAAAAGGAATACCATGGGTGCATCACAAGGAAATACTACTTGTTAGTTGTACGAAATTCATTTCTACACCCTCAAAAGCTCTCTTATTTCTCTGTCCAAACAGCCCGCGTAAGTACTAGAGGTGGGACATTCCACACCTTGTGTCTTCTCCTTCTTCCTCCATCCAACTGAACAAAAAATCTTTCAGCACCCGGATAACCGAAAAACCCCCGAACCAATTAAGGATTAACAACTATATGCATAGCAAAAAACTAAAAATGGTTATGCAAACCTCAATGTACTGATTACAAGGAACAGAAGTTGCTAAGCGTCCTCTTCTATCTCATGTACTAAATTGTTGTGTTATTGCATATGGAAATCAATGCTTTATAAAACTGCATGGGACACCATGAGCTTTTCCATAATAAGCAACATAATTTGTTGTGCTAATGTAATATGGTACTGATACGAACACGCCTCAGCATTTTATGGCTCTTTATTTACTATAAGGTTCTTAAAAACTGAAAATTTTCATATATCTTTAATTTTTAATGATCTTTTTAAATTACTAAAGTCACTAGGTCTCATGTAATCTATCTATATCTTCTATACTACCTTAAAAGCATGAACTCCCAAACTTGAATGTTATTACTATAATACCCCCAATTAAAAATATTCAATTTATTTTATTAATTAATTTTATTATATTGAAAGTAGATACGTTTTCAAATTAAATGATTGTCACTGTTTCAATGAGTTGTGACGAAGGGTTGTGACTTTTCTAAAGGGTTGTGCCTTTCCTGATGAGTTGTGCCTTTTTTAAAGGGTTGTGACTTTTCGGATAAGGCACAATTAACACCTATTCATACTACTATTTGGTAGCTATAAATAGAGGGGTTTCCTCACACTTTTAAACTACAATTTCTTTAAGTTCTCTACTCTTCTTCTTCTTAAAAAATCTCAAGTGTTATTTGCAAAAAATGATTAAGTTCGAAATTCAACAAAATTCGAGGTACCTCATAAGAAAAAGTTGGTGAAAAAATTGTAACAAATCATTCATCAATTCACACTCGTATTTTTTCTTACCATTTTCATGAGTTAACAGTGACGAGAAGTTGTGGGAGAGACAATAATATTAAACAGATATGAGAAAAGGCATATGATTTGGGTAAGATATTTCTTCTTTCTTTTTTTATTTTTTATTTTTTATTCTTTTCCCTCAAACGAAGGAGTTTTTTCCTAATTTTTCTAAAACAATGGGTATCAACGTAGTCCATTAAATTATTAGTTTTGATGTTAAATTCACTATTTCAAAAATATATTTTCACTTTTACTTATAATATGATAACATAGCCATGATAATAATTATTTTTTAATAGATATGTATATAAAAAATTAACGGAGAAAGTAAAGTGTTGGTGGCAAGAGATTTAAATCAAATGGAACACTAGAGTGAATTTAGCATGAACATATATTTTCGTCTTCCTTCTTCATTGACTATGTACTGTTCCATATAATTTTTCTTTACATCACAAGATACACTCCTTACTAGCTATATAAAAATAGATAAGAAAATTTTGATTGATCATAAAATGATCTTAAATCAAATTAATGATTCTATAAATAATACTTTAAAGTTTATTCATCTATTAATTTTTATTATTAAAAAATTTAAATATTTTACATCATGATACAACTTCTATAAGATACTAGATACTTTCATTAGACAACAACTATATGATATGTATGCGGCAGAAAAAAGGAGAAAGACTACAATTTCACAAAGATAAGGTAGAATTTTAATGAAATGAAATATTTTTCACCATAGGTGATGTTATTCATATATTAAAATTAAATTATTCTATTGAAGTATATGTAACCATCATTCATGATAACAACCAAGTACACTTTTTGGTAAAATTACCTCTCTATGATAGCCTTATTTAAATATTAATTGAGTAATAATATTTTGTAAAAGATATGTTGCATATAAAGATAAAATTGAAATACTTATGGTAATCCTTATTAGTGTCATGCACGTATTAAATTTCAAGTATGAATATTTAAGACAAAATTTTTACTTAAATGGTGTACATCATTTATGTTCATAACCTCAAGAGGAAAGGCTGTTGGTGACATTTTTTGAATGGATATTTTTTTTCTATTTTGTTGGTTAGATTTGTTTACAAAATTGAGTGAAGTAAGAAATAATATTATTAAAGAAATGTCACTTTCTCCCATATTTAAACTTTGAATGTATTTTGAAATGTTTTAATGATATCTGGTCATTTTGATCTCAAAATACAAGTAACTCTATGATAATATGTATTAATAATTTAAAAACAATTGTCCTATGTTTATTCAAAAGGTTGTGACATTTCTGGTAAGGCACAATTAGCACCTATTCATACTACTATTTGTTTGTTATAAATAGAGGAATTTCCTCACTTTTAAACTAAGATTATTTTAAGTTTTCTACTCTTTTTCTTCTTAAAAATTCCCAAGTGTTATTTGTAACAGTTGATTAAGTTCGAAATTCAAAGAAATTTGAAGTACCACATAAGAAAGAGTTGGTGAACAAATTGTAGCAAATCATATAATAATTCACTCGTATTTCTTTCTTACGATTTTCACGAGTTAACAGTGATGAGAAGTTGTGGGAGAGTGTATAATATTAAACAAATATGAACAAAGGCACATGATTTGGGTAAGATATTTCTTCTTTGTTTTTTTCATTTTTAATTCTTGTACCCTCAAACGAAGGAGTTTCTTCCTAATTTTGCTAAAACAATGAGCATCAACGTAGTTCATTGAATTATTAGTATGGATGTTAAATCCACTATTTCAAAAATAGATTTTTCCTATTACTTATAATATGATAATATAGTCATGATAATAATTATTTTTTAAATAGATATGTAAGTAAAAATGAATGGAGAAAGCAAAGTGTTGGTGGCAAGAGATTTCAATCAAATGAAACATTAGAGTAAATATACCATGAACATATATTTTTGTCTTCCTTCTTCAGTGACTATGTATTGTGTTATAAATCTTTAGGGAAGGATCGATTCACAAGGCGAAATATAAATCAGCTCGTTAAAGGGAGGCTGAAACCTTAGAATTCATTAAAAGAGAACTCTGATCTCTTCAGCTCTTCAAAGGGACATTGAAACCTTAGAGTTCAATGGAAGAGAGAACTCTAATCTCCTGCTTTTTGCTGAATTATGACTTACTGATTTATTCATCAAAAGCCCCTTTAAATAGGAGTCTTATTACATCAATAGGAAGTCTAATTCTTATGAAAGTAGGAGACCTAAATCCTATTCCAAACTAATAACTATAACTTAACATAATCCTTATGAAACTCTAAAACTAAACCTTATTCTAGAATAATAAATAGAGCAACTAAAAATATAATTAAATACTTAAATTAATGACTTCCAACGCATCCCTAGCATTACTCCCCTCACGTTGAAAGAGCTTGTCCTCAAGCTCAAGTTTCGGGCCAATAAAAAATCTGGATCAGTATCAACTTATCCAATTCCAGCCCTAGCTTCAAGTTGACATTGATAAATTTCGACTCTATCAGTTTGCTGAAGCATGACTAATTTGCCCATCAGATTGCTACTTTCATGAGGTCCAAATCGCTGATATTATTCCCAACTCATTGAGCCTTTCGCGTTTAAGTTGATAATACCATAATGGTGCTAGTCGGAACATGTGAAATCCAGCCACACCAATCTTTTTTGCTATCATTGTATGTTGATTTTTTTCAAAAAAATGTTCACAACGATGTGCTCGAATTAATGGATTATTGGTGCCGTTATAAGTAGGTGGTGTATTGCCTTTTGTAGCAGGAATTGTTGATCTGCTAGTTGTCTGGGCACTATTTGACTCAGGTTTGTAGGTTGCTGGTTTTGTGGAGTCAATTCCCAATCTAGACAATTGTTCTTGGATGACTTGGACAATTCTTTCGATGAGGCGTTGTTCCATTGCTGCAATTTTAGAGTCCATTAGGGTTTCTGTAATGGTATGTTTTCCTTGAAATCGAGAAGGCGAAATGGTCTGGTGGACCCTTATACTTATATGAGTTTGTATTGTGAACCCTTCTACTTAACCATTTATCAACTAAACCCTTAAACTCAATCAAACGAATAATTTTAAACCCCTCTTATCATGTGTGTAGTTCACTCGCCTTTTAATAGATGACATGTCAAATCCATGTCACAAAAATTAATAACATGTCATAAGCAGAATGAAATCAGTTTACCGGGCTGACTTCCATGCCAACACGAGTAGTTTAACTCATCACTACCTCGTAAGGGCGTTGAGAATTGTTTTTGCTTTTTTTGCTAAAAACTTTTGAAAAAGTCTTTATTTTTAAAAATTATTAAACAAAGTTTTACTAAATAAAATATAAAATAATAAATTTTGAATTTATTAAGCAAAATTTGGGACTCCACAGCGTAACATCTAAAATCCACCGGCGAAAGTCGTCGCCGCCACCATTCTTCTTGCTGGCGAAACCTGTACAAAATCAGTAACCCTAAGCCGACACACCACCGACGAGCCACCAGGGACCGCCTCTCTTCTCCATCCTCTCCGTCGTACCAAGAAACCCCTTGCCGTCTCCCGTTCTGGTGAAAAAGGATCAGCGCCGCCTCTCTCTTACTTCACTTTAAATCAGTAGACTCCAACGAACACCACGATAAATCAATGTCGATTTCTCCCTCCAGTGATAACAACTTGAAATCTGACGACAAAGAGGTGCCAATGTCCTGCTAAAGGTGATAATAAGTGTGGAGAAGAAAGAAAAAGGCGTTGGGGCAGGAATGGGGATGCGGCGAAATTAGGTTGAGTTGAAGGAAGAAGACTTTTTTAATTTTTTTTTTAGTTTTTTTTAATTCAATATTTTATTTTTTAGTTTTTTTAATTCAATATATTATTTTTTAGTTTTTTTAAACTTAATATTTTATTTTAAAATATTTTTTAAATTTAAATATGAAATTCACTCGCCTTCACATGTGTGTAGTCACACTCTCTTGCCAACTCAACCATCTTAATGCCACATAGGCCTGATCAATGGTCAGAGGGGTTTGATATATTGTATTTTATTGAGTTTAAGGGTCTAGTTGATAATGTTTAAGTAGAAGGGTTTACAATACAAACTCATACAAGTACAAGGGTCTACCAGACCATTTCGCCAAACGAAAACTGATCTCATCGTCCATTGCGTTAGGGTCTGATACCAAATTGTTATGAATCTTTAGGGAAGGATCGATTCACAAGGCGATATATAAATCAGCTCGTTAAAGGGAGGCTGAAACCTTTGAATTCATTAAAAGAGAACTCTGATCTCTTTAGCTCTTCAAAGGGAGACTGAAACCTTAGAGTTCAATGGAAGAGAGAACTCTAATCTCCTTCTTTTTGCTGAATTATGACTTACTAATTTATTCATCAAAAGCCCCTTTAAATAGGAGTCTTATTACATCAATAGGAAGTCTAATTCTTATGAAAGTAGGAGACCTAAATCCTATTCCAAACTAATAACTATAACTTAACATAATCCTTATGATACTCTGAAACTAAACCTTATTCTAGAGTAATAAATAAAGCAACTAAAAATATAATTAAATACTTAAATTAATGACTTCCGCATCCCTAACATATTGTTCGATATATTTTTTCTTTTTTATATTTATATTGAGTATGAAATTTTATAAGTATGAATTTCCTGTTATTTTGGGATCATTTTAATTTGAGAAAATGTTATGTCACAAGATACACTCCTTGCTAGCTATATAAAATTTTGTAAAAGATATATTACATATAAAGATAAAATATTAAATTATTTATGGTGATCCTTATTAGTGTCATGCACATACTAAATTTTCAAGTATGAATATTTAAGAGAAAAATTGTACTTAAATGGTGTTCATCATTTATGTGCATAACTCAAAGAGGAAAGGCTATTGGTGACATTTTTTGTATTGATATGTTTTTTCTATTTTGTTGATTAGATTTGTTTACAAAATTGAGTGAAGTAAAAAATAATACTACTAAAGAAATGTCACTTTCTCCCCATACTTATACTTTGAATGTATTCTAAAATATTTCAATGATATCTGGTCATTTTGATCTCAAAATACAAGTAACTCTATGAAAATATGTATTAATCGTTAAAAAGCACTTGTCTATGTTCTTTCAATTATAATTACTTACTAAAAGCTTTAATTTAGTAGTATTAATTCTATTTTACAATATTGTATACTATATATACGATACACACGTGCCGTGAAACTAGTTCAAGTAAATGTAACAACCCTCATAGTCATTTTGAGTTTTCTGTGTGTTCTCCATGTTTTAACCCTTCCCCTCGCTTCTGTATATCATTTTGTGACTAGCGGGATGGGTAGCATGGTTTTTGAGGTGATCGGATGAATATTGGATGAGATTTTGAGTTTTGAAGTTTGATAAAAGTCAACATTGTATGTGCGGCTAACGAGGTCGGATTCAAGTTGTGAGTTTTGATAGGACCACAAGGTGATTTTTGACTAAGTTGAGTGGCTTGCATGGATCTCGAGGTGTTGAGGACTGCTTTGAATCTTTGGGTGGATTCTTGAGTTTTGGAAAAGTAAGGTTTGACCATGGTCAACTTTTAGTCAAGATGACTAGGATCGTCATTAGATGATTCTAACAGGTCCAGAACAAAATTTTAGTCCATTTGCAAATTTGATTTGTTTTTGTTGGGTTCCAAATGATTTTCGAGGGTCCATTCAGAGTTTCGGTTGATTTTGGCCTTAGTTGAACTGTTTTCATCTGGTGAAGTTGAGTTCCTTCTTCAGATTTGTGAAGCTCTGGTCCTATTCATGAAGGATGAAAAGGTTGACCTTTGCATTTGCAATGTGAGGATCATAATTGCGAAGAAGGAGAGGGGTCCGGGTTCGGGTTGCGTTTGGGGGTGGGATCAAGTATGCGATAGGTCTAGGTTCAAGTCTGAGTTGCGTTTGCCATTAAGGAATTACACCTGGGAAGATTTTAATTTCAATTTTCAAACTTGGACTTCAAAACTAGATTTTGGAAGATTGTGAGCTCGGTTTTGGACGATTTTAGTGAGGTTTTCTCAAACTTAGACTTCATGCATTTTCGTCAACTCCTAACCATTTATCCACATCTCTCAACATGCGCATATTTTCTCACCCCTTTCAAAATAACTAATGATCATCAAAACAGGGACTTGCCTCAGATTCATTGATTGCCAAATTCCCTAGATTTTCAGCAATCCCTTCTTCCCTTTCTCTCGTTGAGCCCCTTCGTTGCTTATACTCCAAAAGAAATTATCCTATCTCATGGTGAAAGCACTAATCTCCCTCTATTGCAATACAACATTTCCATTTTTATACTAGTTTTGCAACTTCCAAATATTCAAATCCATTAATCTATTCAATGTTTAAAGTTTTGATGTAATCTTTTCACCATCAACTTGTAAATTATTAATTTAATATTTTTCTTCCATTATCGTGAAAATAAGTTAAAATAACTTTATTAACTTCCTGGTCAATCACCTTACTATTGTAAAGATGAAATAGAGGGAGTAAACTAGTGAAAAGGTCCAGAGTTGTCACTAAACTTTGTGAAATGGTTCAAATATACCATAGGTAAATAGTTGAGGTCAAATATATTGTATGGTTACATGATCGGTCCAAATATGCCATTATTCACTAATGACAAAAGCTTTTCAACACGTCGCTTTTTCTGAAAGAGAAAGGCTCAAATTTGTCATGTCCAGTTTTTGCCTTTGAATAATGGCATATTTGGTTCAAACTTGTAAGAGTAGGGGTATATTTGGCCCCAATTATATTAACAGATGGCATATTTGGACCATGTCACAAAGTTCAGTGGTATATATGGACCTTTTGCCTGGAAACTATAAATTACTGAGTTTTAAATTGGGAATTCAGCAGGAACAACTCATTGATTCTACAAGTTGACCAAATATATTTTGAAACCAAATCACAATTACATAC
Organism: Solanum stenotomum; assembly: GCF_019186545.1. Classification (NCBI taxonomy): domain Eukaryota; kingdom Viridiplantae; phylum Streptophyta; class Magnoliopsida; order Solanales; family Solanaceae; genus Solanum; species Solanum stenotomum. Next base: position 28,718,868 of record NC_064283.1, read on the forward strand.
AAATAACATGAAAATCACAGAAAGAAAGATAAATGTTCATGATTTTTTTCAGATGGAGTTTAATACTAAGAAGTGTTAATTTTTGGCAAACTTAAAAGGAGCAGAATTATTAAGTACATAGTTAAGGAGCAGCTCTACACTCAAACATAAGATATCATTTTGTGTGTAATAAGAAAGAAATTGCAAAAAGAGAGAGATACCTTGGAGAAAGAGAGAAGATCAGAACTAAATCTCATGCGTTCGCCTTTATCGCAATTGATAGATTTGGGAACATTTTGAACCAAAATTCCGCCAGGAATAGATATGTCTCGCACCTGATCATCGTCAACAGAGATCAACTGATAATCCTTGCAAAACTTCAACCTCAAATCATCCACTATATCAAACCCTAACCCAATCGCCTTCACTGCTCCTTCCGCAACCTCTCTAAGCCTCATCGCCGTTTCTTTGTTACTACTAGTCGCCATAAATATATTTATATAAATGAAATTTAAAGAAATAAATTAGTTAAACCGCTTAGAACGAAATTAATGGTTTAACAACTGTAAAAGCAATTATCGTTGATGTATTTCGGTGATGAATTTCACTGTACGGCAACCAGAGAAACGGTGGGTATGAAATTTGACTGATTAATATACTAATATGAAGTGTTAATTGATAAGAACAAGAAGAAGAAGAAAAAGTCTTAGGGTTTTTGGGTTTGATTAGGTGAAGAGAAGACAGGGGAGCTGAAGGGAGTTGGGACAATGGCTGACCAGTCAAATGTAGTGTTCTTGGCTGCTGTGATGAGCAAAATAGAGGGAAAAGTATCAACTAACTCTTAAATTAAAAAAAAAAAGTGGCAACTTTGACAGAGTAAGGTCAAAGTTCCATTTTAAATAATAGTAACTAGTGAGGAAAAAACTAACATAAAAGATTGTAGTATTATAAAATAAAATAAAAATTAACGCAAGAATAAACTACACCAGAAGAAAGAGAGGAAAGGGATAACTATTTTCTTTCATTTTTTTCATCTCTTTGTCAATATATTTGAAGTGGCTTTTTATAAGTCAATTACTTGGTTATTATTATTATTATTATTATTATTATTATTATTATCAATTACTTCGTATTAAAATTTAACTAATTTTAGAACAAGAAGTGATGTGTTTTTAATGTATCAACGTATTTTTTGTGACAAAATAATTTCGTATTAAAAACTTAACTAATCTTAGGACAAAAAATGGCTTGTCACTAATGTATCACTATATTTTTTGCGACAAAATTTTTACATATTCAGAATTTAAATAAATTTAGGATTAAAATGATTTGTCGCTGATTGAGAACATCGTTAGTGACAAAATAATGTGTCACGAAAAGCTTTGAATTTGTGGCTACTAGTACACAACAAATGGTGCCAATTTATTTTTTGATGGGAAATTTTAGTGGACAAAATTTGGCTATAAGTTCTTATGTTTCATCACTAAAATTATGTGACTCGTATATTTAAGCACAAAGTATAATTTTTGTCATCAAAAGTGAATAATTTCTGATGAATTTTATATTGTAGCTAATAGTTTCGTGGCTATATATCACACTAGGTAAATTATATACTAGGTAAATTATATGTGCTTCGCACGGGATTGAATTACGTTATTAAGCTTATATATGATCATTTGGTAATATCCGTATTTTCGATACATAAACTTCATTGTCAAGAACATTATATCTTAAGGTAAAGCGTTCCTCCGAAATCTTAAAGTGCTATATTTTTTTAAATTTTCATTTTTGTTGCACAAAAATTATGAGACCAAAAGATTTTAAGTATAAGAAAGAAGTCTAAGAAAATCTCCATGGAAATAGTTGGTAGAGGTGTTAATGGTACGGTTCGATCAGTTATTTTTAAAAAATTATGTCGTTCCAATTTTTTGGGTATTTTATAATATATACCAAAATTAGATTTTTTTAAAATCATCCCAATCATACCGGTTTCTCTTCGGTATCAGTACGGTTCAGTTAATTTTTGGGTTTTTTACTTTAAAAATATCATCTCAAAATATACTACTATTAAAATATTTCTTTCACAAATATGTTCTTGAAGTAGCACTTTAATTCTTCACCAAGAAGACGAGAATGGAAAATCTTGTTGTCGTATTGTTTGATCTTAAATATTTAATGGAAGTGTTTGCATAGGTGTTGTTGTATTGTTTGATAGAGTATCTATTACAATATTTTTTACTTTTAAACCTAACTAAGTAAAAACTGATTAAAGAGCAAAGACTCAAAGTCATCTAGTCACTAGCTAGAGGCCTAGGACCTAGGTTATATTTATATTTGAAAAATGTTATAAAATATATTATATTAATTTTAACATAATGTTAATATATAAATATATTTACATACATATAAGGTTATTCGGTTTGGAAATTTTTAATTTTTTTCATAAATTAAAAAGATCATCCCAATTGTTCGGGACGGTTATACACTTAAATAAAAGTCCACGATTTTATTAAAAAAATAACATAAATCGATTCAGTTCGATTCATAACATAAATTTGATATTGTTCTCTATAACTTCCTTGTTGGTATTTTTAACAGAGTTAAACAACAAGTCACCAAATATAGAAAAAAGAAATTGCAATAGCTACATTAATCATTATGACTTGCAATAAAAATTAAACTTCATAAAATAGGAGGAAGAAAACTTTGAGGAATGAAACACACTTCATAAGAAGCTTAATGTATTTGAATTCGACTCCCCTATAGCGAGAAAAAAACCTATAAATAATAGTGGTAGAAATAGAAGTTTTTTTTACTAAAGAACCAAATGTTATGAATTCAACTATTCCGTCAGCGTTATGAGTTATGGACTGCGAGGCGCAAGAGTAGTAATGTCGCAGTGCAATTGAAATAAATTTGTAAAAATTACAAGAATATACTATTTAAGACCTTAATTTAAATAATATTATTCTAGGCTTTTTATTTACAACAATAAAAATTTTAATTACAAATATGACAATTTATTTTAGAATAAATAAATAGACAATTTAATACTTATTTTATTGGTTAGTGGCCTGATTTTATGATATTCATATTTTACCTTTTATTTAATTTAATTTTTAGAACCACTATCTCAATTATATTTGGATATGTTCCTTTAATAAATATCTCATTTTCTCTCTCTTCTTAACTTTTGGAATACTATTGTTGCACTCTTCTTTTCATTAGTATTAGGTCATTGTTGCTCTCTTTTTTTCCTCCTTTTCAATGTCATTTTTACCAAGGAAAGGATTGTTGCTCTCTTTTTTTCCCTCCTTTTCAATGTCATTTTTACCAAGGAAACGATTGTATCTCTTTCTTGATAATATCCATCAACAAATTATTTTCATTCTCTTTGTTTCTTTTCAAAATCATCTCTTGCAACACAAAAAATTATTCTTGCTTCTTAAAAAAATCGATTATGAGTAACATAATTGCTATTGATAGTACTCCCCGAAAGAGTCCTTGTTTGATGAAGTATAATATCAATGCCAATAGTCCGATTGTTTGTTCAACACCAAAATTGGAGTTGAATGCTTTCACCCCTTCTCCCAAAAGTGAATCTGGAAGAAGTAATCCATCTGGTAGTGAAATTCGTATAATTGAGGTCAATAAAACGAAAAAAGAAAAGGGTAAAGAGAAAGAAGATGGTGTAAACTCAAACGTTGTTACTGAGATCTCTTCTCAGGTTGATATGGATATGATAATTTGGACATGTACATTTTGGCACTTGTTGTTATCTTTTTCATGACGATTTTCGTCAAATTTCTCTCTCATAGCAATTATGTTAACAAGAGTCATGTTGATCATGTGACTTCTGGACTTCTTCAAAAAACCTTGTATGGTTTGAGAATTGGTTTGGCTTATGTTGTTATGTTGGTTGTTATGTCCTTTAATGGGTGTGTTTTCTTGGTTGGTATTGTTGGACACTCCTTAGGATTCTTGTTTTTTGGAAGTAGGATTTAAAAAAAAAAATATCTAGTGCGAAGAACTTGGATCTTCCTCCTATGAGTTGTAGTTGTTGATTAATTTAGTTTGTAATAACACGTAATCGCAAATTTATAAAATAAACCTACAGATATGTGATTTATCAATGCAACACATTTGATTTGTATCATGTAGTTCATAAATTATCGGATTAATTTTTAAACACAAAAAAATTTAGTGTATACACTTTGGTGGCCGATTTGGTACAATTGTTTATGATATGTTATTTTACATAGTGATATGTATTAAGGAATATACTTTGGTGGCTGATCTGGTACAATAATTAGTGATTTGTTGGTTTTAACTGTGATAAGTTTTAGTGTATGTATTTTGATGGATGATATAGTTAAAATATTGGTAATTTGTCGATTAAAATTTTATGGATGGTTGAGTAATTTTGTTGGTGATATGCTGGTTTAGAACTATAAAAGAAATTGATTTATAATTGATGGTAAAGTTGATTTTAGTTATATGTTCCAACCCTACAATGCATAACATCATAATCTAATCAAGTGTATACCAACTTTTTAGTATCATCGTGGTATACAATGTGGTGTAACCTTGCGTCAAGTTCAAACTTTAATAACTATAACAATTAAAAATAATTGGTGAATTTATTGGTTTAAAAATAATGGTGATTTGTTGATTTAAAGTTGCAACACGTTATAGTGTATATATTTTGATGTATGGTGTAGCTAATCTTTGGGTGATATGTTGATTTAGAACTATAAAAGATATTGATTTATAATTGATGGTAAAGTTGATTTTAGTTATATGTTACAACCCCATAATACGTAACACCATAATCTAATCACGTATGTACCAACTTTTGAGTATCATCAAATTAATTTACATGATTTACACTATGATTTAAATTTGGTGTCAAGTTCAAATTAATCTAATTCAATTTTACCATAATAAATGAATTATACTAAATTATAACCAAGTAAATTAAAAAAATAAATTCATACAATAATGATAAAGTTAATTTTTGGTTATATGTTCCAACCTATAATGGTGTAAGAATGATTTAAACAAAAAAAATGAAGGGGGAGAAGTAAATAAAAAAATTAGAAAATAAAATGGAGTAAAAAATGGTTTAAAAAAAAGAAAAGAAAAGAGAAAGAGACGAGGGAATAGAGAGAAATAAAAATGAGAGAGAAAAATTTCAAGAAAAAAAGGGTGGAGAAATTAAAAAGAATCTGCTTATTCAATATTTTAGGAAGAAGATTAGAACAGAGGAGAAAAATCAGGAGGTAAAAAATATTGAGGGGAGATATTTTAGGAAGAAGCTTAAAAAAGAGAGATTTTCTAGGATAAAAAATCGTGTGTTTATTTTGATATTTTCCATTTTTTAATTTTATTATTTTACTTTGTTTTGTAAAGATTTTATTGCTATGTAGATGAAAAATTAAACTATTGTTATATAGCAGTAATTTTGGTGCTTAATTTGTATAGTTAGGTTTTTTTTTCCCAAATAAATTTTTATTATTCATTCTTTCTTCTTTTGGTGCCTTGGTATTAAGCGTTGGGTTTTAAAAGGTGTAAATGGAAAATAAAGAGTTGTGATTTTTGTGAAAAGTTACGACTTTTTGTGAAGAGTTATAACTTTTATGAAAAAATGTGACTTTTATGAAGAGTTCTGACTTTTCTAAAAAGTTGTGACTTTTACGAAAAGTTATGAAACAATCAAAATAGACAAGAATGGATGGTAAGGAGAAGGAATAAATATAAGAGGGACAAATATGGGCATATAGAAGGGGAGATCGACTATCAAGATGAAAACATGAAGGAGACAGAAGAAATAGATATAGGAGAAAACAATGAAGGCAAAAGGGAAGGGGAAAGTACCAGAGATTGGGTGAACAAAACATTTACCCACAAGGAGCTGAAAGAAATGCATGAAACGGAGATTTAAAAAAAACAATGGAAAGATAATAGAGGCAGAGATTATTCAAAGCAATCAAGTGACGCAAGTGAGAGGAGAAGGAAAAGAAAAAGGGGAAGAAGAACAAATAGAGGAAGAAGGATATAATGAGATCAATGAAGGTGCTATAGTGGTGGCAAAAGTGAATGATGAGGAAATTTTACCATTGGCTTTTCAGATGGATGACGAAAAGAGGAGGGAGGAACGAAAGATGGACTTAAAGCAGAGTTTGGAAAAAAATATGGAGGAAATAGATAAGAACGACTTATCCCAAAAGATAAGTCGGGTGGTAGTGGAAGGCGATTTATTGCCTAACTAAATAGGGAAACTCAAAGGAAAATATATCAAACAAAGGGATTAAAGTGAAGAAGATCTTACAAAGGCTCAAGCATCATCCAGACAATCGAAGAGAACAATTGTCAAAAATCCTAAATATCAATGAAGGCTTTATTATGGAATATTAGGTCAGTAAACACCCAAAAAGCATTTACAAGACTTATAAATCTCCATAAGAGATGCCAATTTTATTTCATTGTATTAATGGAACCTTTTAAAGATAATTAAGGACAAGAAGAATTTAGAAGAAGACTGGGTATGAAGCAGGCAGTAACTAGCACTAATGGGAAGATCTGAGCCTTTATTGATGAGATTCTAGAATATGAAATGATAAGAGATGAAGAGCAGATGCTAACTATCAAATTGATGAATCAAGGTTTGGGCATTGAAGTCCTAATATATTTGGTTTGTGCTAAGTGCACGCAAATAGAAAGACTTCGACTATGGGAGTTGACGTATGATCTGGAAAACACTAGCATGATACCATGGATGGTAGAAGACGATTTTAATTTTGTAAGTAATTAAGAGGAAAAACTAGGGAGAAGACCAGTAACAAATTCAGAAGTGAGAGACTTCAACCACTGTATAACATGTGGAATTTAGAGGATAAGGGCTTTGAAGGAAGAAAATACACGTGGTGGAATGGTAGAACATATGAGAAATGTATTTTTAAAAATTGGATAGAGTGTTGTGTAATGATAAATTGCACAATATCTTTCCAGTTGTAGAGATTGAGCACCTAATAAGGAGTGGGTCAAATCATACACCATTATCGAATGTGAGTAAACCGTTCAGATCTTTGAATTTTTGGATAGAGAAAGAATCTTTCATAGGAGTAGTAAGGGACCACTGGAAAGAGTACTTTGAAGGGGATATATCCTTTTAGTGTATTTCATCATAAACTAAAAAGGGTCAAGAGAGCTTTAGCCCAATGGAGTAAAGAGACCTTCGACAACATTTTTCAAGAAATAGACATGTTGGAAGAGGTCATTAAAGTTCACTAATTGGTATTTGAAGCAAATACAACTGGATTAAATAGGGCAACGCTTCATAAAACACATGCAGCCTTAAAAAAACAACTTCATAGTGAAGAAGAGTTCTGGAAACAAAAAGCTGGAATGGAGTGGTTTAAGGAAGAGGAGAGAAATACAAAATTCTTTCATACCATAGTGAAAGGTAGAAGAAGCAGGTTGCAGGTAAATAAAATTTCAAAATGAGGAAGGGGAGTGGTTAGAAGATTAAGAGGATATAGAATGAGAAGCAGTGGATTTTTATAACAAACAATTCACAATGCAAGAGGCTATTGGTGATTATAAATTGTTGAATGAACTACCACAAGTAGCGAGTGAAGACAACAATGAGGAGATGCGGAGAATGCCAACGATAGAGGAGGTTAGAGAAGCGGTTATGAGGTTGAATCAAAATAGTGCAAGAGGGCCAGATGGGATGCCAGAGGCCTTCTATCAAAGTACTTGTGAGATTATTGGTCAAGACATTCATAAAATGACTAAAGCTTTCTTTTGTGGTGCTGAACTGCCTAGATTCATTACACATGCGAATTTAGTCCTACTTCCAAAAAAGATGATAGTTAGTAATTTTTCGGATTTGAGGCCTATCTCTCTTAGTAACTTTGTCAATAAGATTTTTTCACGATTATTCATAAGAGAATTAAAGGTGTACTACCTCAAATAATCTCTCCAGAACAAACAGGATTTGCACAAGGGAGAAGTATAGTAGAAAATGTCCTACTGGTCCAAAAAATAATTTTGAAAACAAGGAAAAGGGGAAAACCACCTAATTTAGTCATTAAGTTGGATATGATGAAATCTTATGACACAGTTGAGTAGTTGTTTCTATCTAAGGTGATCAGGAAATTGGGATTTGGAGACAGAATTATAGATATGGTATTTAGACTGCTTAGCAACAAGTGGTACTCAATTTTGCTAAATGGACAGATGAAAGGGATTTTCAAATCTTCAAGAGGTCTAAAACAAAGTGACCCTCTCTCACCCACTCTCTTCATACTGGCAGCATAAGTGATGTCTAGAGCTCTAAATGCCCTAATGAATAAGAAAGAGTTTAAAAGGTTTGGTATGCCAAGAGAAAGCGTGAAGCTAAATCATTTAGCTTTTGCGGATGACATGATCATATTGTGTAAGATGGAGGTAGGCACAATGAATATGATTAGTGAAACATTGCAAAAGTATGAAGAAGTATCGAAGCAGAAGGTGAATAAAGACAAAAATGAAATTTATTTGCACCATAGTGTCAACAGAGGAGAATCAGTGGTAGTAGAAGTGGCGACAGGAACCCTAAGGAAAGAATTTCCTTTTATGTATCTGGGTTGCTCTATATTTTATAAGAGAAAGCAAAAATTCTACTATCAACAACTAATTCAAAGGATTGGAACTAAGATACAAAGGTGGAAAGGTAAATTACTATCTTATGGGAGACGGGAAGTGTTGATTAAACATGTACTCCAGAGTACCCCTACACATTATTTATCAGTCATGGTATTAATTCATATGCAAAAAATGATGACTCAATTCTTCTGGAGTAGCTGTGTAGAAGGAAGAGACATACATTGGAGTAAATGGGAAGCCTGTGTCTACCAGACGGGGAAGGAGGATTAGGTATTAGACTAATGCATGATGTTTCAATGGCTTTGTTTTGCAAGCTGTGGTGGAATTACAGAACAAAGCAAACTTTATGGAGTGAATACATGGGAAACAAATACTGCAAGTCAAAAAATCAGAATCTGGCCATGTGGAAAGTAGGAGGAGGAAGCTCACAAGTGTGGAAGAAAATGCTACAGGCAAGAGATTTAATTGAACATCAAATACTATGGCAAACCAAGAATGGATTAGCTTCACTATGGCATGATAAATGGGCAGACTTGGGACCTGTACACAATTATTGGGGACAACTTCGCATGGGATGAGAGGTATTAAAAAGTTAAGGATCTAAGAAAAAATGGGGAATGGGATGTGGAATTATTGAATGAAACATTACCCTCTAAATTGGTTGGACATATTTTATGCCACATCAAACCTCCTAAAGGTAAAACATATGACAAACCTTGTTGGATGCTATAAGCGAGGGGAATTTTTCCAGTCAAAACAACATGGAACTATATAAGGCACAAAGAGGACCCGAATATAATTCATAAGTGGATTTGGAATAAGGGGATGCCTTTCAAAATAGCCTTTATGATGTAGGGGATGTGGAAGTTCAAGACCCCAGTGGATGATAGACTGAGAAGATGGGGTTTTGAAGGACCATGAAGATGCTGGTATTGTGACAAACCTGATCAAGTAACATTGTCACATGTGTTTTGAATATAAAAAATTTCTAACAGGACTTGGTTCTACTTTTGTTTTTTTGCAGGTCTAAACGTTACATGATTGTATTTAAGGGAAGTTATAATGTTATAGTGGGGTACCAATATTAAGACTAATATGAGACCTTATTATAGAGCTATTTCAGGCTTTATAATTCGGGAACTGTGGAAAAGAAGGAACAAAAAGAAGCATGAAGAAAAAAACATTTCCCTGCCAAGAATAATTCATAATGTGACCAGGCACATGAATATGTTTGCTAAAATGAAAAGGACTAACATGATAGAGGAAGGAAGCTGGCAAAAAATCCTTAAGGATCTAGAGGAATATAGGCCTAAAGTTAAGGTCATCCAGGTTAAATGGGAAAACCCACTATCAGGGTAGATCAAATATAACACAAATGATACATCTAAAGGAAGCTCAGGATTGAGTTCGTATGCCTATTGTTTAAGGGATGAGAATGGAGATTTTATATATGTAGAAGGAGCTAGGATTGAAAATACAACAAATACTATGATAGAGGCAAAAGTTATTTTAGAAGCAAGCAAACATTGTAAGATTTCACAATATAATCAGGTGATAATTCAAACTGATTCTATGTTAATGTGCGAAGTGCTAAAAGGAAAATGGGTCGTTGATAAGTCCACAATTTGGACTCATTTAGGGCTTTATTTTAATAGAAATAGTGTCCTCAAATGCTTATTTTGTCTCAATATCTGATGAAAACTATTAAGTTTTAGGTATTTGAAGTTTTAGCGGAAGCATGGACACTTAGGCACAAAAAGAAACAAAAAGGCTGGAAAGAACGTAAAAGCTGAAGCCTGAGCTTCGCCAATCACTCTTGGCGAATCACCGAAGGGAAGCATTCCGCCCTTTGTTCCAGTATGCGAAGCCCTAAAGGAAGTGGATCAAAAAGGCGATGAAAGGAGCAGTCGGCGCTTCGTTGAACAATTTTGCGAAGCAATGCTATACCGCCCAATGGTCCAGAACACAAACATGCTAAAGGCAAAGCACAAAAGGCGATGAACCAGAAGAAGGGCGATTAGCCGAGTCATTCGGCGATCTCGACTAACCTCGCCAAATGGTCCGCCGCAGCACTAAATCTGAAAACTATAAATACTAGCCTAAGTTATTATTTTTAAGGGCCTGAACATTATTGTAATTTTCACTTTAGCTTTCATATTTTCTCTCAAGTTTGGAGAGGGTTTTGTGGGAGACTTGAAGAAATGAGTTCATCTTCCCCAAATTGGAAGTGGGTTTTCTCTACTCTTCTTTCTTTGCTAAAATCAAGGTTTAATTTCTTATACCCATTTGATTTCTCTATCATTTTAGGTATAATTTATTATTTCTTGATGTGTGGCTAAAACCGCCCATTCTTGGGGTGTGATTTAGCAAATATGTGTTAATATTATTATTGGGTCTTGCTTGTTGATAGGTTAGATGCATTTTAATGGTGATTTCACCTAGTGGTTGTGGTCTAATTTAATGGGTTTGTAGTTGCAAATACAAAACCACCCATGTGTTTTCGGCTTGCTCGAGAGTGAGGTCGCGAAACCAAAACCGCTAGACTGATGGCCTAAGGAGTGGGTCGACATGAGGTTCAGCCCGAGAGGGTGAGCCCTAGTCCCATATCCTAACACTCAGCTCGAGAGAGTGAGTGGGGTAAGGCGTAGGTTCGCCTTCATGCGGCAAATGGGTGTCTGAGAGGAACACATTTGAAACGAGGTAAGTTGCCCGAGAGGAAAACTTATTTCCATCTAAAGCTTAGCCTAGTCACTATTATCTTGCAAATTTCCTATCGAAAGCATGTATCCAACTATTTATCTCAACTTGTATTGCAGTCACACCCTAAGAACTTCTCCCCATACTTGAATTTTCTCTTTAATTTTGTTGTTTTAGCTATACTTGTGACAAACCCCCATTGATATTTGACACTTTGGTGTCACCCACTTGAATTTACTTTGTTTTAATTCGATAATTTCTCAAACTACAGCTACCTAGAACAAAATTCTAGCCTAACTACTATTTTCACTACCACTCCCTTGGGACACGACCCCAACCCTTGGTTAGGTTACTATAGTATTGACGATCGTAGACACTCGTACTGTAGGTTAGTGTCGTTGGTCACGAAAAGCATTAGCCACCCCATGGGCAATTTCATATATTTTGGAGGAAATTAAAGCATGCTTACATGATAAACAATATACAGTCCAACACATAATGAGGGAGGGAAATTAATTTACTGACTACCAAGCAAACAAAGCAATAGAGCAGGGTACATGCAAATATGAAGATTTTAAAAGGCTTGAACCAGACGACAGGAGATACATAAACAGTGATAAAAGTCAGAGCCCATACTTAAGGATATTACCATTAAGGAGATAATGGGGAAGGGGAGGCTAAAAGCATAAAGTGTTCACGATTTTTGTATTTACAAAAGCCACAGGGGTGACAAAAGAAGTGAAATGGTAACTAGCCTAGGCTATCTCAGCCAACAAAAAGGACTAGGCAAAATGGGGGTACTAGGGTTCAGGCGCATAAACCTGGAGGAAACACTTTTCACTAGTTGGAAGTGGCGGAATGGAGCTACCCATGCCCCCTAGTTGAGCACCACCTGGAGAAAATAAGTGGAACAAGTAAGTAAAGCACAAGGAAAAAGAGGAGGTTGATGAAGCAAACATACCTAGTGAATAAGTCATCCCCCATCAGATGGCTTCGAAAAGATAAACAGGAAAAGCACAGTCCATTATACCAGAGAACATAACTAAGAACAGAGATGTCAGAATCACAATCAAAAGGGAATGTAATATATAAGAGAATGAAAATGTAGAAATCTCACATAAGTATGGAGAAATCAAGGATTGTATTGATAAAAATAATGTTGGGTTGCAATTCTCCTTATATAGGAGAAGAATCTTATTCTAGTTATACTAGGAATCCTACTACAACACAAATATAGTATTTACATGAGTACTAGTCGACTCCTACACTATACAGTAGCTTAGTCGTACATAACTTAGGATTTAGTAGTCTAGTCCTAGTATGACTCTGACTCTAACTCTAACTCGTCAGCCAACTTCAATGGACCTATTAATTAGACATGTTCCATCAGGCTTCTGGCTTCATTCAACACTTCCTCTCAAGCTAGTGAGCGGAGGAACTGTAACTCCTAGCTTGCTGCGAAACCCAAAAAAAACCTACTTCGTTAAGGCTTTGGTATGAATATCAGCTAGCTGATCCTTAGACTTCACAAACTGAGTAAGAAGTTGTCCTCTGGCCACTTTCTCATGAACAAAATGATAGTCCATTTCAACATGTTTAGTTCTAGCATATACAACTGGATTAACCGTCATGTACAAGGCACTCATGTTATCACAATACAACGTAGGAACAAATCGAAGGACCACTCCAAGGTCATGAAGAAGATACATGATCCAAGTCATCTCTGCGGCAATGGAGGTGATACTCTATACTCAACTTCAACACTTAATTGGGCTACTTTGGTCTGTTTCTTGGAGGTCCAAGAAATACAATTTGCACCTAGGTAGATATTATAGCCTGTAGTTGATCTCCTAGTAGTGGTACAACCTCCCAAATCAGCCTCTGAGTGTCCGTACAACCTACATGGTGATTGTGAAATAATTTTGAGTCCAAAGTGTAGAGTACCTTTGATGTACCTGAGAGTCCTTTTTACCCCTTGATGATATTCAATGTTTGGGCTTTGCATAAACTGGCTTACTAAATTCACAGCAATGGAGATATCAGGTCTTATGAGGGTCAAATACTGAAGGCTCCCTACTATCATTCTGTACAAGGAGGCATCTACAAGACTTCCCACAACTTCATGCAAACCATGCTTTTAAGCCAAATGATTGGCTACAGCCTCTGCCAAAGTCATCTTTGTCTTGGCCAGCAGCTCAACAACATACTTGCTTTGACTTAAGTGAATTCCTCCTTCAAAATACTTCACCTCAATTCCTAGAAAAAAGTGTAAAGGGCCAAGATCTTTCATAGCAAACTCCTTCCCAAGTTGTAGAACCAACTCTGAGACATGTGATGGATTACTTCCTGTGATAATAATATTATCTGCATATAACAAGAGAAATATTTTACCTTTGTGAGTTTGCAAAGTAAATAAGGAAGGGTTAGCCTTACACAAATGAAACCAAGGTGTAAGAGATGAATGCTAGACCTATCAAACCAGGCTCTTGGTGCTTGTTTAAGATCATACAGTGCCTTTTTAAGTAGACACACATGCTGAGGATACTGGGATCAATAAAGCCAAGAGGTTGAGTCATGTACACCTCCTCTTGTAAGAAGCCATGGAGAAAGTAATGTTTGACATCTAGTTGTCTAATTTCCTACTTTGAACTGACAACACTGGATAGAACCACCCTAATAGTCGTGGCTTTAACCACAAGACTAAATGTTTCTTCAAAATCTATCCCTTCAAGCTGCGAGAATCCCCTTGCCACAAGTCTGTTCTTGTACCTATCTACTGTTCCATCAACTTTCAATTTTGTCTTTGAATACCCATTTTGAGCCAACCAAGTTTATACCAAGGGATTTGGGCACCAAAATCCATGTCTTGTTAGTATGTAACACATCAATTTCTTCATGCATTCCTGCAAGCCAATGAGGTGACCTTAGTGATTCCTTAGTAGTATTTGTTTCTCTAAAAATTTATGAGTTGTTGCGAGCAACAAGTGATAAGTGGTGTTCCTTAGCCTTGTGTCTAGTGATCATATGATTCCCCTGTGGTGCAGGAAGTACCTCAACTGGCATCAACCATAGTTGACTGGAGTGTAGCATTGTCAGATTGATGGTCGATTGGTATATCAACTAAAGTAGTTGTTTGATGATGCTCATTGGCTGGACCTATAAGTGCAACCTGTTCCTCACTGCCACTAGCAGATCCAAAATCTGCAGCTGGAGTTTCAATACTACTGTATGGATCATCACTTTTAACTTGTTTCTTGGCATCTGATCCTTCTCCTAAGAGGTCAATAGTACTCTCATCATCAAAGAGTATATGAGTTGTAGCAACATTATCACCATTAACGTGTGGACTAGCAGCCTGTAGTTCCCCTGAATCAAAATTATCATGTGCCTGCAGTTTAGAAAAAGATTCAACAAAGGTAGCAAGGTGAGGTGAGACATCATGTTAGACTGAGATTGCTTTGGAGACACATAGGGTAATGTGTTTTCATCAAAAACAACATGTCTGGATATGTAAACCCTCCTTGTAGAGGGATGATATAATCTATATCCTTTGTGTAAGCTGTTGTACCCTATGAACACACAAGGGTAAGTCTTTGGACTGAACTTGTTGCTACCCTTGCTTGATATATGGAAAACATCTACACCCAAACACTTTTAGGTTGTTGTAATCAAGTTGTTCCCCATACAACTTAACAAATGGAGTCACCAACTTTAGGACTGAGGAAAACAGTCTATTAATGAGGAATACTGCAGTGACGAAAGCCTCAACTCATAGAAACAAAGATAGGTTAGCATGAAGTAGTAGAGTTAGGTGATTAATAACGTTTCAAAGACCCTTCATCCAATTCTAAGCGTCAATGATCGTTAATCAGTATATAATCCAACTAAATGAGTTGGGGTCGAATCCCATAGGGAGCAGTACATGTTTAATATTCAATAGTAAAGTGTGAACATGGTTAAATCAGTCATAGGAATAGACATTATCAATTAAAAACATAATTCAAGTCAGGGGTGACACGAATGTCAAATAAAATGGTTTTGGTTTGGAATTATCAGTTACAACAGCAGCAAACAATACGAAATAACAATAATGAGATGGGTTCTTGGGATTTGATTCAATTATAGACTAATATAGACAAATGGGTAATTGCAACTGTTAGGAAATAGTTGTATATCAGTAAATAAGCTAGACTATAGATGAGGTAAACTTTCTCTCGAACAGTTTACCCTGAATCAAGTTGATTTCTCTCGAACATCAACAACCATGCTAAATGAGAACATCATACACTTTAGTCCATTCACTCTCTCGAGCTGAATGTATGGAAAAGGGTTTAGGATTCATTCTCTCGAGCTGAACCCATGACAACCCAATACCCACTGACCATCAATGAATAATCTTAGTTTTAAAACCTCTCTCTCGAGCAAGCCAAAAACACAATGGTAAAACTGCATTTGTAACTACAATTCTTAAATTAAACCACAATTACTGATTGAATTCACTTCTAAACAATATTTAAACTAATAATTAGCAATACCCATAAACTAAATTAGCCCATAATCACATAATCACACCCCAAGATTTGGGGTTTAGTTAGATATCATAAAAAGATAAAAATTGTTACCAAATTGAGTTTCCATCAACTGGGTAAGATTAATTTCGTCCTTACAATGGTCCAAGTTGAAAATCTCAAAGACCCACTTCTAATTTCTCAAAAGTGAAAAACTTCGATTCTTCAAAGCTAAGGAGAAAACTAAAGAAAACTTGTCTCAATACTTAGAGTAATTCCAATTCAAAAATGAAAATATGATAATAATTGATAATTGATAAAAAAAAATGATACTAAACTAGATGTTAAAAAGTGTATTTATAGTGGCCAAAGATGTGCTGCAAAGAGTCATTTGGCGAAGTAAGTCGGGTTCGCCGATCCATTCAGCGATCCACGCTTTGGTCAATTCCATCACCCTTCTGCATTGCCCTTCAGCATCCTCGAGGTCAGTAACTTTGGGTGATCCAACACTGCATCGCGGAACCACTCGGCGATCCGCCGCCGACTTGGTTCTTTCCTTCAGGGCAAGATTGGTACACTGGAACTTTAAGCGGTCAAGAAGCCGTTCGGCAACTCACCAAATGGACTTGGCGATCACCACACTTACTTTTCTTCATTCTTTCAGCTCGCTTCGTTCCGTTTTGCAAATTAGTGTCCTTGCTTTGTTCCTCAATCCAAATACCTGGAAATCAAGGATTTTACATCAGTTATTGGCATAAAATAAGCATTTGAGGACATTAATCTATACAAATAAAGCCCTAAATGAGTTCGAATCTCGGACTCATCTACACCCCCAACTTAAACTTTTGCTTGTCCTCAAGTAAAACTCAAGTTCATCAGTTCAAAAAGGATGTCTCAAACAGTGCTACACAAGACTCAATCATGAATGCACACAACAAGACTCAACTTACTTATGCAAGGATCAATTGTGCACTCAAAGGTTCAAGTTGTGACTCACCATTACCAAAGATTCTCAAGTTCACAATACTTGCTTCAAATGCAAGTTCAAGCTCAACAAAGGTGCTCAAATGCCCTCACACAAAGAATGATTCCATATTAACACAATTGTTCAACACTTTATAGTTTCGGAATCACATACAACTCTCACACTAAAAAAGATGAACACATGCATAACTTCACCCATAGGTTTGCCCTTATTTTCCAACCAACACTTGTTTCAGCTCACTCAAGATAAAAAAAAGGTCTTTTTAAGGCTTGTTACGGGGCTGAGTGTAAAGGTATGGTCATTTAGGCTCAGTGGTTGTTATCCTCAAGCATTGTGGTATGAACAACTTTCCTTCACTTCTTATGGACTACTGAACACCCTATTTCCTTTGTAGCTTTCATTACTTTATTTCACAACTTTTTCATTCTTTTTCTTTTTTATTTCTCTTTTTTCCTCTCTTTTTTTTTGTATGGAGGGTTTCCATCTTTCTCAAAACCATGGATCAATTGCACTTCTTGATTTACCTTCTCTTTTCACCACACCCCCAACTTAGACCTTTGCCCTAAGTTGGCTATTTAAACAAACCACACTTCATGAGGATTATGGGTGAAAGGATAAAAAGGGGTTACACTTGTATCAAGTTCCTTCCAAGAAAAGGATAAGGCTCAAAGGGTGTACAAGTAAAGTTCACACTCTCACAAAGTAGGCTACAAAAGAGGTATAATGTCAAATTGTTTCACTCTTCAAGATTTTTGCCTAAGATCATTTCAAAAATGTGCATCACTTAGTAACCCAGATCAATAGAGCAAATTCTAGGTATCATCACACATGGTTCATGGTAAGCTCATCTCACAAGGCATTGACACCAATATCAAACAAGACTCCACACTTTCGCTAGTGTACAACGTTCATCACAAGAGACTCATTCAATAATCGGCTAGTCACAATGAGATGCAAAAGGTTTACATATTGTCTATGCAACTTCATTTGGCCTCATTGTAGCTGCACATTCATTTTTGTTCGATTAAAAGCACTATTCAAGTCATCGGTAATGATCATAACCGATACTCAAATTTGAACAAGAACATCCACAACCAACACAACAAGAGATGACCATTTTTTTTGGAAGGGTCAAAACCATTTACATTCAAAACGAGGAGCCAGAAGCTCAAACATCAATAAAAACAGTGTCAAACCACACTTTTCAGCACAAAAACCCAATATATACAAAAATAATAATCACAAGAGGTGGGTATGGAAATACCTCAACCCACCACAAAATGCCCTAGTTCTGGGGTTGTAGCTACGAATCGATTGTTGATTATTTAAAGGCTTTTGAATTAATTTTTGGTTGTCATTATAAGTTACTTCTATATTCTTGTTTTAGTATTTTGTGCTTGATCACCATAAGATAAATATATTGTCTAATCTTAAAATTGAGAGAGGATGGGTTAGATAGACCAGAGAATATAAAGAGCTCGATCGACCCATTTGATTAAGGTGATTTGTGTTTAGGAGTGATGCTTGGATGAACAACTTGCTTGGTTACAAAATATGATGAAATATAAATTCTCACAAGTTAGGCACATTTATCCCCACTCAATAATGTAGTTAGACAACTAACTGGTCTAGGCGACTATAGGTTTGACACCTGACTCATACAATTAACCCTGTAAACCAGTAACATGACAACTAAAATTAGTTCTAAGCCGAGAATATGATACATGAGATTCATTATGTGCTGCAGCCTTGGAATTGTCTTTTACTTGCTTGAAACATCATCTTAAAGTCGTTCAATCTTGGTTACTTTTATTTATTACGTAATTAGTAGTAGTAGTTAACAACCATCACCATCTCTAAAAATAGTTACTTTTAGTTTATTTGAAGAGTCAAGTGTTAGATATAAGTTGATCATATGCCCCTTGTGAACGATAACTCGTTTCTTTAAGAATCTATATTACTTAAGCGATCACGTACACTTGTGTGTATATTAGGGAGCAATAAGTTTTTGGAGCCACTGCCGGGGATTTAGAAATTGATTTATATTAGATCTTCTTAAGTATACAATAAGAATATTTAGGTGTTAATTACTTGATCTTAGCTTGTTTATTACAGGTCGTGGACTCTCAAGTCTGGCTCGAAAAAGGAGAACTTGTAGAACCAGACAGCAAACCTGAAATAGCCTTACGCTAACATAGAAAAATGAATCAAGAGCGTCCAGATGAATTGGGGTTAGGTCTTTGTAGAGACAAAGAGGAGAATAACCAAGACAACGTGAACAACCAAGAGAACTTGAATAACCAAGAGGTACCCCCTGTCGTACCAGCAATACCCATCTATGATGTTGCAGTCCCACTCACAGCCAATGTGGCGTCTAGCATTAGGAAACCTCCACCGGGTAGTTTTGAACTAAATTAGGGCATGGTACATCTAATCCACACTAGTGAGGAATTCACCGGTCTCCCCCACGAGGATCCCCAAATCCACCTTAAGAACTTTATAGAGATTAGTGATACATACATCCCAAATGGAGTCTCATCGGACTATGTGAAGCTGACGTTGTTCCCATACTCTTTGTTAGGAGCTACAAGGCGTTGGTTAGATTCTGAGCCACCAAACTCCATCACTACCTGGGATTATCTAGCAAAAAAGTTCTTGAGTCGATTCTTTCCATCAAGAAAACCGCATGGTTGAGGAGTGAGATTTGCTTTAGGAAAAATCAGGGGGAGGACATGTACCAATCATGGGCTCATTTTAAACAAATGTTGAATGCCTGCCCGCACCACATGCAAACTAATGAGGTACTTGCTCACACTTTCTTTGAGGGTTTAGATTACAATGCACGTGTACTTCTTAATAATGCAGTAGGTGGACAAGCCCTAGCAAAAATCTGTGAAGAGTTAATTGATCTTATTGATAGACTCTCAGAATGAAGCCAAGGGTATGAGGGGGAAATGCCTAGAACCAACACCCAAAGGGTAGCAGGAATCTTAAATGTAGATCAAGCCACCGCCATAAATTCCAAACTAGCTATGATACAACATAATATAGCTATGCATTTTAAATAGATGTCCTTAAATCAGGCACTGGTTAACATGGTACACTAGACATCCAATTGGTGTGGGGTATCTGGTAGCGGAGCTCATGAAATCGAGCAATGTGAGGCAAACTCGGATTTCGTAAACTATATGGGTAATGCGCAAAGGGGTGGAGGTCAGAAAAATTATGGTAATACCTATAAATATAGTTAGAGGAACCATCATAACTTCTCATGGGGTGTGAACCAAAACCAAAATCAGGCACAAGGGGCTAACCAATACCATTCTCAAGGGGTTGGGCAACAATACCAAAATCCTCGCAAATCCTAGTGCACCAAAAGAGGGGATCACTAATGAGGAGCTACTCCAAAAGCTCATGGATGAAATAGGGAAACAAATAAATGCTAGGATATATAAGTAGGATGAGAACATCAGAAACATCCGAATGTCCCAAATGAGTTTAGAGAAACAAGTTGCGAAAGTAGCCAATTCTCTGAACTTGGGTCTCCAAGGTGGGATGCTCGGTGATGCTGGACCCAATCCAAAGCAACTAAATGTGGTGAGTACTAGAAGTGGGTTACAACTAGAGGAACTAGCTCCAAAGAAGAGAGATACTGAGGTAGGTACTAAAGAAAAGAAAGTGGAAGAGGTAGTAAAGAGCTCCAATGTTGAGACACCCATTCCTTAAAAGAAACTACCCCTTCGTTTCCACAAAGGCTCAGAAAGAAGAATGAGGATGAATACTTTGGTAAGTTTCTCTCTTTCCTTAAACAGGTTCACATTAATCTGCCTTTGGTTGACATTTTGTAGGGTATCTCGAAGTTTGCTAAATACGTAAAGGATATAATGGCTAACAAGAGGAGGCACATGGAGTATGAAATTGTATCACTTACTGAGGAGTGCAACTCTAGAATCCAAAATAGACTTCCCTAAAAGTTAAAAGATCAGGGTAGTTTTACTGTGCATATTACAATTAGGAAAAGTGTTCATGCTCGGGGGTTGTGTGATTTGGGGGCAAGTCTAAAACTGATGCCCTTGTCATTGTATAAAAAACTAGGGTTGGGTAGTCCAAAATGAACCACTATCATTCTCCAAGTCGCTGATAGATCCATTGCTAGGCAAGAGGGGGTGGTGGATGATGTGTTAGTTCAAGTAGGTTCCTTGATTTTCCCGGTAGATTTTGTGGTCTTAGATTTTGAACCAGATTCTGAAGTTCCATTCATTTTGGGACGTCCGTTCTTGGCCATGGGTAGGGAATTGATTGATGTAGCAGCTGGGCAATTAACTATGAGGGCGCATGATAAGGTTGACGTATTTGATGTTTACTGCGCTTTAAAAATGCCTTTTATCTATGAAGAGTTGTCTTCTATTACGGCGGTAGATCACATAGGCGAATCGCAGTTAGTTAGTGGGCCATGAGGTGGATGGAGATACTGAGGCCCAAGAGATAGAAACATGTTTGAATCTGGCACTCGTGGAGACTCATAGGTATAGAGTGGAGCCATTAGATTGTGAGTTAGGGACTCCACCCAAACCCTCAATTGAAGAAGCTCCCAAGTTGGAACTGAAAACGCTTCTTCCTCACCTAAGGTATGCTTATTTAGGTACGAATGAAACTTTTCCTATTCTACTTTCTGCAGAGTTGTCTACAATATAGGTTGATGCGGCAGTGAGGGTCCTCAAGCAGAGAAAAAAGGCCATTGAATGGCAGATGGATGATATCATGGGATTTGCCTGGCATTATGTATGCACAAGATCTATATAAAAGATGATAACAAACCAAGTGCATAACATCTACGTAAGCTAAATCCTTGATGAAAGAAGTGGTGAGAATGGAGGTAATAAAGTTACTTCTATATTCTTGTTACTTCTATATTCTTGTTTTAGTATTTTGTGCTTTATCATCATAAGATAAATATATTGTCTAATCTTAAAATCGAGAGAGGATGGGTTAGATAGACCAGAGAATATAAAGAGCTCGATCGACCTATTTGATTGAGGTGATTTGTGTTTAGGAGTAACGCCCGGATGAACAACTTGCTTGGTTACGAAACGGGATGAAATATAAATGCTCACAAGTTAGGCACGTTTATCTCCACTCAACAATGTAGTTACACTACTAACTGGTGTAGGCGACTAGAGGTTTGATACCTGACTCATATAATTAACCATGTAAACCAGTAACTTGATAACTAAAATTAGTTCTAAGCCGAGAATATGATACATGAGATTCATTACATGTTGCAGCCCTGGAATTGTCTTTTACTTGCTTGAAACATCATCTTAAAGTCGTTCAATCTTGGTTACTTTTATTTATTGCGTAATTAGTAGTAGTAGTTAACAACCATCACCATCTCTGAAAACAGTTACTTTTAGTTTATTTGGAGATTCAAGTGTTAGATATAAGTTGATCATATGCCCCTTGTGAATGATAACTCATTTCTTTAAGAATCTATATAACTTAAGTGATCACGTACACTTGCGTGTATATTGGGGAACATCAAGTTTTTGGCGCCACTGCCGGGGACTTAGAAATTGATTTATTTTCGATCTTCTTAAGTCTACAATAAGACTATTTAGGTGTTAATTACTTGATCTTAGCTTGTTTATTACAGGTAGTGGACTCTCAAGTCTGGCTCAGAAAGGAGAACTTGTCGAACCAGACAACAAACCCGAAAGTGCCTTATGCCAACACAGAAAAATGAATACAGAGCATCCAGAAGAATTGTGGTTAGGTCTTCGTGGATATAATAAGGAGAATAACCAAGACAACGTGAACAACCAAGAGAACTTGAATAACCAAGAGGTACCCCCTGTCGTACCAGCAAGACACATCCATGATGTGGTAGTCCCACTCACAACCAATATGGCGTCTAACATTAGGAAACCTCCACCAGGTAGATTTGAACTGAATCAGGGCATGGTACATCTCATCCATGTTAGTGATCAACTCACCGGTCTCCCCCACGAGGATCCTCAAATCCATCTTAAGAACTTTATAGAGATTAGTGATACATACATCCCAAATGGAGTCTCATCGGACTATGTGAAGCTGACGTTGTTCCTATACTCTTTGTTAGGAGCTGCAAGGCGTTGGTTAGATTCTGAGCCACCAAACTCCATCACTACCTGGGATTATCTAGCAAAGAAGTTCTTGAGTCGATTCTTTCCATCCAAGAAAATCCCACGGTTGAGGAGTGAGATATTCAGCTTTAGGCAAAATTAGGGGAAGGACATGTACCAATCATGGGCTCGTTTTAAACAAATGTTGAATGCCTGCCCGCACCACATGCAAACTAATGAGGTACTTGCTCACACTTTCTTTGAGGGTTTAGATTACAATGCACGTGTACTTCTTAATAATGCAGCAGGTGGACAAGCCCTAGCAAAAATCTGTGAAGAGTTATTTGATCTTATTGATAGACTCTCAGAATGAAGCCAAGGGTATGAGGGGGAAATGCCTAGAACCAACACCCAAAGGGTCGCAGGAATCTTAAATGTAGATCAAGCCACCGCCATAAATTCCAAACTAGCTATGATACAACATAATATAGCTATGCATTTTAAATAGATGTCCTTAAATCAGGCACTGGTTAACATGGTACAATAGACATCTAATTGGTGTGGGGTATGTGGTAGCGGAGCTCATGAAATCGAGCAATGTGAGGCAACTCGGATTCCATAAACTATATGAGTAATGCGCAAAGAGGTGGAGATCAGCAAAATTATGGTAATACCTATAACTCTAGTTCGAGGAACCATCCTAACTTCTCATGGGGTGGGAACCAAAACCAAAATCAGGCGCAGGGGGCTAACCAACACCGTTTTCAAGGGGTTAGGAAACAATACCAAAATCCTAAGCAAGGTGCAAATCCTAGTGCACCAAAAGAGGGGATGACTAATGAGGAGCTACTCCAAAAGCTCATGGCTGAAATAGGGAAACAAATAAATGCTAGGATAGATAAGTAGGATGAGAACATCAGAAACATCCAAATGTCCCAAATGAGTTTAGAGAAACAAGTTGCGTAAGTAGCCAATTCTCTGAACTTGGGTCCCCAAGGTGGCTCACAAGAGAAGGCTCACGGAGTATGAAACTGTAGCACTTACCGAGAAGTGCAGCTCTAGAATTCAAAATAGACTACCCAAAAAGTTAAAATATCAGGGTAGTTTTGCTGTGCATATTACAATTGGGAAAAGTGTTCATGCTCGGGGGTTGTGTGATTTGGGGGCAAGTCTAAAACTAATGCCCTTGTCGTTGTATCAAAAGCTAGGGTTGGGTAGTCCAAAATGAACCACTATCATTCTCCAAGTCGCTGATAGATCCATTTCTAGGCCATAAGGGGTGGTGAAAGATGTGTTAGTTTAAGTAGGTTCCTTGATTTTCCCGGTTGATTTTGTGGTCTTAGATTTTGAATCAGATTTTGAAGTTCCATTCATTTTGGGACGTCCGTTCTTGGCCACGGGTAGGGCATTGATTGATATAGCAGTTGGGCAATTAACTATGAGGGCACATGATAAGGTTGAGGTATTTGATGTTTACCGCGCTTTAAAAATGCCTTCTATCTATGAAGAGTTGTCTTCTATTACGGTGGTAGATCACATAGTAGAATCACAGTTAATTGTGCCCGAAGATCCCTTAGAAAGAGTGTTAGTGGGCCATGAGGTGGATGGAGATACTGAGGCCCAAGAGATAGAGACATGTTTGAATCTGGCACTCGTGGAGACTCACAAGTATATAGTGGAGCCATTAGATTGTGAGTTAGGGACTCCATCTAAACCCTCAATCGAAGAAGCTCCCAAGTTGGAACTGAAAATTCTTCTTCCTCACCTAAGGTATGCTTATTTAGGTACTAACGAAACTTTTCCTATTCTACTTTCTGCAGAGTTGTCTACAATACAGGTTGATGCGGCAGTGAGAGTCCTCAAGCGAAGAAAAAAGGCGATTGGATGGTAGATGGATGATATTCATGGGATTTGCCTGGCGTTATGTATGCACAAGATCTACATGAAAGATGATAACAAACCCAGTGCACAATATCAACGTAGGCTAAATCCTTTGATGAAAGAAGTGGTGAGAAAGGAGGTAATACAGTGGCTAGATGCTGGAATTATGTACCTGATCTCTGATAGTAAGTGGGTAAGTCCGGTGCAGTGTGTTCTCAAGAAGAGAGGCATGACAATGGTAAGGAACGAAAAGAATGAGTTGATTCCTACTAGAACAGTGACCGGATGGAAAATTTGTATGGATTATCAGAAACTAAATGATGCCACCCGAAAAGATCACTATTTGGTTCCCTTCATTGATCAGATGTTTGACTGACTAGCAGGGCAGAAGTAATATTGTTTCTTATATGGGTATTACGGTTACAACCAGATCTTAATTGCACCCGAGAATCAGGAAAATACCACGTTCACTTGTCCTTATGGTACATATGCTTTCAAACGCATGCCATTCAGACTTTGCAATGCACCAGGGACTTTTTAAAGGTGTATGATGGCCATTTTTCATGATATGGTGGAAGACTTTGTAGAGGGGTTCATGGATGATTTCTTTGTCTTCGGGAAGTCTTTTGAGATATGTCTCCGGAATCTTGATAAGGTACTTGCTAGGTGTGAGGACACTAACTTAGTGCTAAACTGGGAAAAGTATCATTTTTTGGTTAGAGAGGGGATAGTGTTGGGACACAAGGTGTCTAAGTTGGGTTAAGAGGTTGATAAAGCCAAGGTAGAAGTTATTGAAAAATGCCCCCTCCTATTTCTGTAAAAGGGGTGTGAAGTTTCCTTGGTCATGCTGGTTTTACCAGAGATTCATCAAGGATTTCTCCATGATTGCAAGACCTATGTGCAATCTTTTGGAGAAGGAGGTGAAATTTGATTTTGATGAGATGTGCTTGAAAGCTTTGAGATGTTGAAGAGGAACTTAATTGAGGCTCCCATCTTAATTGCTCCTAATTGGGAAGTACCATTTGAACTCATGTGTGATGCAAGAGACGTAGAAGTGGGTGCAGTGTTAGGACAAAGAAAAAATAAAGTGTTCCACTCGATCTATTATGCAAGCAAGACCCAGGATTCTGCACAAGAAAATTACATAGTAACTGAAAAAGAGATGCTAGCTCTAGTGTTCGCCTTTGACAAGTTCAGATCGTATTTGGTAGGTACTAAATTGATTGTTTTTACTAACCATGTCGCTATTAGGTACCTATTCAACAAGAAGGATTCTAAACCAAGGTTGATTTAGTGGATATTACTTCTCCAAGAATTTGACTTTGAGATTAAGGATAGGAAAGGTACTGAAAATCAAATAGTTGATCACTTGTCTAGGTTGGAGGATTTTTCCCATATGAATGAATGTGGACAAAACTGGGAAGAGTTTTTGAATGAACCGTTGATGGCACTAGATATCTCTCAAGTGCCTTGGTATGCGGACATTGTGAATCTGATTGTTACTGGAGATTACCCCCGGGTGCAACCACCCAATAAAAGAAAACGCTCAATCATGATGCTAAGTTCTATATCTGGGATGAACCATTTTTTTCAAGCAAGGTGTGGATCGGGTGGTGAGAAGATGCATTCCAGAATATGAGGTTCAGAAAGTGCTTGAAATTTGTCATGCTAGCTCATATGAAGGACACCATGGAGGAGAGCCCACGATGCACAAGGTACTACAATCTGGTTTCTTTTGGCCCTCGTTATTTAAAGATTCTATTGCTTTGGCCCAAAGATCAGGTACTATTTCAAGAAGACATAAGATACCGCTAAGTAACATATTGGAGGTGGAAATTTTTTATGTGTGGGGTATTGACTTTATGGGTCCCTTCCTGCCATCTAGTAGAAACCAATACATTCTTGTGGTTGTGGATTATGTGAGTAAATGGGTTGAGGTTGTCGCTCTTCCTTCGAATGATTCAAGGGTGGTGATCAAGTTCATCAAGATGCTCATCTTCACTCGCTTTGGCACTCTAAGGTAATCTCAAGTGATGGAGGTAAGCATTTCATTAACCATCTAGTTAAAAATCTTCTTGCTGAGTATGGTATTCGGCATAAGGTTGCTACAGCTTACCATCCTCAAACAAGTGGCCAAGTGGAAGTTTCGAATAGGGAGGTGAAGCAAATTTTGCAGAATACGGTGAATGCGCAGAGGAAAGATTGGTCTGATAAGTTAGATGATGCATTGTGGGCATATAGAACTGCGTACAAGACACCCATAGGGACTTCTCCCTATCACATAGTATTTGGTAAAACATGTCACCTTCCGGCGGAATTAGAACACCAAGCTTATTGGGCAATTAAGAGGTTAAATTTGGACCCCGAGCTGGTTGATAGAAAGACAGTGAATCAATTGCACAAACTTGCGGAGTTTAGGCTCCACGCATATGAGACTGCCAAGATTTACAAAGAAAAGACGAAAAAGTGGCATGACAAACACATAGTTACTCGTACTTTCACTCAGGGAGAAAATGTACTACTCTTTAACTCTAGATTAAGGTTATTTCTCAGAAAACTAAGGTCTAAATGGAGAGGTCCTTTCGAAGTGGTAAAAATGACACAACATGGGGCTCTTGAACTTAAATGTGAGACTGGCCCTATGTTCTTGGTAAATGGGCAAAGGGTGAAACACTATTTTGGTGTAGATTCGGATCGTGATCTAGAGGCTCTTGAGTTAAATGATGAATGATCCAAGCTGAGTTGTGCCTAGACGTTAAATCAAGAGCTACACGAGAGGCAACCCGTGAACAATATGTAATAGGTAGTTAGTTTTGCTTAATTTTTGAAATTTTTAGTCTAGTTTCAAATTTCTAGAGTAGAGTTCTTTTTTTAGTGGTTATTTTGTTAGGACTGTAGTCGAGTTTGATTTTCCTTGTTTTAGTTCGAAGTTATAAAGCAAAATACAAAAAGATGAGTCATGCCACGACCAAAACTAAGACGCTCGGTGGGAGGCAACCCACCATTATTATGTCACATTGTTTGGTTGATGCGTAGGTCATCGAAGGAGGAACCACAAGAAAATGGAACGAAATAAGTTGAAAAAAATGAGTGTGGGCACATTTTGGGCGCGCCATACCAGAGGCTAAAGTACTGGGCTTCTTTTTGGCGCACTGACAGCGCAACGCGCCACCATCGCACCAGGCCCCAGAGAACGCCGATGGTAGGCGCAGAACTGGTGCATCGCGCCATCAAGTCTGGCGCAAGAGGAGCGCGCCGCGCCAAGGCGTATGATACTGCGTCCTAGTTTGGGCGGACTGGCAGCGCGTCGCGCCAAGATACCAAGCGCAGACCGAGCGCGCCTCCTCCGTATCACGCAAGCTATATTTTTTGAATTCTTTTGGGAAATTCATGTGGGCCACTTAAATTCCCACCTTTTAACTCTTCCACCTACCTAAATACACCCGACTTTTCCAAATTCTTTTTCTCTCTAACCGACCCCTCTCCTAAATTCTCTCTAAATTCCCAAACTATACTTCATCTGTTCCATCTACTTTGTTCCCCAAAATCCCAAACTCCTCTATTAATCCTTACTAAAACCTTCTTCCCTTACCTTTTCCTCAACTCGGTAATGATGCTCCCAAAACAAAAAAGCCATCTCTTATTAGTCCTAAACTTAAGCATGTTTTTCTTCAAAATAGCCCCAACATTCACCGGCAACCCCTTTATCAGACGATAGACTAACACAACTCTCTCCCTAGTAACATCATTCGTATGCTTGCACGATTGTAAGGTGCTACACAATTTTAAACCAAATACGAGCATCCAAATTCAAGTGGCCATAATGGAGAGTCAAATAACGACCGATGTCTCACACTCTATCCCACCGCACAACAGAATTCATCCCACACAAAGTATGCCTAATATCACGATAAGGGGGTCGTTTAATCATAGCCAGAAACTCAAAATTGTCACAATTTGGTGTACCTAAAATTTTATTCAATGCTTTCATAGTGAATCTCACCCGACTATCCCTAATTAGCCCTCGGTTCAACTCAACATGATGGGTATTCCAATTTGCATAAAATTCATGCACTAAGCTTAAATTGTTCTCACCTTGGTTCACGAAGACATATTGGAGACCCAAAGCAAGGAATTGGGCGTGAATGTCTGGAAATTCTTGTAGCAATCACCCCTCATCTACATACTCATCACCTAGGTACTTGGATTCTTGTGGACAGGCATACAATTCCTCTCCATAGTGCATTAAAGCTTGTTTGCCAAATTTTTGGGGCGGTAAATTGGTGGTTTCCTGACTAGAACTTTCGGCAGCCACCCCTTTCCTACTCCTCTTAGTACCCGAACTAATAGCAACATTTTTACCCTTAGGAGCCATTTATACACCCAACAATGGAAGAGAAGAAAAAGATTTAGGGAAGAAGAGAG
Source organism: Solanum stenotomum (assembly GCF_019186545.1). Classification (NCBI taxonomy): domain Eukaryota; kingdom Viridiplantae; phylum Streptophyta; class Magnoliopsida; order Solanales; family Solanaceae; genus Solanum; species Solanum stenotomum. The sequence goes on from NC_064283.1 coordinate 28,748,096, forward strand.
GTGGGGGTCGGGTGGTGAAAAGTTGGTTGATTAGAGTGGATTTTAGGGGGTGAGAGTTCCCGATGATGGATGAATGACGACCGTCTTAAGGGAAAATTAGTCACTAGGAGTAGAAACTTTGAAACCAACCCCTTTGGCACTTTGAAACCTTGTCTTGATAGTTGGCTAGGTGTCATGGGTGGTAACACTTTGTTTGCAATATTAAAATGGTGACCTTGTAAACAAACATAATCTCTTTGTCTTGACTCTAAATGAAAACTAAAAAATATGGGCTTAATTGTGTGGAAACACTGTAATGCATTTTATGTGAGCATGCTACAAGTGTTAGGTCCTTATGTGTGTTGTGATGCCATGTGTGGAGAGTATTTGTTTAGTTTTTGTATTGAATAACATCTAGAACTTGCCCAAAGTGTGCTTAAGATGTAACTTGTGTGATTTATGGAATATGATTGAGGCGTTTCTTCGAATAGCCAAGTTTGAATCTTCTCTGTGTGCCTCCAAATAAAATATCCCTAGCTTAGCCCTATTGAGCCTTGCAGCCTTGTTTTTGTTCTGACTCACTTAATTGAGCCGAATCCCTTTTATTGATACCATTAGTTTTGATCCCAAAGTAATCCTTAATACACTATGTTGAGCTGAAAAAAATGATAACTATGGTTAAAATGGATAGGGTGGAAATGCTTGGTTTTGTGGAGAAGAAAGAGAAGAGTCAAAAGAATGATACCCTATAAGTTCCTAAAATTTGTGATTGGCCCTGGTACCTTGGGACATTGTGCACTTCGACTAAGGCTAAACACATAAGTTGAAGGTGGCTAATACGAAGAAAAAAAAACTTTAATAATGGCCCTAGTCCTTACAAGGATAACGTGCACCTTAACTCAAGTAAAATCGATAAGTTGAAGGTGGCTATTGTTAAGTGTGAAAAAAAATATAAAGAGGAGAGAAAAAGGGGTGTGTACAAAAAGATGGGCTCAAGTGAAAGTGAAGGCAATGTGTTAAGTTCAATTGGAAAAATATAAAGGAGGATCAAAGGAAAAGAAAAAGTTGTGAATGTTAGCAACAAAATCAAAACATGTGTATTAGGGAGGATGAGTCACTAATTTTACCCAAATGTATCCTCCCTTACCTAAATCCGACACTACAAACCGAATGAAAGTCCTCTTGATTCTATGAGTAACACTTTGTGAAAACTAAAGTACACTAAGGACAAGCTTATGGCATGTTAGGATATGTGAAAACTTCATTTGTGAGTGTGAGAGTGAATTTTATAAAAGAGAACCTTATGATTGAAATTTAATGTTATTGGTGTGAAAGAAAGGCTATACTTAAATTGGTGAGGGCATTCATGAAACATGTTTGGTGCTTACTCTTGTTTGGTGTGTCTCTATGATATTGCATTAGCCCATAATTATTGGAGAATACTCATTCATCGAGGTTGTGAATTGTTGATTGGTAGACTATAAGGAAGAGTTGAAATTATTGCATGTAGTATGTGCCACAAGATCATTGATTAAAATTGTTTGGTCGATTGTAAAGTGAGGTGAAGAGGGGCCGAAAGGTTAAGAATGTGATTTTATAATATAGAGTTTGTTCAAGGACTAACAAATGTTTAAGTGTGGGCTAGTGACCTTGGGCATATTTGTATGCCCAACTCTTGTAATTACCCATATTTAACGTAAGTTTTAGGACATTCACTAATTTAACTAGCATATTTTGGCTGAGCATTGCGATGACATGATTAGCTATTTTGCAGGGTTCCTAAGGGAAGTGATTGATGCAAGAAAGGAAAAAGTGTTGAAGACGAAAAAGGATGCCAAGAGGAAAGGGTGGCGCGGCACCCTAGCATTACTGGCGCAAAAAGGGTGCGATGCGCTAGGCCCAGTTTTATTAGAGCCTATTTTTGGCGCACTGGCAGCGCGGTGTGCTAGCCTGCTAGGCGCGATCTGGGCGCGATGCCTCATAGCTTTGCGGATGTTTGAGCGTAATTTGATTTAAAAAGGAGTCCTTGTTGAAGTAGATCTAGACTTTAATTTTCCCAAATATTATAAATAGACCCTTAGGGCTACATTGTGGGGGTTCGACTTTTTATTGGTGTGCAAGAGCAAGTTTCATCGTTTGTAATAGGTTTTGATCTTCTAACTCTTTTATTTTCTGAAAATTGCATGAAAAATTATATTTTGTGGTTTTCTAATAGTATGAGTGGCTAAACGCCCTAGTTCTGGGGCTATAGCTACGAATCAATTATTGATTATTTAAAAGCCTTTTGAATTAATTCTTGGTTTTCATTATATGTTACTTCTATATTCTTGTTTTAGTAATTTGGGCTTGATCACCATAAGGTAAATATATTGTCTAATCTTAAAATCGAGTGAGGAGGGGTTAGATAGACCAGAGAATATAGAGAGCTCGATAGACCCATTTGATTGAGGTGATTTGTGTTTAGGAGTGATGCCCGGACGAACAACTTGCTTGGTTACGAAACGGGATGAAATATAAATGCTCGCCAGTTAGGCACTCAACGATGTAGTTAGACTACTAACTGGAGTAGGCGACTAGAGGTTTGATACCTGACTCATACAATTAACCCTGTAAACCAGTAACTTGACAACTAAAATTACTTCTAAGCCGAGAATATGATACATGAGATTCATTACATCCTGCAGCTCTAAAATTGTCTTTTACTTGCTTGAAACATCATCTTAAAGTCGTTCAATCTTGGTTACTTTTATTTATTGTGTAATTAGTAGTAGTAGTTAACAACCATCACCACCTCTGAAAACGATTACTTTTAGCTTATTTATAGAGTTAAGTGTTAGATATAAGTTGATCATAAGTCCCTTGGGAACGATAAATCGTTTCTTTAAGAATCTATATTATTTGAGTGACCTCGTACACTTGCGTGTATATTGGATAGCAACAGAGTCCATTCCTTTTAGATCCCTTGGTCATCAGTGTCTTTGTCATGTTGTCCTTTACAACAAAGTTATTTCATCAAATTCAAGAGTGCAACAATTATCCTTTGCAAGCTTACTAACTGAGAGTAAATTTTTATTAATCCTAGGAACTATAAGAGCTTCTTTTAACTTTAGACCTAAACCGAATATGTTCCCAACATGTGTTATGTATAACTTTAATTCATTCCCAATAATGATTTTATCTGGCCCATTGTAGTGTTTTAAGATCAGTTAGGATACCGAGTTATGTGTCATATGGCTACTTTCTCTTGAGTCCGCATACAAGGTGTCATCAGTAGTGTTTTGTAGATTAGTAGTAGCTAATGTTTGTGGTAGCTCATCTGTGGCTTGGTAAGAGTAATCCCACCTGTAAAAACACTTAAGAGCAGTATGGTTATTCCTACCACAAATCAATATTGTTCCTCTCATGACTTCCACTTGAAGGACTGTTCTGAGGACCTGGTCAGTTTCTGCTATTATAAGAACATGTTCCTTGTCCAGCAGGCTTGAAGCCTCTTCCTCTGGAATTGAAGTTATTGTTTCCTCTTCTTTGAGACTAGTTTCCTCTTCCCCTTCCCTTTTGGGCAGAGAATGCCATGTTATAGTTTTGTTGGGGCACATATTCTTCATCCTCCCTCATATCAAAACCCCTGAGAGCATCAACAAATTGATTAAGAGTAGTGTTGAATGAGTAGGCAGATTTAGTCATAATCTGCTCCACCATTGAGCTGGCAGATTTGATTATAATCTGCTCCACAAATAAAGCTGGCAGATTTGATTAGAATCTGCTCCTGTGAATATGGGATTAGAATATATTATTCTAGGAAAATAGTTTAGAGGAAATCCCTTGATTCAAGGATTTCCTAAGAATTGGGGATTGATTAGTTTATTTGGTCTTTACTTGTTCTCTTATAAATACTGTAGAAACACTATGAATAAAAGATACTTTTCCAGTATCTGAACTTTCATGGTATCAGAGCGGAACTTTTTCCCCTAATATCATATGGGTAAAACAGCCTTTCACGGAGAGCATCTTTCTGAAACATCAGCAGAAGACAAAAGTTCATCTCTGGAAGCTCCTGCAGAAAATCTGATGACACAAGGAGGCAATGCTTCTCATATGCCCTTCTAGTTAACTTCTTATCGATTAAATGGGAAGAACTATCTGGAATGGGCATAGTCCGTAAAGCTTACAATCGATGGCCGTGAAAAGCTGGGACATCTGACCGGAGAGACAAAATAGCCGGGAGTTGGAGACCCAAAAATGAACTCCTGGAGATCAGAGAATTCACTCGTGATTGCTCGGTTAATAAATTCCATGGAACCAGTCATAGGCAAATCTTATCTCTTTTTGCCCACTGCTAAGGATGTGTGGGAAGCCGTTAGGAAGACATATTCAAATGTAGTAAATGCCTCTCAAATTTTTGGGTTAAAAATTAAACTATGGCAAGCCAAGCAGGGTGAGAATGAAGTCACTACTTATTATAATGAAATGGTGTCCTTGTGGCAGGAGTTAGATCAGTTTTACAATGATGAATGGGAGTGTTCTATGGATAGTGTGAAAGCGAAAAAAAAGGAAGAAAATGAGAGAGTTAGTGTGAAAGCGAAAAAAAAGGAAGAAAATGAGAGAGTTTACCTCTTTTTAGCAGGATTAAACCGAGAGTTTAATGAGGTCAGGTCGCGAATCCTAGGAAAAAATCCTCTGCCCTCACTTCATGAAACATTTTCTGAAGTTAGGAGAGAGGAAACTAGGAGGAAAGTTATGTTAAAACCTGATTTAAATGTTGAACTAAAACCTGTTATAGACTCTTCAGCTCTTGTAACAGTGAAGAATGAAGAGGACAAAAACAAAAGGCCATGGTGTGATCATTGCAAAAAATATTGGCACACCCGTGAAACATGTTGGAAGATTCATGGGAAACCACTAAACTGGAAGAAAAAGGGAGTTGATGATCGTGGGTTTCAATCTCAAAATGGTCAGGCCCTCCAAACAACTTATTTTGATCAGGGGCAACAACCTTCTCCAGAAACGTCTCCATTTACAAGGGAACAATTGGAAATTCTACACAGACTCCTTCAATCTCCACAATTTTGTGGAAATGCACAAAATTCTTCTAATCCTTCCTGTTCTTTTGCTGAAATAGGTATTGTATCGTTTGCTTTTCTTAGTACCAATTCCAACCAAATAGATTCTTGGATCATAGATTCAGGAGCCAGTGACCACATGACTAGAAGTTCCCCTTTTTTCTCTACTTACACTCCTTGTGCAGGGAACAGTAAAATCAAGATTGTTGATGGTTTCTTCTCTGCAATTGCTGGAAAAGGAACTATTAAACTATCACCATCCCTTGTACTTCATGATACTCTTCTTGTTCCAAAGCTATCTTGTAATCTAGTTTCTGTCAGTAAATTAACCCGTTCTCTTAATTGTCGTGCTATTTTTGATTCCGATTTGTGTGAATTTCTGGAAAAGGTTTCGGGGAAGATGATTGGTAGTGCTAGAGAATCAGGAGGTCTTTATTTTCTTGACAATGGGAACAACTCACTACTGCTGAATCCTATTTGTTTGAACTCTACTTTTGTTTTGAATAAAGTCATGCTTTGGCACTATAGGCTTGGACATCCAAGTTTTTATTATTTAAGACATTTGTTACCTCAGTTATTTAGAAATAAAAATCCATCCTTATTCCAATGTGAATTTTGTGAAATGGCTAAGCATCACCGATCTTCTTTTCCTTCTCAAAGATATCAGGCTTCAAAACCTTTTACAATGATTCATAGTGATGTTTGGGGTCCGTCTAGAATTTCAACAATGGTTGGGAAATGGTGGTTTGTAACTTTTATTGACGATCATACTAGATTGAGTTGGGTTTTTATTGAAGGACAAATCTGAGGTTAAAAATGTGTTTGAGACTTTCTATGTCATGGTGGAAACACAGTTCAATGAGAAAATCAAGATTTTTTGGAGTGACAAAGGCCGTGAATTTTTTAATGAACAATTAGGAAGTTTTTTCAGAAAAACTAGGGTAGTACACCAAAGCTCTTGTCCAGATACACCTCAACAAAATGGTATCGTCGAAAGAAAGAACAGACACCTTTTAGAGTTAATGAGAGCTTTAATGTTTACTAGTAAAGTTCCACAACACCTTTGGGGAGGGGCTCTCTTGACTGCCACTTACCTTATTAATAGGATGTCATCTCGCCCTCTTGAATTTAAGACACCTTTTAAAGTTTTCAAAGAAAGTTTTCCTAGTTCTAGGTTAACTACAGATCTGCCTCTGAGAGTTTTTGGTTGTACAACATTTGTTCATGTCCATAATCGTAGTAAACTTGAACCGCAGGCTAAGAAGTGTATTTTTGTAGGATATGCTCCAAGTCAAAAGGGATATAAGTGTTATGATCCACATGCTAGGAAGATAATTATCAAAATGGACCTAACTTTCTTTGAGTCGCAATTCTATTTTACTACTCATCTTCAGGGGGAGTATCATGTAGGTGAAGATTTTTTTTTTGTGATATTGAGGAAACTAGATATCAAGCAAATGAGGAGCCTGATATTACAATAAATACTGATGTGAGAGATGTAGGAGAAGATATAAATAAATGTAATCCAAGAGATGATAAAGACCAAAGTGACTTAAATGATAAAAACTCAGAAATTGAACTTGAACCTGTAGCGCCTTCAAATGACAAAAATAAAAATGGGAATAGAGAACAAAAAACAGAAATGTAGGTGTATTCGAGAAGCAACCGAACTCAAGAAAGAAAGACCAAAGATTCTCAACACTGCCAAAAATCAGTCCCACAAGACCTTACTGTAATTCAAGGTACTCTTCCAACTGATTCTATTTCTAATTCCTTAGATCTAGATCTACCTATTGCGAAACGCAAAGGTGCTAGATTTACTTCTAAATATCCTACTTCTATGTTGGTGTCCTACAAAAAGTTGTCTCCTAGTTATTCAGCCTTTACTTCACAACTCTCTAGTGTGGAGATTCCAACAAATGTGCAGGATGCTCTACAAGTTTCGGAGTGGAAGGAATTGCGAGCTCTTGAAAAAAATGAGACATGGGAGTTAGTGGATTTACTCGAGGGAAAGAAACCAGTGGGTTATAAATGGGTGTTCACCACCAAATTCAAATAAGACGGATCCTTGGAAAGGTATAAGGCCCGCCTAATAGCTAAGGGATTCACGCAGACATATGTCATTGACTATCTCGAGACGTTTGCTCCAGTAGCTAAGCTAAACTCAATTAGAGTTCTATTGACAATCACAGTAAATCTTGACTGGTCTCTTCAGCAGTTGGATGTGAAGAATGCTTTCTTGAATGGGCACCTAGAGGAAGAAGTCTGTATGGATCCCCCACCAGGTTTTGAAGGGAAGTACAAGTCAAAGATATGCAGGCTTAGAAGATCTCTTTATGGTCTAAAAAAATCTCCAAGGGATTGGTTCGAAAGGTTTACTCAATTTGTGAAAAAGCAAGGGTATGTGCAGGGACAAGCAGATCACACAATGTTTACTCGACATTCACTAGAAGGAGAAACAACCGTTCTTATAGTGTATGTTGATGATATTATCCTCACAGGAGATGATGTGGTTGAGATAAAAAATCTAAAGGAACGTCTTGCCTCAGAATTTGAGATAAAGAACTTAGGCCCGCTAAAGTACTTTCTTGGCATGGAGGTTGCACGATCGAAGAAAGGAATTATAGTGTCACAAAGGAAGTATGTTCTTGATCTGTTAAAAAAAACTGGAATGAGTGGTTGTAGACCAATTGAAACTCCAATTGATCCAAATCTGAAGTTTGTAAAGGAAGGAAAATTGATTGATAAGGGCCAATATCAAAGATTGGTAGGCAAGTTGATTTACTTGTCACATACTAGACCAGATATTTCCTTTGCTGTGAGCCTAGTTAGTCAGTTCATGCATTCTCCACGAGAAGAACACCAAAAAGCTGTGTATCGAATCCTAAGGTATCGAAAGAGTTCACCTGGGAAAGGGTTGTTCTTCAAGAAGAACGAGCAAAGAAGTGTTGAGGCTTATACGGATGCAGACTAGGCTGGTTCATCTATTGATAGGAGGTCTACATCTGGATATTGTACATTTGTTTGGGGAAATTTGGTGACATGGAGAAGTAAGAAGCAAAATGTGGTGGCTCGAAGTAGTACTGAGGCTGAGTATCGATCCATGGCACACGAAATTTGTGAAATATTGTGGCTCAAGAGATTTTTGGAAGAACTAAGAAGACCTATGAGTTTTCCAATTAAGTTGTATTGTGACAATAAGGCTGCCATAAGCATTGCTCATAATCCAGTTCAACATGATAGAACAAAGCATGTTGAAGTGGACAGACACTTCATTAAAGAGGAGATTGAAGATGGAAGTGTGTGCATTCCTTTTGTGCCAACAACATAACAAGTTGCAGATATTTTCACAAAAGGTATTTTCAGAACTATTTCTGAGTCCTTTGTGAGCAAGTTAGGCATGTTTGATATTTACATGCCAACTTGAGGGGGAGTGTTGAATGAGTAGGCAGATTTAGTCATAATCTGCTCCACCATTGAGCTGACATATTTGATTATAATCTGCTCCACAAATAAAGCTGGCAGATTTGATTAGAATCTGCTCCTATGAATATGGGATTAGAATATATTATTCTAGGAAAATAGTTTAGAGGAAATCCCTTGATTCAAGGATTTCCTAAGAATTAGGGATTGATTAGTTTATTTGGTCTTTACTTGTTCTCTTATAAATACTGTAGAAACACTATGAATAAAAGATATTTTTCCAGTATCTAAACTTTCAAGTAGGATATGGTGCCTTACCTATCATGACAGTCTTCAAGGTCTTGTACTTAAGACCCAGACCTATAGAAAAATTAATCACTTTGCTATCTTCATCTACAGGCTTGTGAATGGTTGCAAGGCCATCACATATGCCTTTGAATTCCTTAATATATTCATCAATTGTTTTGGTTCCTAGCTTCACACTTTGTTGTTGTTGTTTGAGCTAGAACGCCTTATCTTTTGTTGCTTGAAGATAAGCTTCTTCCAAGCATTCCCACATCTTCTTGGCAGTTGAGCAACCTATTCTTCTGTCAAGGTGCCTGAGATCCAACTCCTTAGAAACACATCATTTTCATCCCATTCATCAACAGTGTTGCTGTGTAACGACCCTTTCGAAAGGATACTACCACCTAAGCAAGAAAACTAGTTAAATACTTGCGACAATTAAAAGAGATTTACTATGGCCATATTGATTGTAGTTTAATAGAGGGATTAGGTTCATAAAGGGAAAAAATTAGATAAGGATGTGCATCTTGTACATTTAAACATTTATGTGATGTCAAATTGATATGGCACGGAGTTTCAACTTATGACGGAAAAACCCTCCCAAAAATAATTTAAGCAAATAACCGATGAGCTTTTCATGCATATATTATCTTCACACTTAAGGATGAAATAATATGAATATTACCCATTTCGAAGTACCGAAATCAGCCCGTTCATGCTTCACACAAATATTCAAAACAAATAGTAAATTTGGTATATTGCAATACTTGGGCTTACACACCCCAAAAGAACAAAACATATAACCATACTTAATTTACAACCCATGGTGACATGATCACATTAGTCATCGAAATTTCATGTAAATATACAACAAAAAGATCATGTACAAGTCCCAAGGTTTATACAAAATATAGATGCCTAAATGCAAATGTGATCTTCCTTAAGGCTCTCAAAAATTCCATCTCCAATGGCCCGCTTCATCCATCCACTCGATCATTCCCTACGATAGAAACAACTATCGCTAAGCATATAGCTTAGTGGTGCAAAACTATAGTTTTGGAGCCATCCGATTCACAAAACAACTTTCTCAAGTCATGAGCAACATAATTGAACATAATTAATAAATCAAGTAAACAATATATAAAGAGTATCAAGTTCGATATTTAAAGACCCAATTGTCAAGAACGTTCATAGCATCATTTTCCAAGAGATTCAACAACAAGGCTCGCCCAATATGTACATCATGTCTTCACACCAAGCACAAACAAGTATCAAGAAGGGTCGACACCCTATATCAAGAAGGGTCAAGCCCAATAATCAAGAGAACCAAGAACCATATTAAAAATGGCTTTCTAATTCGTACTTAAAATGGACAACATCCATACTTAAGACGAACTAAAAATCCAAAGTCGAGATGGCAAATGATCCGAATCAAGAGGCATGCCAAGAGTGACAAAGTCACAGCCACAAGAAGGACGAGGTCCCAACAAGAGTGCCAAGTGATCAAACAATCCGTACAAGTGGGCGAGTTACACAAGCATCTTTAACTTCTCAAAGGATACCAACACAACAATGCAAAGTGACAAGAGGTAACCAAGGTACCAAGATCCAATTTCAAATATACTAGAGGTTAAAAGAGTGCAAGTACAAGTTTATACACAAACCTCGGTGCTTTAGCAAGGAAACAGTCCAACCAATGTATCGAGGTCCTCAACTTGTTCACGAGTATATACAACCTTTAAAATACAATTAAACAACTTCTTTAATCCCTAGAAGCTCAATAATATTGATGTAAAATAGGATCATCATCACAAGTAAAATTAGCCTGCACAAACACAACAATGCTCCCAAGACAGTGATTCTGGTCAGCCTAGTACCTCTTGTCGCAACTTAGATTTGAAATGGAAAACAGCAAAACTAGACTTTATAACCTTCATGAAATATGTAGATACATCTCTTAGGGTTGCAAACAAACAAGAATCACCGCAAAATGTATTTTGTACAACAAGATATAGTCAAAACACTAACAGCTGTTCATACAGAATTTCAAATTCCAGAATCTGGACAAAACTTGTCCTATGTTGCGTCCCATATTTCGAATCCATAACAGCTGAATCAGAGTTTGACATAAACATAAGAGTTGTAGGTCTACGAATTATCTTTCCAAATCATATTTACTCACTGTAAACTAAGTTCTAGAACGAGAGATATGCATAAAACACAAAACACTACCCAGCTGAGAAACAAATTTCGTCACTTACCAAAAAGAAGTGTGTGTTCTTGAATTCCAGCCAAAAAGGGCCAAGTTTCTCTTGTGATTTTGAAGAACACTCTGTTTAGATATGTTTCTAAGGTTCTAAGGCTTGAGAAAAACGAAATTACTAAAGGAGGGGTGAAAATATATAGTCAACAAGAGATGTTTATCCCTTGGGCAGCTGTCCTTCAAAGGTGCTGCCCAAGAATATGTGTGCTGCCCAAAATGTATACATATATATCTATATGTATATCCCTTAACTTCCTTTTAAAGTTATACATAATTCTAATTAGGATATTACCAAAACACCCCATCACAAATCCTTAAATTACGATAAGAATTTATGCTAAGCAAGTTGGCAATTATCACAACACTTCAAGTTCCCAAAATGAGACTAAAACATATTCTAGTAATTAAGCAACGGTAAATCGACATGAGACTCTTGGTTAGTATTTAGGGGTGTTACAATTCTCTCCCCCTTAAAGAAATTTCGTCTCGAAATTTACCTTACGCTAGTCCCGGAAGAAGTGAGGATACTGGGTCCTCATGTCTTCTTCTCTTTCCCAAGTAGCTTCTTTTCCAGAATGGTTCCTCCAAAGTACCTTTACTAAGGGGATTCTCTTGTTTCTAAGTTGCTTCACTTCCCGAGCTTGAATTAAAATAGGTTCTTCATCATACGTCAAGTCAGGATTAACCTCAATAGACTCAACTGGGAGAACATGTGATGGATCCGAACGATATCTTCTGAGCATAGAAACATGAAAGACATTGTGAATCTTCTCCAAGTCCGGTGGCAAAGCTAATTTATATGCAACTGGTCCAACCCTTTCAAGTATCTCATAAGGTCCAATAAATCGGGGACTAAGTTTTCCTTTTTGGCCAAATCTCATAATCTTTTTCCATGGAGACACCTTTAGGAATACTTTATCTCCCACTTGATATTCGATGTCCCGCCTTTTAAGATCAGCATACGACTTTTGTCTATCTGAAGAAATCTTTAAACGATCCTTGATAATTTTTACCTTGTCCTCTGTTTGTTGCACAATTTCAGGACCAACAAGCTTTCTGTCACCAACTTCACTCCAACAAAGAGGGGTCCGACATTTCCTTCCGTAAAGGGCTTCATAGGGAGGCATTCCAATACTCGATTGGTAGCTATTATTATAAGCAAATTCTATCAAAGCCAAGTGTTTGTCCCAACTACCCTCAAACTCCATAATACAAGCTCGAAGCATATCCTCCAAAATTTGTATCACTCTTTCCGACTGGCCGTCTGTCTGAGGATGGAACGAAGTGCTAAATTTTAACTTAGTACCCAAAGCTTCCTGCAAGCTACCCCAAAATCTAGATGTAAACCTTGGGTCTCGGTCAGATACAATAGACACAGGGATCCCATGTAGTCTTACAATCTCATTAATGTACAATTCGGCTAAACGCTCAAGCGAGTAATCCATCTTGATTGCTAAGAAGTGAGCACTCTTGGTTAGCCTGTCTACAATCACCCATATTGCATCATGATTTCTCTGAGTGCGAGGAAGTCCAGAAACAAAGTCCATAGTTATTCTCTCCCATTTCCATTCCGGCATCGACAAGGGCTGTAGTAATCCAACTGGGACCTGATGTTCTGCCTTTACTTGTTGACAAACCAAACATTTAGAAATGAACTCCGCAATGTCTCTCTTCATACCATTCCACCAATAATGTTCTTTGATGGTCAGATACATCTTTGTACCTCCAGGATGCATTGCATATGGTGAAGTATGTGCTTCCTTCAATATTTTTTTCCTCAAGCTGTCATCATTAGGGACGCATAACCTGTTTTGGTAAAATAAGACACCATCCTCTGTTAATGTAAAATCAAGCTTTTCCCCATTTTGAACTTCTCTGGTCAATTTTACAAGTTTCTCATCTATCTTTTGTGCTTCCTTCACCTGTTCATGTAATATTGGCTTTACTTGCAAATTAGCAACAACTGAACCATTTGAATCAGGTGTAAAACAAACATTCATGGCTCTTAATTCAAGAAGTAAAGGTAAAGGACTCAAGGAAATGCTTGCGAAGGATTTTCGACTTAAGGCATCGGCAACCACATTGGCTTTACCTGGATGATAATCAATTGTGCAGTCATAATCCTTAATGAGTTCAAGCCATCTACGTTGTCGAAGGTTTAGCTCCTTCTGAGTACCCAAGTACTTTAAGCTCTTGTGATCAGTAAATATATGACATTTCTCTCCATACAAATAATGCCGCCATATTTTTAAAGCAAACACTATAGCAGCAAGTTCAAGATCATGGGTAGGATAATTCAATTCATGCGGTTTTAATTTTCGAGAGGCATAAGAAATAACCTTCCCTTCTTGCATCAAAACGCATCCGAGACCATTGTGAGAAGCATCGCTGTATACTACATATTCTTTCCCTTCAATTGGTAGAGTAAGTATAGGCGCTTGAGTCAACAAGGATTTGAGAGTTTCAAAGCTCTCTTGGCATTTGTCATCCCAAATAAACTTTACTTCCTTTTGCAAAAGTTTAGTCAAAGGAGAGGCGATAATGGAAAAGCCTTTCACAAATCTTCTGTAGTATCCTGCTAAGCCTAAGAAACTTCTTACCTCGGTTGGACTTTTGGGAGGTCTCCATTCAACAACTGCTTGTATCTTACTAGGATCCACCTTCACGCCTTCAGCTGATACAACATGTCCTAGAAATGTCACTTCATCAAGCCAAAATTCACACTTGGAAAGTTTAGCATAAAGTTCCTTCTCCTTCAAAATTTGCAAAATAATCCGGAGGTGTTTATCATGGTCTTCACTACTTCTGGAAAATATTAAAATATCATCTATAAAAACAACCACAAACTGATCAAGATAAGGCTTGAATACTCGATTCATTAGATCCATGAATACCGCAGGAGCATTTGTCAATCCGAATGGCATCACCAAAAATTCATAATGCCCATACCGAGTTCTAAAAGCAGTTTTAGGAATATCTTCCGCTCTAACACGCAGTTGGTGATATCCAGACCTTAAATCAATCTTTGAGAATACTTTAGCACCCTTCAGTTGGTCAAACAAATCATCGATCCTTGGTAGCAGATATCTATTTTTGATTGTTATTCTGTTCAATTGTCTATAGTCGATGCAAAGCCTAAGAGTGCCATCTTTCTTCTTGACGAACAAAACAGGGGCTCCCCAAGGAGAAACACTAGGTCGAATAAAACCTTTCTCAAGAAGTTCTTGCAATTGAGCTTTCAATTCTCTTAATTCTGCCGGAGCCATTCTATAAGGAGTGATAGAAATAGGGGTAGATCCAGGAATAAGCTCGATTGGAAATTCAACCTCTCTTTCCGGGGGCAATCCAGGAAGGTTTCCTGGGAAAACTTCTGGAAAATCACATACAGCAGGTATGTCCTTGATACAAGGACTCTCCAACCGTGTATCAACTATGTGAGCAAGGTATGCCCCACATCCTTGACGCATCAATTTTCTTGCCAAGGCCGCAGAAATAATACTAGCTGTCAATGATCTTTCACCTTGTACAATGATATGTGAAAATGTCGGATCTTTAAAGGTCACATGCTTTGATCTACAATCTACCACTGCATGATATTTATGAAGCCAATCCATCCCGATAATAACATCAAAATCCTTGAAGGGCATTTCAATCAAATCAGCAGGGAAGACCAGGCTTTGAATCACGAAGGGACAATCACGATAAATTCGATTACACACAACCTGATAACCCAAAGGACTTTCAACCAGCACATCATAATTAAGTTTCACAGATTTCACATTTTCAGGAAGAACAAGTGATGAACAAATATATGAATGTGTAGAACCCGGATCAATCAATGTAAACACACATAAGCCAAATAAGTGAAATTTACCGACAACCACGTCTTGTCCATCTTGATCATCCCTCTGCCTCATAGCATAAGCACGTGCAGTAGCCCTTTGTCCACTAGCTTGATTAGCTCCACTTGTACCTGCTGCTTGGGTGTTTTTAGGTCTTACACCTCTATTAGTTTGAGGAGGATTAATAGAAGGCTTATGAACTGAGCCTTCAGTTCTCAAGGAAGGAGCATTATTAGGATTAGGACAATCCTTCACTTTATGATCAAAGCTCCCACAATTGAAACATGCACCAGAAGCTCTCCTGCAAGTACCATAGTGATTCTTTCCACATTGCGAACAAGTAGGAACACGAGGCTTACCTTGGCCATAATTTGGCGTGCTAGCTGTAGAAAAATTTGATCTGTTTTGCTTTTGTTGTGGTGGCTTGTTATCACTACTAGCCTTAGAGTTATCAAACCTTCCCCTTTTTGATGGCCCCCCAAAATCGGTTCTAGGCTTCCGGAATTTGCTTTCATTTCTGCTAGCTTCTTCTTTATCAAGTCGCTCCCAAGTAAATGCAGCAGACACTAACTTACAAAAGTTCTCATGTTACAGGATCGCCACATTCTTTCTAATGGAATCATTTAAACCGTCTTCAAATTTCCTGCACTTATCTTTTTCCTCTTTAATAATACCCCCAGCATAACGAGAGAGCCTTAGAAACTTCTGTTGGTACTCAGCAATAGACATGCCTCGTTGCCTTAAATTCAAGAACTCCTTTCTCTTTGCATCACAATAAGCAGGTGGAACATACTTCATACGAAATTCCCTAAGGAAATCATCCCAAGTAAGAACAGGAGGTTTTACCTTGGCATTTGGAACACTTACCCACCAATCATAAGCATCCTTCTGTAATAGTGAAATAGCATACTTAAATTTGGCAACATCAGAACATTCCAACTGCTCAAACACCCTCTCCATGCGCTCCAGCCATTGTTCAGCGTCAGTGGGATCAACGGTGCCTTCAAACTCCACTCCACCCATTTTCCTCATTTTCTCAAAGTTAATCACATTGGGATCATGCATCGCTTCAGCCATGTGGTGGAAGAATTCAGCCATTTGTTGAAAAGGAGGATTCATGGCTTGAGTACCACGGCTCATCTGAGGATGTGAACCCGCTCTTACACCCTGATGGTTTCCCACTTCAGACCCACTAGTGTGGGGAACATATTGATTCGAGAAAGGTTCGCCAACCTCTTCTAGTGCATGAGGCTGGGGCACAGAGTTACCCGACCCTTCACGATCAGCTTCCATAGGTCGGTCAGAAGAAGAGGCCATAACTTAATCCTTCAAAAGGGAAGATCACATTGCGTTAGGGACATGTACATGATGCATGTGCACTCTAAATGCGATAAAAATATTATAAACCATGCAAGTGAACAAATAATACAAATAGAACCTTTTTCGAATGTGAACAAGTATACAAGTAAGTCACAGCAAAAGTCCTAGAACCACAAACCTAGGCTCTGATACCAATAATTGTAACGACCCTTTCGAAAGGATACTACCACCTAAGCAAGAAAACTAGTTAAATACTTGCGACAATTAAAAGAGATTTACTATGGCCATATTGATTGTAGTTTAATAGAGGGATTAGGTTCATAAAGGGAAAAAATTAGATAAGGATGTGCATCTTGTACATTTAAACATTTATGTGATGTCAAATTGATATGGCACGGAGTTTCAACTTATGACGGAAAAACCCTCCCAAAAATAATTTAAGCAAATAACCGATGAGCTTTTCATGCATATATTATCTTCACACTTAAGGATGAAATAATATGAATATTACCCATTTCGAAGTACCGAAATCAGCCCGTTCATGCTTCACACAAATATTCAAAACAAATAGTAAATTTGGTATATTGCAATACTTGGGCTTACACACCCCAAAAGAACAAAACATATAACCATACTTAATTTACAACCCATGGTGACATGATCACATTAGTCATCGAAATTTCATGTAAATATACAACAAAAAGATCATGTACAAGTCCCAAGGTTTATACAAAATATAGATGCCTAAATGCAAATGTGATCTTCCTTAAGGCTCTCAAAAATTCCATCTCCAATGGCCCGCTTCATCCATCCACTCGATCATTCCCTACGATAGAAACAACTATCGCTAAGCATATAGCTTAGTGGTGCAAAACTATAGTTTTGGAGCCATCCGATTCACAAAACAACTTTCTCAAGTCATGAGCAACATAATTGAACATAATTAATAAATCAAGTAAACAATATATAAAGAGTATCAAGTTCGATATTTAAAGACCCAATTGTCAAGAACGTTCATAGCATCATTTTCCAAGAGATTCAACAACAAGGCTCGCCCAATATGTACATCATGTCTTCACACCAAGCACAAACAAGTATCAAGAAGGGTCGACGCCCTATATCAAGAAGGGTCAAAGCCCAATAATCAAGAGAACCAAGAACCATATTAAAAATGCCTTTCTAATTCGTACTTAAAATGGACAACATCCATACTTAAGACGAACTAAAAATCCAGAGTCAAGATGGCAAATGATCCGAATCAAGAGGCATGCCAAGAGTGACAAAGTCACTGCCACAAGAAGGACAAGGTCCCAACAAGAGTGCTAAGTGATCAAACAATCCGTACAAGTGGGCGAGTTACACAAGCATCTTTAACTTCTCAAAGGATACCAACACAACAATGCAAAGTGACAAGAGGTAGCCAAGGTACCAAGATCCAATTTCAAATATACTAGAGGTTAAAAGAGTGCAAGTACAAGTTTATACACAAACCTCGGTGCTTTAGCAAGGAAACAGTCCAACCAATGTATCAAGGTCCTCAACTTGTTCACGAGTATATACAACCTTTAAAATACAATTAAACAACTTCTTTAATCCCTAGAAGCTCAATAATATTGATGTAAAATAGGATCATCATCACAAGTAAAATTAGCCTGCACAACACAACAATGCTCCCAAGACAGTGATTCTGGCCAGCCTAGTAGCTCATGTCGCAACTTAGATTTGAAATGGAAAACAGCAAAACTAGACTTTATAACCTTCATGAAATATGTAGATACATCTCTTAGAGTTGCAAACAAACAAGAATCACCGAAAAATGTATTTTGTACAACAAGATATCGTCAAAACACTAACAGCTGTTCATACAGAATTTCAAATTCCAGAATCTGGACAAAACTTGTCCTATGTTGCGTCCCATATTTCGAATCTATAACAGCTGAATCAGAGTTTGACATAAACATAAGAGTTGTAGGTCTACGAATTATCTTTCCAAATCATATTTACTCACTGTAAACTAAGTTCTAGAACGAGAGATATGCATAAAACACCAAACACTACCCAGCTGAGAAACAGATTTCGTCACTTACCAAAAAGAAGTGTGTTCTTGAATTCCAGCCAAAAAGGGCCACGTTTTCTCTTGTGATTTTGAAGAACAATATGTTAAGCTAAGGTTCTAATGTTCTTAGACTTGAGGGAAATGAATTTAATTGAAGGAGGTGTGAAAATATATAGTTACCAAGGTGATACTTATCAGCTGTACAGATGTCACCAAAAGGGGCTGCCCAAACAAAAAGTTGGCTGCCCAAAAAGCATACATATATATCTATATATATATCCCTTACCTTCCTTTTAAAGTTAAACATAATTTTAATTAGGATATTACCTAAACACCCCATCACAAATCCTTAAATTACGATAAGAATTTATGCTAAGCAAGTTGGCAATTATCACAACACTTCAAGTTCCCAAAATGAGACTAAAACATATTCTAGTAATTAAGCAACGGTAAATCGACATGAGACTCTTGGTTAGTATTTTGGGGTGTTACATGCTGTCTTCTGCACCCTTCTCGCCTGCTACAACTTTCTCAATAGTATGTTAAGTGGAACATGTACTTTAGGGTTGTTCTGTGATGAGGTAGGTTAATATCATCACTTGAATCAACTGAGACATTTATGTCCTCCATATAAGATAGCTCGTTGGCTTAAGTTTAATGGAGCAAGACGAAATAAGATGATGAAGTGAAGAGGTCGAAAGAGTGTTGGTAGAAGGGGCTATTGTGGTTTGATATTGTGGTTGTTTTGGTTTTGATCTAATACGTTAAAAAGCGGAAAAGCTTTATTGCTCTGATACCATGTAGAAATCTCACGTAAGTATGGAGAAATCAAGGATTGTATTGATAAAAAATAATGTTGAGTTACAATGCTCCTTATATAGGTTAAGAGTCTTATTCTAGTTATACTAGGAATCCTACTACAACACAAATATAGTATTTACCTGAGTACTAGTCGACTCCTACACTATACAGTAGCTTAATCGTACATAACTTAGGATTTAGTAGTCTAGTCTTAGTATGACTCTAACTCTAACTCGTCAGCCAGCTTCAATGGACCTGTTCCATCAGGCTTCAGGCTTCCTTCAACAGAAAATACTTACTATTACTATTGATAGCTGAAATCCAAGCTTGCAAGAAGACCCACATCATAATGTTAATGATCCACAGTAAGAGGAGGCAGAATCCTTTGTTCAACCAAAGTGGGAACATAGCTCAGAATGGAAAAGGTTTGATAGAAAGAAGCGAGGAGGCGAAATTAGGAAAGGAAGAGAGTGAGGCGTTTTGTGGGAACCCTATCTTCTAGGGATATGTTTAAGGGATGGGAATCTGATGGGTTGGACTTCTATGCCTTTGTTTTTTTTTTCTTTTTTTTCATAGTTTCGTTTATTGGATTTGGGCATTAGGCCCAAATTAGTCTTGTGATTTCTTACTTTCCCTCTTTAATAAAAGGCTCGGCCAAAATTTGACCAAAAAAAATATGACTTTTCTATAAGGTTATGACTTTTAAGAAAGGTTATATAAGAATAATGATATGTGAGGGCGCCACATAGGCGGACCTAGAATTCTCTTTTAGTATATATAAAGATTTGATGTAGTGCCGTGTGGCCTGATCTTCCCTATTTCTATCATTGAAGACTTGTGAAATTCTAATAGTAAGTCCACCAACACCGTTACCCTAGGTCTGCTTTTATAAATCGTGGCCATGTCCAATTGTCCATATGTAATGATTTGCCCAACAAAATCTTCTATTAATATGAATCATGTTAGTACATGTTTGGCTCTGAAAAAAAACAATTTGAAGTACCTTTAATACCGCATTGTGATGGAATTATCTTTGTCAATTCATTCAATTCTGGACATCTATACGAAAATTTTCATATTATTGCATATTAGGAGTTCTCAATATCATCCAAACATGCAACTTCTGTCTCTGTCGCGACTTGAGTACTGATCCTCCATTGATCAAGATTATTTGTTTTATGGAACAAGATTGATTAGTCTTGTTTTTAGTACTGATGATGCATTCAAAATATGTTTAGATAATTGGCAAGTTAAATTGTTCAATATGAACATCCCCGAGGGCATGAACGAATAGATATCAGTGAATACCATTGTCCTGAAAAACATTTCGAAAATCACTCACGCTAGCCAAAGCTTTGACACTCAACTTTCAAATATAATTAATAGTTTTAGAGATACAAATGCACTTCTTATCTAACACCTTAGTGTTTTGCAAAAATACAGCTACAATAAGAGCAAAATACAACAAGAGGAACACAATAAACCCAAATGTATCTGTCTCCATGCTGGAAAATGTAGTATATGGTCTTAACACCAAATTAAAGTTCATCCTGCAAAACCAGAAGAGTAACTGATGTCACCAAAGGTGTAAGGCACAACAATTCATCTACCAAACCTTAATTATGTTCATCATTTGTTTCAGTAACCTCTGATTTTAAGTAAACTATATTAACATTATAAGTTGTACTGGATATGACTGCAAATTTCAATATTGCTGTAAATCTGCCATTTGTACTTGCGACATAACTAACCAAGGAATCTATCTGTTTAAGAGGATCAACCTTTCAGACAGAAGCCATAAATAGAGTGGTGATATTCATCAAAGTTTAGAACCACATTATGTCTTAAGAAAAAGAATTTCAACTCCATAACAATTTCGAAATATCTTTTTAGAATGAATTAACCATCTTTTGAGACTTTCAATTAGTACACATCTATTGAGACTGCCAGTTAGCCAATGTGAATGCCAGTCATGTAAAGACAATAAGACGTCAACAGAATAAGCCGGGGTGGAATAAGTGGAGAAGAAGAAAAATAAGTACGAGCTTACATGATCGTCATCCATATAATCATGGTGATAGCGCTGGAGAAAAGTGTTAAATCAATAATTAGATATTACAATATCATAACAATGTGAAGCAAAAATGTATCAAATTTTGGGAGGAAACTACTGTAAAACGCATATTCAAAAATATGAATATATGAGAATACTAACCCTCTTGTATCTGTCCCGGTGTCTGTCCCTACCCCTTTCTCGTCTCCTCCTCTCACCTTCCTCTCTTGATCTTTGAGCTTCCTAAGAATTTCCAATCATTTTAGAACTTATGCATCAGTAAATGAAGGTTAGGTAGAATGTTAGTGATAAGCAAGAACTGTTACCTCTTCCTCTTTTGCTTTTCTCACTTTCTCTGCCTCTTCAAAAGCCTCCTTTTCAGCCTAACAAAATGTTTTAAGAAATTCTTTAAGTACTACCAGAGAAATCAATCTACAAATTACTAGTAAAGGATAGAGGATCAAGTACAGACCTCCCTATGGGAAAACACTTCCTGAATCACTTGTTTTGCATAATCTGGATCATCGCCAATCAGAATGTTATCAAAAATAGAACCAGCCTTTACCTGCACTCCAACATATTACAATCCACTTTTTACTATATATATTACAAAAATGCTGAGTAAGCTAGTCAGAAAAGACGACATTGCCGAAGAAAAAGATAGTAGACGACATTGCCTAAGAATAAGATAGTCTGTATTACCTGCCAAACTTCAATACCAACATATTTGATTGGCTTCAGCACGTAGAGATCAGGATCATCTTCAAATTCTGAAAACAAAGAGAAAGATCAGGTTTTGTTTTCCGATTTTCTGCTAAAACTTCATAGCAGTGTCACGTGCAGTATGATATGATTGCAAACATTCATTACCTGGATTATCAATCCAGGGGATCTTCCATTTCCCTTTATAATTGGGGTTCTTAATTTTCTGCATCATAAAAATAAATTTTTAGATATTCCAGTTCTAACTTAAACCATTCATTCTTAATAACTAACCATTGAAAAATATTTTTGCATCATACCTTCCTTTTCCATGCACCCCGGTATGCTGGATTAGGTACTTTGGGTGCCTTCCACATACCATCATCTTCGTCATCCCAGTTAATAGGCTGATCAAAGAAACCAATTTTTTTGATTTTTAATATATATATCCTATGAAAAAGCTATATATCAAAAAAAAATTGATACTTGTAAAGGTAGATGAAAAAGCCTTTCTAGAATGACCATATGACCGAAAAGGAACTCATAGAACCTCAGTCACAATGCAGGTGATGAGCATGGTTTCCATCAATTATGTTCCAGTTGCAAACTAACCTTTTTAGCTTTCCGGTCCGGAATCTCTCTCGGAATAGAATCATATCCCTGGAGTAAAAAGATCCAAATAAGCCACAATCCAAAGCAAATTGATAAAACCTACAGAAACCTAAACGCATACATTATAAATTACCTCAGGTTTGTCATCATTTGGATCTTCTATATATTCCCTATCATCCCAGTCAGTAGGCTATAAAGCAAGGAAAACAAGTGCGGGGTAAAACACCATAGAAGAACCAAAATCTTAACAAAGTAGTAAAGGGATGGAAGGCAGTTAGGTATTCCTGAGTTTCCCAAAATCACCTAACCTCCAGATAGTATACCTTTTTCGCATTTACAGCCTTAATTTTGCGGGGAGGAAGTATGTCCCAGTCTGTGTACATACTTCCAGAATCTCTTTCTCGACCATCAATCCAGATGCTGTATGATGCATCAGGTCTAAGAATGAACGTGTAGAAATGTGTTAATTTGTCTGTTTCACATTCTAATTCCTTCTTGATGGGGTAATTCTGGCCTTGGTAGGAAAGTATAACATGAAGTTTCTTCGTCTGTGTACCACATATATCTGGTCCAAACATAAAACTGCAGCAACACAAAAGATTTGCAAATTTAGATCAGGAAAATAGTTGCAGCTGTCCCCTCTGACATATAAGGAAATTAATTCATCAACCTCACACTACTTTTCGTCTTTAATTATTTTTAGTAACCTATCAATAACTCTTAGAACTAAGATATTCAGTGTACAAATTCCACTCGTGCATATTATGATGAACAAGATATGTGTACCCAACGGGCGATCGTAAACTAATCAGGTCCATAGGTAACACAGCCAGAAAAACAAAGTATTGCGCTGCTAAGGGGTAGTGCTAAGTCACAACATCCTTCATAGGGAAGGGAAAAAACATGCCTATGTCAATCAAAAAATCTCCAGATTATGGGATGTCTTAAAGGGAGAACAATGGAATTTCAGATTCTGAACATAACAAGAAATGACCTGTATGGGGTGTCTCCCCCGAATTTCTTCTGATTGACATATCCAGAGAGAAGCTTTATGTAACCTCCTCCACATTCAATATCCTGCTCAAACTTTATAGAATACTGTACAACCAGTGTTGTGTTTTTATTGCTAAATTCCGGTATCTTTGCAGAGAGAGCAAAATGTTTGGCATCACTTGTTGTCTGAAGACCTGCAAAATCATTATCATCTTAAATTTGTGACTCAACTCTTCAACCAACAGAAGAACATGACTGGTGGTTGAGTATGAGAGATCATAAAATAAAGAGACAACGTCATTATTTTAGCTTCAACAACAAAAAATTATTACTTCATCAAAAAAATAAAAAGAAATTTAAATAAATGAATCTAAGCTCTTGAAGAGTTTTGAGATGCAAACAGAAAAGTTTTGTGAAGTTTCTTGTCCTGTCTCAAACAACAAAGATTTATTCATTTAAGCCTTCACATTTTTACTTGATTGGTCAAATTCGACAGTCCTATGTATTTTTTATGTATCAATTACCAGAAATAATCTAAATATTGTAAATTTATAATGTTTTAGTTTTAGATAATAGAACAGGAAAGAGTAAAACAGCAGCATTACTTCTGAAGAATCATATTGTGATAGCAACACCTCCTCAAGAGACTTCGCAATTAGCATATTTAGACACTTAAGTCACTAGTTCGAGAACTAAGTAGAGAAAGTTTCGAAGGCTGTGGTTGGTCCTTTAAGTGTTGGCCCCAAACATTACAAAATCAATCATGAAAAAAGTATTGAAAATATGCCTGAACTTGATGCAAATTATTAGTTTTATCTTTGAGCTAGCTATTGACAGCCTTAAAAACACCCTCTACTTGACTAACCAAACTTAGATACATCCCGATCTGCCTGCTTTATACACCTCACACCAGACGACTTTAGTGTTTTAATTATGGATAGAGCAAGGAGGAAAAGGAGCAGAAGCAATAAAGGTAGCATTTGAAAGCATATATGTTAGGAAGATAAGAAGAGAGATGAAACAAACCTCTGTCATCAGGATCACCAGGCCAGTTGCCGGCTGTGTGCTTAAATGTGCCTGCTTTTCCTTCACTGCTTTTCCACTCAGACTTCACCCATCTGTTCCGCCAACCATCTTTTCACAAAAACAGAAAATGTCTTTTATTCCGAGTTTGATAACATATTTAAGCTTTTTTTTTCTAAAGAATCAATAATAAGTTGAAGAATAAATTATTCCGTGAAACACAAATCACAAGCTTAAACAGTTGAACAATTCCAATATAATATACAACTTCAATTGGTAGACAAATTATCTATCTGCTTACCATCAAAGCGTTCTTCAAAGAAGGTCTCACATACTGAACAAGTGACAAGTGTAAAAAGTAGCAAAACTACTAGACAACCCATTTGCTTCCCTTAAAAACTTTGGGCTAGCTAGGCCTACTTATATAGAAACTTTGTTTGCAATTAAGACCTTGACTTTTATATAAATTACGCTAATAACCAAGTCTTTACTCTTCTGTTATCTTAATAACATCTCCTCCAATCAAAAATGTCTTTCTACGTTGCTTTGTCCAATGGAATTGCTTCTACTAGTGGGAGGTGGGAACTCATTTTTTGACAACTTCCAATCTTTTTGTGGAAATTGCAATACTCAAATTATGGTGGGCCCATATTTTTAAAAAATTGTATTACTCAAATAATCAAACTGTAATCACCTTTAAGGTTGTTGTTTATTTCGTTTATTGGTGTAATTTACATAAATTTCATAGTGGTAAGAACTAATTATATTATTTCTCCTTTTTTTCATATTACAAAAATGTCTTAAAATTTATGAATTTTACATACATCACTGAACTTTCAGATACATCAAATGTATTCGAGATAGGAGAGATGTATCAGAGAGGGGATATGACATCCGGATACATAGGAGAGATGTATCAGAGAGGAGATATGACATCCGGATACATAGGAGAGATGTATCCGAGAGGGGATATGACATCCGAATACATAGGAGAGATGTATCCGAGAGAGATATAAAAGTGATGTATGAGATTTTACAAATAAACGTGAATACTTTAAAAAAGAATTAGCTGCAAACGTAGTATAGAATTTTTTTAATTAATATTTATTTTATTTGTCAAGATGAACAACTAATATGAAACAATTATTTATAATACCATAATTAATTACTATGAGACCGAGGAATAAACGTGTAAATCGCGACAGTAAGTCTTTGCTTTTAGGAGGAGACTTTGAATACTTCTCATAGTCTTCTCTGCCGTATGATTAATGCACAAGTCAAGTCAACGTAGACGAAGAAGACCCACTTTTGTGTAACACATTACATTTAACAACTAGTGGGGCTTGGCCCGCGCTAAGCACATTTATTTTTAATTTTTTTAATATTTTAAAATTTATGTGATCTTATTATTTTTAATAAGTTTCAAAATTAAATTAATATTATTTATAATATAATTATGTTAAGTGTTATTAATTACTCCAATAACCTAATTATGAAAAAGTAAGCCTGTTTTTATTTTTAACTTAATGAGAAAATACTTTACGATAGTTGTTAAAAGTTGAAGAAGTAAAATAACTTTTTTGAAGATGTGGGAAGCTAACAATTGAGGTAATTGTCACTTTAATAAGGATTATAAAAAAAAAACATGAAAATCACTCTATTTTTATCAAAATGTACAATATAGCTATTGTAATAAAATTGTAAAGCAGGAGCAAAATATATACTTAACATGCAAAAGTTGAATTGTGAGATATTTGTCACTTTAATAAACATTGTATAAAAGACATGAAATATCTCTCTTTTTACCAAAATGTACAAGATAACTACTGTAATAAAATTAAAAAGCAGGGGCAAAATATATAAAACGCAAAGGTAGAATTGTATGCGCGCACTGCAGTAGATATTAAGAATTATAAAATAATACTTTAATAATAAAAAAGAGGGACATAAATGTGATTAACAAACTGTCTTTTCATTTTTTTCGTCAACTAGAACTAAGGTACAACTTTTGATGGCTCAACTTACAAGACCTTTTTAGCATTAATCTGAATAATACCGAAAATGCCCTCATGGTTAGCAAGCATGTTTATTACGAGGTGCTTGTTTATTCTCTCTTATACTATATTATTAGATAAGGAAATCCATGCCAGCACAGATCTAATATACTCTCCCACTCTTAATTTATATGAGACAGTTGGAATTTAGAAAATTATCCAAAATTTTATATGGTTTTTAAATACTTTAAGTTGTTAATTATTATAATTTATAGTGTTTTTTACATAATTTTAAAATAATACATATTACTCCATATGTCCCAATTCACGTGGCATATATAGAATCTCAAGAGTAAACCAATTTTTACTATTCTTTCAAATATTTCAAGTTTTTATTATTGTGATTTATAATGCATTTTACGACATGCTTCTAGGCAGACGAAGATTCACGAGATGAACTACCCCACTCATGACTTGGAGTTGGCGTCTCTGCATTGAAGATTTGGAGGCACTACTTGAATGGAGTTCATTGTGAGGTATTCACTATCACCGTAGTCTTCACTACATTTTCAGTCAGAAGGACCTTAATCTAAGAGAGTGGTGGCTAGAGTTACTGAAGGACTATGATGCTACGATCCTCTATCACCTAGACAAGACAAATGTGGTAGTAGATGTCTTGTGTCGGATTGCGGTGAGCATGGGGAGTTTGGATTCCTAGCCGTGGAGGAGCGACCTTTGACTTCGGACATCCGGTCCTTAGCCAAGTGATTGGTTCTACTTTATATTTCTGAGTCCAGCAGGGTCTGCGTGGATGCTAGTTCTTTTTTTATGGAGCGGATTTGGGTATAGCAGTTTGAGGACCCGAGGTTTAGGGTGATTTGAGATAGGGTTCTTAGAGGCAAGGCTAAGAAAGTGAACTTAGATCTAGAAGGTGTTTTGAGGATTGAGGGTCGTATATGTGTTCCTAAAGTTGGAGATTTGGTTAGGTTGATTCTAAAGGAGTTATTTATCCCGATGTGATGAATATGTATCGTGATATGATGCAACACTATTGGTGGAGTGGTATTAATAGGGACATTGCGATGTTTGTGGCTAGATGCTTGAACTATCAGCAAGTGAAGTATAAGCACCAGAGGCCAGATGGTTTGACCTAGTGGTTACCCATTTCCGAAGTGAAAATAGGAGCAGATATCTATGGACTTTGTGGTAGGATTTTCATGTACTTTCCAGAGATTTTATGCTATTTGGGTCATCGTGGAATGATTGACCAAGTCTATGCACTTTCTGCCGGTTCAAACTACCTACAGTTCAGAGAGGTTAGCTAGGATTTACATTCGGGAGATTGTTTGTTTGCACGAGGTACCAGTGTCTATCATTTCATATGTGACACTAATACACCTAAATTACACCTCGCAAAACAAGTATAATATGGTCATTGTCTAAATACAGAACCTAACAGAGGTTAGGGTCGATCCCACAAGGAATTAGGTTCAGACTTAGATCAATTGATATTATTCACACTCTTAGTCTTATTATTTTTGTTGAAAGAGGAGTTTTGTATAAAAGTAATTGAATGCAATGTTCGCAAGTAGCAAGCAACAATTTGACTTATTGTAATTCAATATAAGATGAAACTAGGGTGTAAGTGTTCCCCACGAATCCTTAACTCAGTAGAACCTTACAGTAGTAACTTTGTCTTGTGTGTAGCATGCTAGATTAATAAGTTAATTATCACCAAAGTGGATAGCCACCTAAATAAATGAATTTCACCACGTAACTTGGTCTGTCTACAGGTGTATGCTTTACTAATCCTTATCTTTAATTCCAAATTAACTACCCCTTAATCAGTTCAAACTATTAGATGAGGGTTGATAGCCTCGAACTTCGTTGTATAATCTTTTTTCCCATTCGTTACCCCCGTGGTTAGTCAAGTAGGAATAAGACGAGTTCTAATGCGGGTTCTCGTTAAATCAAAGCGAAGAGAAAAACAATACATGCATAAACACTTTTGAACTGGTCAAAATAGTTTGCAACATAAAATGACTATGCCTTTGATTTTTAAAATTATTTAGAGTCACCACCTAATTTTAAGGGAAAAAAAATTAGGAAACCATTTTTGAATAATTTAAATGTAAACTCTATTTTGATTTGCGAACCAATGAGATTCTAGGTAAGAGTTTTGGTTACTTGAGTGGAATGTGTTAAGTAACCCTCAGAGCCTATCCAAAGATAGTCCTTAAATTCAGTTTTGGAAAAATAATTAAGAATATTTTATTCATTTATTTGTTTTAAAATTGGTGAGAGAACAAGAGTAAAATACAAGGTATATCATATATACATCTATAATATATATGGAATAAATTTAATAGTAATATATTTATTGTATGGTAAAATAAATAAATAAATATACTTCAAATGTATGAAAATTTTATATATTAGAAAATAAAGATGTGTGTTTAAAGTCATATGAGATGAATGAACTTATATAAATTTATCGTATATAAATGTTGAGTTGAAAGAGTATGATAATTTATTACTTTATTTACATATATAGAATTAAGATGTAAGAAGAGATAAGATAATAGATGTGGTGTGAGTATATAGCAATATATGTGATGTATATTAAATATAAGTTGAGAAAGAATCCAATAGATAAGGAGTTTTTTTAAAAAAATATTAAAATATTATGTAAAGTTTGTGATCTTAAATTTATTTATTATAAAATAAAATATGTACATGTATGCTGTTTAGAAATACGTGAGAACTTAATATATTATTTACATGTAAATAAATAGCGATAGATACATATATAGTAAACTAATGTGTATGTTAAACTGTAGAAACTCACAATTTATATAAATAGAAAAGGGATAAGGAACAAGTACCCCCAAGACTATGACCGAAATTTCAGAGACACACCTAAACATAACTAGGGTCATATTACCCCTTAAATTCATTTTTTCCCATATTTTTGTGCACCTTTTGTGCTGATGTGGCACCTTTAACAACCAAAGTTGGTTGTGTGTTACACCCTGGATTCGAAAAGACAGGAAAATTCAGTTTTTCAAAAGTCTAGTGCCAGTACCAATGGACGCCATCGACGGTCTATTGTCTGACACACGTACCGTAGGTAGGCCCGTCATTTAGTACTTTTTTGATGGTTCACTAGGGCAGTCCGTCATTCAATGCACGAGTCGTAAGTAGGCCTCGTATGTGAGTCTCAGACTTTATGGAATTTTAAAGAAACTCAGCTATACCACGGAGGCCATGCACGGTCCATCATTTGACCCACAGACCGTACATGGGTCCCTTCATCCGCTGGCCCAAAGACTAAGTCTCTGAAACCATTGACGGTCGACCAGGACGGTCCATAGGTCAATTGATGGACCGTACGTCATGCCGTCGACAATTATTTTGAAGAAGGGTTTTGAGTCTTTTCCTAATTATTGTAGCCTAATACTATGTCGTTTCACCCTTCACCTAAAGCCCTATATAAGGGTTTTTACCCCCAAATTTCCCCAATTGAAATCATTCTCTCAAATTTTTAAAAGAAGAACAACTCTTCCTCTCAAATATTTCTCTCTCTAGAAGTTGAAGAAAATAGCTAGGGTTTCAAGATCAAGCCTCCTAATCCTCCGTTGAAGTCAAGTAATTGACATTGAGGTATGATAGTTTTCATCCATGGAGCCTTTTCCTCCATGGAGTTCCCAAATTCTTCAATTTACAAAGTTAGAAATCCCCAATTGAGTTAGGGTTTTTCTTTTATGTTATGGGTTCCCTTAATTATTAATTTAATTGATTGTTTTATGATCTATCAAGCATGAATTGATATAACTCCATGATTTTATGACGAATGCCCATGAACCCATGCATATCCCATGTTTCCCAAGTTTTGATGATATAATGTGGGTTTTGAACTATGAAAGACGAGTTTATGAAATTGTTGCGCCCAAATCGCACACGCAAGTGTATGTGGTCGTTCAAGTATTAAAGTGGCTCTTATAAAGAGCCGGGTATCGTACCCACAAAGACTTACGATTAGAAAAATTGACTGTTCCAATATTTTCGGCTAAGCACAAGTGTTATCAAGATTTCAACAGTGATTTATTTTATAATCTAAAAGTTAAACAAAATTAAACAAACGCGATTCAAATTCAAGGACTTCAAAAAATGATTGGGTAAAGTCCAGGGGTACAACTCTTATCTGGATTCATGCAATTTATATTATCTAAATGAATATATATCAACTATCGAATCAATGATCATAGGGTTAAATGTATGATCATGGTCTACCGACCTCTAATCGCCTACGATAAATGACAACCTAACTACATCATTGAGCGGGAATAAATTGGACCAAGCACCAAGCATTACGATTTCTTCCTGTAAGTGACAAAGTATGGTTTCTAGGTATATCCCTATCCTAGATACAAATTAACCCTAATTATTAAGAGAAAATCATGTTCCTTATGTCCCACGTTCTATCCTCTTATTCCTCTCCCAAGTTCAATTCGGACAATGTGCTTATTTCAATGGTGATTAGGCACAAAATACTAAAAACAAGAACATAAGAAAGATTCATATGATAATTGATGTTAACCCATGAAAACTAATAAATTACAATCATCCTATAGCCACATCCCTAGAACTAGGGTATTAGCTATTCATAACAATATATTCGATCAAGCAATGTTTAATAATCATAAAGAGATCGAAAGTAAAAGAGTTTAGGAAAGAACCCTAAAAAATGATGAAATAACTCTCCAAGTCGTCATTCTTCAAAACCCAGAAAAAGAAGGTTTAATAAAATAAAATATTAGTCTATTTAAACTAAATTCGAAACGGCCAAATCTGGGGACTGATGGCGCGACGCAGAGGTGCTTCTCAAATTCACTTCAAGGCAAGAAAGCCTTCTTCGCGACGCGGACACTCCACGAAGTGTTCTGCCTCAAAATCCATTTTTCGCGAACCAAAATAAAAATCCTTCTCCGCGATGCGGAGAGTACACAGACCACTCTGGTTCAAATGTCATTTCACGAGCGAGAATAGAATTCCTCTCCGCGACGCGGAGAGGATACAAAAATGCCTTGAATGTCATTTCTTCATTCTTCTTCCTTGCTTCATTTCATTTGGGTCTTCTCTTGATTCCCTATGCCATTTAAGTGCTCGTTTCTTCATTTAGGCTCACCTACACAACTAATCATATTGGGTAGCTCATATACAATCAAAAGACTCGATAAGACTATACACAAACACAAATTGAATACAAACTTAGCTTAAATACGGGTATTATTAGATTTCTTGGCATATAAATATGCCTAAGATCACTACCCCACACTTAGAGCTTTGTTCATCCTCGAACAACTTACTAACTACTCCTAGACCTAGACTCTCTACTATGGTATTTGTGCATCCGCCACTTTCTTCCAAGGATCTGTAACCAGTTAACATGAGCATGATTTCATTCAAAATATGCATGAGTCCTGTAATTGACTTGACAACTTTTAGCAACCAACGGCATCAACAACATGTGCACCATTACATATCACCTATTCTTTCATACAACAAGTGCCCTCTCACTCCAAAGAATAGTCCACACACTCAATTCAACAAATTGTATATACTTTAAGGACTTTGCAAACAAGGTACATTTTCACTCAACAAAAACATCATACATGCATGCATTGAGAACCATAAGCTTGCCCATTATGTACATCTCCACTAATGAAGTGTGTTATGCTCTAAATCAAACAAGACTTGTTCCGGTTGTAATGTAGGCTTGAAGTAAGGGAGGATTCATTTAGATGAAATTAGTGACTTATCCTCTCTAATTCACCTGTTTTGATTCCCTTCTTACATTCACATCTATTTCTTTTCTTCAGCCTCCTATTTCTTCATAGATTTCCACTAGTATTACCAACCTTTCCTTTATTTTTCACCCGCCCCTTTATTTCTATAGTTTTTTTTTTACACTTAACAATAGCCACCCTTAACTTAGAGATCTCTCTCGAGTTAAGGTGCACATTGCCCTTGTAAGGGCCAGGGCCATCATTAAGGTATTCTCCAAGGTAGCCACCTTCAACTGAGGCTTTCAACCTTCGTTGAAGTGCACAATGTCCTAAGGACCAGGGCCAATCTTAGATTTAAACTCTTGGGGCATCATTTTGCTACCTCTTTTCTCTTTTCCCCAACAGACTAAACATTTTCACCCTATTTACTCTTTCCACCGTTTTAACTTTTCCTCCTCACTTAGTGCAATAGGAATTTAGGATCAAAACTAACAGTATCAATAAAAGGGATTCGACTTACTTTCGTGGGTTAGAATAAAATCAAGGCTAAAAAGGCTTAATTGGGCTATACTAGGGATATTCTTTTTGAAAATGCTAATATTCAAGGCAATTCAAAGAAAGCTAATTATCATCTTTTAAACACAACACCACTTTTATTTCATTTCAACAACATGCCGGGCAAGTTCTAGACTTAGATGCATTACATGGATACTACAAAAACTCACCGCTCATGGCACAAGTTTTACTCAAGTATAGATCAATCACAGCACACAATCAGTTCATACACAAGGTCCGATTTAAGCTTAAGTTGCAATCATTCAAGTCAAGTACAAAAAGTTCAACTGCATTCATATATCAACTCCAAATCATGCTTTCATACATTTTCCTTTCACAATTTCAGCTTCAACACAAACCAACCTATGTCTTAATGAAGAAATTGCCCTTAAGACGGTTGCCATCCATCTATCATTGGTAAACATGACTCAACTACGACTACTGACTCAATCCTAAAAAGATAAAATATTTTTGTATTTTGCACGGTTCAAAGGGACTTTCCTTGGCCAAAGAACCGAAAATAACCTCCAAGGAACCCAAAATAAAACAAAAAAAAAATACAGAACAGACTCTAGCAATGTTCAACAATAATAAAAATATATACATACCAGGTATGCTTTTCACCCCTCACCCCACACTTATACATTAGCACTGTCCCTAGTACGTTACAAAAAATAGAATAATTCAAGAGGTAAGGTGAAAACGTTCCCTGATCAATCCTCCATAGCATCACCCTCTTCGGCCTCATCACCGGCCTGTGCAGGGTCTACCTTCTCATCCGAGTTGGACTCCAC
The DNA here is from genome assembly GCF_019186545.1 of Solanum stenotomum. Lineage (NCBI taxonomy): Eukaryota > Viridiplantae > Streptophyta > Magnoliopsida > Solanales > Solanaceae > Solanum > Solanum stenotomum. The sequence continues at coordinate 28,781,640 of NC_064283.1, forward strand.
ATCCGAGCTAGTACGCAAACGATCCTCATCGGTCGGAATGTCATCATCGACCGACTCACGAAATACAAGACCAATGCCAAGTAGGGCCTTGTCTTGGGCATTCAACATATAACGCCTCTCAACATCTCCCAACTGCATATAAGTGGAAGCCAGACAACCATTCTGGTGGCGCAGCATCTCGAGGCCATACATCCTGGCCATAATCAGCTCATCCCTCCTGTGACGATCGACATTGGTGAGAATTGGCCCAAACTTAGTGTCGGTCCCCTTGGTCCTCGTGATATCCACGGATGCTGGGAATAACGGTGCCATGTAATCCACATTCTCTTCCGGAACACCTCCAACACGACACATTCTGGTAATAAGGCCACCAAAAGCATACATGTGCCCCTTATGAATCTGGGCCTTGCGCATCGCCGATTTCAGGACAACTTTGATATTCAACTCTATAGCCGTCATCAATGCATAGACCTAGCAAATCCTGTCCAAGGTAATATCTGTGTAGTGAAAACCCGGTATCAAGCAATTCATGAAAATCTTCAGCCATACTCGCGCCTCCCGAATCATGTGAGCATATGGAAGAGATTGGTGATATCTCTTCCCGCTATGCTTGGTCCATTTGACCATGGACTGTGGACCACACAAAGCATGTCTAATGACCCGATATGGAGGGCGTATGTTCAACCCTTTAAGCACTAGAGGATCAGTGTCCTGTGGTGTTCCTAATATATCATTGATACCGCAGGAGTGATAGGCACATTAACTCCCCGCACAGTCACAAACTGAAATCTTGAGTTCGGTGCCCAGTTGGCGTAAAACTCACGTACCATGTGCAGGTTGCACTATCCCGGCTCTGCATAGATAAACTCCATATGCAACTCACGAATCCGCCTTAACATTTGTGGGAACTCCCATGCCAAGCTGTCCCTATCAATGCACATATCAGAAAAGTACCTCGCTTCCATGTGTTTCTTCCACCACACTTTGCCTTCCTTAACCACAACTTTCACCCCAAATCGCCTGGTTTGGCCCCTGGGAACTGCAGGTGCGGGTGGGACATTACCTCCACTCCGAACACGCTTCCTCTGGCTCGAAGTGGCACCTTCCTTACCGGGTCTTTGGGAGCTTGACATGATTTCCTGCAAACAGAATATAGTTCAGCCCAAGCAACTACACAACATTGATAAAAATGGGTGATGTACAGACACCACCCCACACTTATTTCAATACAGTCTCCAGCCTAGGCACCTAGACTTCCCACAGGCGTACACAAATAAACCACAACAAGAAACCACAAACCTCAACAAATGTCTTATGCACATACCAATGATTTACCCTCTGATATGACTCAAGAATTCGCACATATATTCACCCAATTTGCAATGACAGCCGAATCCAAGCCCCTAAATTTCTTTATAACCACATGTACACAACAATCAAGTAATTCTACTAAAGATTTTGAAATCACCCAATCACCTGCATGAAATATACAATCTCAATCCAGGAGAAAAACAAAACACCTTAGAACAACATGTTCATACATTTCCAAAATTCACCTAAAAACCAAACACAAGTAGTAATATGTGCTCTCTACTTAGACTTCGAAAGCTTACATAATTTGCATGAATCGAACGATGACATTCAATCAACAAAATCTACTCTACCAAATTATCAAGTTCAGTCGAACCCATTCTAACCCAACATTTTAGGCAACCACCACATCCACTAACCCAATTACCATAAGCCATATGCAGGTTAACAACCAACTAGTTCTACTCAAGAATTTGAACTTCATGACCAAGCTTAAACCAGGCGTAACACGTCCCAATATATTCAAGACTTCCCCCAAAATTGAACAAACAACAACACAAAGCACATCAAACCCAAAACACCCCAATATCTGCCTCAAAACGATAACAAGAAAACATACCTAGAGTGGTGAAGTTGGTGAAAATCGACTAGGAAGAACAATTGGTGTGCCTTCACGTTATGGATTGACCTCAAAATTTTGCAAGTAAAGAGGGAGGGAGAAAAAAACGCGATAAAAGGAAAGAATAATGGGGATTTTTGGCTAAATTGGGGTTAAAAGGGGGACTGGGTTGGGTTATTTCATTTTAAAAATGGGTAAAACCTATTTTCATTAATGAAAATCAAAACTGCCTTACCTGGGGCGCGACTCGGTGCCTTCACAGACCTTTCTGCCTCGCGGAAAATAATTAATTTTCGCGAGGGAAATTTTTTACCATAACTCTACGATGCGAGATGGTCATGGGCATGCCTTAATTTTGACGTAGAATACAATCCTCATCGAATCGAAATTCCGAGCCCCCATCCGCGACGCGCCAAGTCCATGGACCGTTCTACCTCGTTCTAGAAAATTAATTTCAAGCGAGGCAAAATGGTATTTCCTCTCCGCGATGCGCCATTGGTATGAAATTCTGATTCCTGCACATTTTAAGCTCAAAACCCATAGTACACACATGATGGGTTGCCTCCTATCCAGCGCCTTAGTTTTTGTTGTGGCACGACTCATTTTTTTACTTTTCTAAATATATCTTTTTTTTTATTTTTTTTATTTTACTAATTCCTATGAATTAAAATAACAAAACAAAAGAATAGTAATCCTAAATATTACAAGGGGTCACAGGTTGCCTCCCGTGTAACGCCTGATTTAACGTCGCGGCACGACCCATCTCATGACTCATTCGTCATTCAATGTGAGCGCTTCAAGCTCACGATCAACATCATTTACGAAATAGTGCTTTAGACATTGCCCATTAACAAGGAAGGTAGAACTTTTATCCTTATTCCTTAGCTCCATAGAACCATGTTGAGTCATCCTCACTAATTCAAACAGACCACTCTATTTAGATCAAAGATTTCCGATGAATAACTCCAATCTTGAATTGAACAACAACACCAATTGACTAGGCTCAAACGTGCGTGACACAATATGTTTGTCATGCCACCTGTTGGTCTTCTCTTTATAGAGCTTAACATTCTCATAGGCGTGAAGCCTAAATTCTTCTAACTCATGCAACTGCGTTATCCTTTTCTTTCCAGCTAATTCAATATCCAAATTCAACTTTTTGATCGCCCAATATGCTTGGTGCTCCAATTCAGCTGGGAGGTGACATGTTTTTTCAAACTCCATTCGATAAGGAGAAGTCCCTATCAGTGTCTTGTATGCAATTCGGTATGCCCACAAAGCATCATCTAATTTGTCAGCCTAATTTTTCCTTTGGGCATTTACAGTCTTTTTGAGGATCTGCTTCACTTCTCTATTTGACACCTCCACATGCCCACTAGTCTGGGGATGATACGCTGTAGCTACCTTGTGTCTTGCCTCATATTTAGCCAACAAATCGCGTACTGAACTATTAATAAAGTGCGTACCTCCATCACTGATCATGGCCCTTGGAGTTCCGAACCTAGTGAAGATGTGCTTCCAAAGGAATTTCACAACTACCTTTGTATCATTGGATGGTAATGCAGCTGCCTCCACCCACTTGGACACGTAGTCCACTGCCACTAAGATGTATTGATTAGCACGGGATGATGTGAATGGTCCCATGAAGTCTATCCCCCAGACGTCAAAGATCTCAACTTCCAGTATATTGCTCAATGGCATTTCATGCCTTCTAGAAATGGTGCCTATCCTTTGACACTGATCACTGCCCTTCACAAACATAGCAACATCTTTAAAAAGAGTAGGCCAAAAGAAACCAAACTGCAATACCTTGTGTGCTGTACATTCGCCCCCGTGGTGTCCACCATATGGCGATGAGAGACAATTCTCCAACACTTGAACTACTTCCTGTTCAGCTACACACCTTCGCACCATCTGATCAGGTCTTTACTTGAATAAGAAGGGCTCATCCCATACATAGAAGCGTGTATCATACTTCAGCCTCTGTTTTTGATGTGTTGATGCCCCAGGTGGAAATAAACCACTCACCAGAAAATTAACAATGTCAGCATACCAAGGCACTTGAGCAAGGTCCAAGGCAAGCAGTTGCTCATCGGGGAACTCTTCGCGAATCTGTCCTTCATTAGTCACATGAGATGAATCCTCCAATCTGGACAGATGATCAACTATCTGGTTCTCAGTTCCCTTCCTATCTTTTATCTCTATATCAAACTCTTGCAATAGCAGAATCCACCTAATCAGCTTCGGCTTGGCATCCTTCTTATTAAACAAATACCAAATTGCAGCATGATCAGTGTACACTACAACCTTGGTTCCTACCAAGTATGACCTGAACTTATCAAATGCAAACACTAATGCCAGCATCTCTTTCTCTGTGACAATATAATTCGATTGAGTTGTATCAAGTGTCTTGCTAGCATAGTAGATGTAATGAAACATCTTATCTTTTTGCTGCCCAAGTACTGCCCCAACCGCTATATCACTTCCATCATACATCAGCTCGAATGGAAGCTCCCAATTTGGAGCAATCAGAATAGGAGCTTCTATCAACTTCTTCTTTAACAACTCAAATGCTTGCGAACACTTCTCATCAAATACAAACTTCATCACTTTCTCTAACATGCTACACATGGGTCTTGCAGTCTTAGAGAAGTCCTTGATGAATCTCCTATAGAACCCAACATGTACAAGGAAACTTCTAACTCTCTTCACTGTGTTGGGTGGTGGCAACTTCTTAATAACCTCCACTTTAGCTTTGTCAACTTCCAGCCCATTCTTGGAGATTTTGTGTCCCAACACAATCCCCTTTCGAACTAGAAAGTGACACTTCTCCCAGTTCAACACCAGATTTGTTTCTTCACACCTAGCGAGGACCCTGTCATGATTAGTCTAACAAAGTTCAAAAGACTCACTAAACACTGAGAAGTCGTCCATGAACACTTCAACAAAATCCTCAACCATATCATGGAAGATTGCCATCATGCATCTCTGAAATGTCGTTGGTGCATTGCATAATCCGAATGGCATTCAGTTGAATGCATAAGTGCCATACGAACAAGTGAAGGTAATTTTCTCCTGGACCTCTAGTGCAATAACAATCTGATTGTACCCTGAGTAGCCATCCAGGAAGCAGTATTATTCCTAACCCGCCAATCTATCCAATATCTGATCAATAAAAGGTATCGAGTAATGGTCCTTTCTAGTGGCATCATTCAACTTTCTATAGTCCATGCAGATACGCCACCCAGTCACTATTCTTGTGGGGATCAATTCATTCTTTTCATTGGTAACCATCATCATTCTGCCCTTCTTGGGCACACACTGTATTGGACTTACCCATTTACTATCTAATATGGGGTACAGATCCCTGCATCTAACCACTTGATCTCCTCTTTTCTCACCACATCCTTCATCACTGGATTCAGTCTCCGTTGATGTCGTGCACTCGGCTTATGCCCTTCCTCCATGTAAATTTTATGCATGCACAACGTGGGACTGATTCCATGGATGTTAGACATTTGCCAATCCTACGTGCTTTTCTCTTCCTCAAGATAATTAATGTTTCTTCCACCTGGGAATAAGATAACGCAACCAACAAAATAACTGGTAAGGTCTTATTCTCACCAAAGAATGCATACCTGAAGTGGAATGGCAATGCTTTTAAGTCCAGCTGGGGTGCTTCTTCAATGGAGGGCTTGGGTGGAGGACCCAACACCATATTTAAAGGCTCTCATCGATCTCCTGATGTACCTACAAGTGCCACATCAAGAAATTGTACTATTTCTTGCATCTTAGCATCCCCATAGATATCATCTCCTACTAGCACTCGCTTTAATGGGTCCTTGGATGCAATATATCGAGCCTCTGCCTCAAGATCTATCATAGTTATTGCAGACAACTCTTCATATACAACTAGGAGCTTTAATGCCTTGTACACATCGAATACTTCCACTTTATCATGCGCTCGCATAGTGGGTTGCCCAGCTGCCACATCTATCATAGCATGCCCAGTGGCCAAGAAAGGTCTTCCCAAGATGAATGAAACCTCAGGATCTGGCTCAAAATTCAACACAACAAAGTCTACTGGGAATATTAATGATTCCACTTGCACTAAGACGTCCTCTACAACACCCTTAGGCCTAGCAACAGATCTATCAGCTAACCGTTAAATGATGGTAGTAGGTTTAGGACTACCCAACCCCAATTTTTTATACAGTGAAGTTGGCATCAAGTTTATACTAGCTCCTAGATCACACAATCCTCGAACATAAATGCTCTGCCCTATAGTGATCTGAACCGTGAAGCTACCTGGATCTTTCAGTTTAGTGGGCAACTTATTTTAGATTCGGGAGCTGCACTCTTCAGTAAGTGCAACAGTCTCATATTCAGTAAGCCTCATTTTATTTGCCATAATCTCCTTCACATATTTAGCATACTTGGGTATACCCTGCAAAACATCTACCAATGGCAAGTTAATGTGAACTTGTTTCAAAAGATAGATAAACTTACCAAAACATTCATCCTCCATATGTTTCTTGAACTTTTGAGGGAATGGAGGAGGTGGTTTCCTATTGGTTCCACTCTTTCTTCTTGTGAAAAAACTTCGCTCTCCTTGGGTTTACTCTCTTTACCACAACATTAGTGTTTCTTTTCTTTGGAGCCAACTCCTCCAACTGCATACCACTGTGTGTACCTACAACATTTACTTGTCTGGGGTTTGGATTAGTGTTTCCCGACAATACTCCTTGAGGTCGTGAATTTTGAGCATTTGCAAACTGCCCAAACTACTTCTCCATGTTCTGAGTAGCTAATTGGTTATTTCTCAAATCAACAGTTAATTGAGCTTGATCAGCCATAATCTTTTTAAGCATGTCCTCCACACTCATGTTACCTGGTTGATTGTTTGGCTACTTATTGGGATGCTCCATTTGGCCCTGTTGTTGATATCCCTGTACATTTCCCTGGGGTCTATGCTGATTTTGTCCTTGGGCCTGATTCTGATTACCTCCCCATGAGAAATTTGGATGGCTACACCAACTAGGATTGTAAGAGTTTCCATAGTTCTATTGGCCTCCTTCTCGTTGTGCATTTCTTACAAAATTCACAGAATCCGGGTTTGCACCACATACCTCTTCACTATGATCACCACCTCTGCAGATTTAACACCAAGTTGGTGGTTGGACTACATTCACCTGAGCGGGCTGTTTTCCCAATGATAGATTGCTGAAGTGGGTGTTCATCATATTTTGCATCACAACAATCTGTGCAGTTAAGGTAGTCACTGCATCTACTTCCAGTATATCGACAATTTTTTGTATCACAGGTTTCACCCCTCCTCCGTTCCATTCGGGGTTATCTTGTGAGATCCTGTTCAGCAAGGTGAATAGTTCAGCATAAGTCTTCTCCAACGCTTCACCTGCATCCGAATCAAGTAAAATTTTGGTGTTAGGCTCCAATCCTTCAATGAAGGTATGGACTAACACCTCGTTAGATTGATGCTCATCAATATTGATTTAAACCTGTCCCAAGCTTTGTAAAAGTTCTCTCGTCCATTTTGTCTAAACTTAGGATGTCACTCCTTAACTTAGCTGTTTTCCTATATGAAAAAATCTAATAAGGAAATTCTGTGCAAGATCATCCCAGGTGGTAATAGAGTTAGCAGGCTCATAATTTAACCATCTTTTTGCTTCCCCAAGCAGAGAAAAGGGAAATAAAGTGAGCCTCATGTAATACTCATTTACTCCAGCTGGAGTTAAGTATCATTGATCTCGAGGAAGTTTTGGATGTGAATTGTTGGATCCTCGTGTGACATACCAGTGAACTGCCTATTAGTGTGCAATAGTTGCACCATACTCTGCTTCGGTTCAAACCTTCCACCAACTGTATGTTTTTGAATGCATGAAGTCACATTGGTGGTACGTGGGATTGCCACGTCTCTTACCTTCATTTCAACCATCTCTGCAGGTTCCTCCTGATCAACTCTTGATACAAGAGATGTTGGTTCACGAGCAACAAGAGGGACTGGGTAAGTGAGTCTTCTTTGCCTGCTCCAGTAGTGAACGAATCTTTTCGGTTCAGCTAGAGGCTTTACTAATCATTGATCGTCGTCCAGTTTTGAATTTCAGTACAACCTGCAACAATGTATTGCTAAGATCAAGTTGTCAACACTTTCTTTTTAACTTCAAAAATCAGAAAAATCAAATAATTCCTAATTCTAAAGTCCCCGGCAGCGGCGCCAAAAACTTGTTGCACCCAAATCGAACATGCAAGTGTACGTGGTTGTTCAAGTATTAAAGTGGCTCTTATACAGAGTCGGGTATCGTACCCACAAAGACTTACGATTAGAAAACTCGATTGTTCCAATATTTTTGGCTAAGCACAAGTGTTATCAAGATTTCAAGAGTGATTTATTTTATAATCTAAATTTAAACAGAATTAAACAACCGCGATTCAAATTCAAGGATTTCAAACAATGATTGGGTAAAGTCCAGGGCTGTAGCTCTTATCACGATTCATGTAATTTATATTATCTAAATGAGTATTTATCAACTACTGAATCAATGATCATAGGGTTAAATGTATGATCATGGTCTCCCGACCTCTAATCGTCTACGATAAATGAAAACCTAACTACATCATTGTGCGGGGATAAATTGGACCAAGCATCGAGCATTACAATTTCTTCCTGTATAGTGACCAAGCATGGTTTATAGGTATATCCCTATCCTAGATACAAATTAACCCTAACTATTAAGAGAAAATCATGCTCCTTATGTCCCACGTTCTATCCTCTTATTCCTCTCCTGAGTTCAATTTAGACAATGTGTTTATTTCAATGGTGAATAGGCACGAAATACAAAAAACAAGAACATAAGAAAGATTCATGTGATAATTGATGTCAATCTATGAAAACTTAATAAATTACAATTATCTTGTAGCCACATCCCTAGAACTAGGGTATTTAACTACTCATAACAATAGATTTGATCAAGCAATGTTTAATAATCCTAAAGAGATCGAAAGTAAAAGAGTGTAGGAAAGAGCCCTAAAAAATGATGAAATAGCTCTCCAGGTCGTCGTTCTTCAAAACCCTGGAAAAAGAAGGTTTAATAAAATAAAGTATTAGTCTATTTATGCTAAATTCGAAATGGCTAAATCTGGGGACTGATGGCGTGACACAGAGGTGTTTCTCAGATTCACTTCAAGGCAAAAAAGCCTTCTTCGCAACACAAACACTTCACAGAGTGTTCTACCTCAAAATCCATTATTCGCGAACCAAACTAAAAATCCTTCTCCGCGACCCGGAGAGTACACGGACCATTCTGGTTCAAATGTCATTTCATGAGCAAGAATAGAATTCCTCTCCGCGACGTAGAGAGGATACTGAAATGCCTTGAATGTCATTTCTTCATTCTTCTTCCTTACTTCATTTCATTTGGGTCCTCTCTTGATTCCGTATGCCATTTTAGTGCTCGTTTCTCCATTTAGTCTGACCTACACAACTAATCATGTTGGTTAGCTCATATACAACCAAAAGACTTGATAAGACTATACACAAACACAAATTGAATTCAAATTTTGCTTAAATACGGGCATTATTAGATTTCTAGGCATATAAATACGCCTAAGATCAGAAATCATGCATGTTCTCAGGAAGTTGATATAAATATTTTATGGATGCTTTGAGAGTGAAGTATTAATGTTGTTGTGTTGTGAAAGGATTTCTCATATACACATGAAAGCATGAATGTGAAAGGTTTTCTCACATAATAAAGGTTCTTAAGGTTGAAATACTTTCTCACCTAAAATAAACCAATGATAAGGAGCTAATCTAACGTTGAGTCAAGAGGTGACCGGAATTGGGTTTACAGGAACCGGATAATACGGGTTCCGTTTTAGTACCTATACCAGTACCCTATTCGATCGGTTCCTTACCGGTTCAACTGGTGTCGAATATACCGGAATGAGAACCAGACCAGACTAGGCAAACACCGATCCCTTTGCAAGCCTTACTTCAGACTCGTCATGAGCAAGATGGTTCTCCCGATGTGGTTATCGATATGTTGAAAATCTTTCACCTTGATGTTTATGTGTTACTTGACCCGGTACTACTTTGTAATTTGTGACACCATATGTAGCCATGCGGTTTGACATTCTTTCGAATGTGTTGTTAGATCCTTTTTCTGTCTCTACTCCTGTTGGTGATTCTATTGTGGCTAAGAGGGTTTATAGAAAGTGTCCCGTTTCCTTGTTCCATAAAGTCACTCATGTTGATATTGTAGAGCTTGATATGCTAGATTTTGATGTTATTCTTAGTATGGATCGGCTGCATTCATGTTATGCTTCTATTGATTGTAAAAGTCGGGGTAGTCAAGTTTCAGTTCCCAAATGAGCATGTGCTAGAGCGGGAAGGGGGGAATTCTATGCCTAAGGTTCAATTTGTTTCTTGTCTTAAAGCTAGAAAGATGATTTCTAAGGGTTGCATTTACCATCTAGTTAGGGTGAGGGATTCAGATTCCGAAACCCCTACTCTTGAGTCGGTCCTTGTTGTTAATGAGTTTTCGGAAGTGTTTCTAGAGAATTTACCTGGTATTCCTCCTGAAAGGAAAATAGACTTCGGTATTGACCTTCTCCCAGATACGCAACCTATCTTCGGCAGACTAGAAATGATGGATATAGTCGTCGATGGGCTCAAACTTATCCTTTTTTAGGTTCTAGTGGAGTTCAGAAACAAAATAAGTTTTATGATCTTCAGACTCGACATGATAACGAGGGTTCTCCGGATGCAACGACTTGTAAGTTATGGCTGTCTTAGCTTGTGATTATACATTGATTGATTTAGGTTCATCGTTGGTTATTGTGCGACTCCATGTATTGCTACTACACTTGAGGTCAATCTTGAAGTCCTTATAGAAACTTTTCCAGCATTTTTGTCATATTGGTGGTTTTGTGGTTATTAGACTGCAATGTTATTATTGGTTTTGAGGCAAACGATTTCATAAAAGGCTAGTGAGGTTTTATTCGAAGGGGAGATGGTGTGCTTCATGGTTGAGGTTGTGTGTTGAACTATTTAGATATTTGGAAGGGTCCGCATGTTGTGGGTTGGTTTGTGGAAAGCTAGAGCCGATGTGGTATCCTAGTCGCCATATCTCTTTCCTTTTCTTTGAGATTCAATTTGAGACATTAGTTCTCATAGTTCTTCTCTTTCATTTTCATGCATTTTAGTCATTCTCATGTTTTCATATGCATGCATGTTCACGAAAAATTAATTTTTGAGCTATGATTTAGCTTGATTGATTGCCCCTTGTTTATGTGCATTCTTATGTGATTTGCATTTATGATGGGTTGTTAGATTTATTTCCCTACTCTATTCTTGCTAGCTTAAGTCTCATTCGAGGACGCATGTTCCAAAAGGGGAATGTAATGACCCTTCCGGAACAATATAAGCCAATAACTCATGAGAATTTTTTGCATATATATATTTTCCTCACACTAGGAAAAATGATATAAAAAGAATATTGCTAACTTTTGAGAACCCAAACTAGGTGGTTCATGCTTCACGCAATCATTCAAAATTAGTGGTAAATTTAACATATTACAAGACTTGGGCTTACACACACCAAAAGAACAAAACATCGAGTCATACTTATATTACAACCCATGGTGACATGATCACATTAGTCCTCAAAATTTCATGTAAATATACACCACATAGATCATGTACAAGTCCCAAGGTTTATACAAAATATAGATGCCTATATGCAATTGTGATCTTGCATCACCAATGGCCAGCTTCATGCCTCCTCTCGATCATTCCCTACGATAGAAACAACTATCGCTAAGAATATAACTTAGTGGTGTAAAAACTATAGATTCAGAGCCATCAGATTCACAAAACTACCTTTCTCAAGTAATGGGCAACATAATCGAACATAATAAATAAATCAAGTAAACAAAATATCAATAGTATCGAGTTCGATATTTAGAGGTCCAAATGTCAAGAACGCTCGTAGTACCATTTTTCAAAAGATTCAATAACAAGGCTCGCCCAATATGTACATCATGTCTTCACACCAAGCACAATCAAGTATCAAGAAGAGCCGACGCCCTGTATCAAGAAGGGTCAAAGCCCAATAATCAAGAAAACCAAGAACCATATTAAAAATGGCTTTCTAGTTTGTACTTAAAATGGACAACTTCTATTCTTAAGACAAACTAAAAATCCAGAGTCAAGATGACAAATGATCCGAATCAAGAGGCATGCCAATAGTGACAAAGTCACAGCCACAAGAAGGACAAGGTCCCAACAAGAGTGCCAAGTGATCAAACAATCCGTACAAGTGGGCGAGTTACACAATCGTCTTTAACATCTTAAAGGATACCAACACGACAATGTAAAGTGACAAGAGGTAACCAAGGTACCAAGATCAACCTTCAGATATACCAGTAGTTAAAAGAGTACAAATGCAAGTTTATACACAAACCTTAGTGCTTTAGCAAAAAAACAGTCCAACACAATTTCAAGAGTTCAAACCGTAGACCAACCAATGTATCAAGGTCCTCAACTGGTTCACGAGTATATACAACCTTTAAAATACAATTAAATAAATTCTTTAATCCCTAGTAGCTCAATAATATTGCTGTAAAACAAGATTATCATCACAAGTAAGATTAGCCTGTACAAACACAACTATGCTCCCAAAACAGTGATTCTGGCCAGCCTAGTACCTCATGTCGCAACTTAGATTTGAAAAGGAAAACGGCAAAACTAGACTTTATAGCCTTCATGAAAGATGTAGATACATCTCTTAAGGTTGCAAAAATATAATAATCACCGCAAAATATATTTTGTACAACAAGATATAGGCAAAATACTAACAGTTGTTCATACAAGATTTGAAATTCCAAAAGCTGGATAGAACTTGTCCTATGATGCGTCCAATTTTTGGAATCCATAACAGCTAATTCATAGTTTTACATAAACATAAGAGTTGTAAGTCTACAAAATAGCTTTCCAAATCATATTTATTCACTGTAAACTAAGTTCTAGAGCGAGAGATATGCATAAAATACCAAACACTACCCAGCTCAGAAACAAATTTTGTCACTTACCAACAAGAAGTGTGTGTTCTTGAATTCTAGCCAAAGGGGCCAAGTTTTTCTTTTGTAATTTTGAAGAACAACTTATTAAATAATGGTCTAAGGTTTTTAGACTTGAAAAAAAATGAATTAACTCAAGGAGGTGAAAATATATATAGTCACACAAGTGAAGTTTATCACTTGTACAACTGTCTCCAAAAAGGGCTGCCCAAATAGTTGTGTGCTGCCCAAAATGCATACATATACACCTATATATATATCCCTCATCTCCTTTTAAAGTTATACATAATTCTAATTAGAATATTACGAAAATACCCTAATACAATACCTTAAATTACGATCACAATTTATGTTAAGCAAGCTAGAAATTATCAAAACATTTCAAGTTCCCAAAATGAGACTAAAATATTTTCTAGTAATTAAGTAACGGTAAATCGACATGCGACTCTTGGTTAGTATTTAGGCAAGTTACAATTCTCTCCCCCTTAAAGAATTTCGTCTCGAAATTTTCCTTACACTAGTCCCGGAACAAGTGCGGATACTGGGTCCTCATGTCTTCGTCTCTTTCCCAAGTAGCTTCCTTTCTAGAATGGTTCCTCCAAAGCACCTTTACTATGGGAATTCTCTTGTTTCTAAGTTGCTTTACTTCTCAAGCTTCAATCCGGATAGGTTCTTCATTATATGTCAAGTCAGGATTAGCCTCAATAGATTCAACTAGAAGAACATGCGATGGATCAAAACGATGTCTTCTGAGCATAGAAACATGAAAGACATTGTGGATCTTCCCCAACTCCTGTGACAAAGCTAATTTATATGCAACTAGTCCAATCCTTTCAAGTATCTCATAAGGTCCAATGAATCGGGGACTAGGTTTTCCTTTTTGGCCAAATCTCATAATCTTTTTCCATGAAGACACCTTTAAGAATACTTTATCTCCCACTTGATATTCAATGTCACGCCTTTTAAGATCAGCGTACGACTTTTATCTATCCAAAGAAATTTTTAGACGATCCTTGATAATTTTTACCTTGTCCTCTGTTTGTTGCACAATTTCAGGACCAACAAGCTTTCTTTCACCAACTTCACTCCAACAAAGAGGGGTTCGACATTTCCTTCTGTATAGAGCTTCATAGGGAGGCATTCCAATACTCGATTGGTAGCTATTATTATAAGCAAAGTCTATCAAAGCCAAGCGTTCGTCCCAACTACCCTCAAACTCCATAATACAAGCTCGAAGCATATCCTCCAAAATTTGTATCACTCTTTCCGACTGGCTATCTGTTAGAGGATGGAATGAAGTGTTAAATTTCAGCTTAGTACCCAAAGCTTCCTGCAAGCTACCCCAAAATCTAGATGTAAACCTTGGGTCTCAGTCAGATACAATAGACATAAGGATACCATATAGTCTTACAATCTCACTAATGTACAATTCGGCTAAATGCTCAAGTGAGTAATCCATCTTGATTGCTTAGAAGTGAGCACTCTTAGTTAACTTGTCCACAATCACCCATATTGCATAATGATATCTCTGAGTGCGAGGAAGTCCAGAAACAAAGTGCATAGGTATTCTCTCCCATTTCCATTCCGGCATCGACAAGGGCTGTAGTAAACCTACTGGGACTTGATGTTTTGCCTTTACTTGTTGATAAACCAAACATTTGGAAATGAACTCCGCAATGTCTCTCTTCATACCATTCCACCAATAATGTTCCTTGATGGTCTGGTACATCTTTGTACCTCCAGGATGCATTGCATATGGTGAAGTATATGCTTCATTCAATATTTTTCTCCTCAAGTTGTCATCATTAGGGACGCATAACCTGTTCTGATAAAATAAGACACCATCCTCTGTTAATGTAAAATCCAGCTTTTCCCCATTTTGAATTTCTTTGGTCAATTTTACAAGTTTCTCGTCTATCTTTTATGCTTCTTTCACCTGTTCAAGTAATATTGGCTTTACTTGCAAATTAGCAATAACTAAGCCATTTGAATCATGTGTAAAACAAACATTCATGGCTCTTAACTCAATGAGTAAGGGTAAATGACTCAAAGAAATGCTTGCAAAGGATTTTCGACTTAAGGCATCTGCAACCACATTGGCTTTACCTGGATGATAATCAATCTTGCAGTCATAATCCTTGATGAGTTCAAGCCATCTACGTTGTCGAAGGTTTAGCTCCTTATGAGTACCCAAGTACTTTAAGCTCTTGTGATCAGTAAATATATGACATTTCTCTCCATACAAATAATGCCGCCATATTTTTAAAGCAAACACTACAGCAGCAAGTTCAAGGTCATGGGTAGGATAATTCAATTCATGCAGTTTTAATTTTCGAGAGGCATAAGAAATAACCTTCCCTTCTTGCATCAAAATGCATCCTAGACCATTTGAGAAGCATCACTGTATACTACATACTCTTTCCCTTCAATTGGTAGAGTAAGTATAGGTTCTTGAGTCAACAAGGATTTGAGAGTTTCAAAGGTCTCTTGGGATTTGTCGTCCCAAATAAACTTTACTTCCTTCTGCAAGAGCTTAGTCAAGGGAGAGACGATAATGGAAAAGCCTTTCACAAATCTTCTGTAGTATCCTACTAAGCCTAAGAAACTTCTTACCTCGATTGGACTTTTGGGAGGTCTCCATTCAACAACTGCTTGTATCTTACTAGGATACACCTTCACGCCTTCGACTGATACAACATGTCCCAGAAATGTCACTTCATCAAGCCAAAATTCACACTTGGAAAGTTTAGCATAAAGTTCCTTCTCCTTCAAAAATTTCAAAATAATCCGGAGGTGTTTATCATGGTCTTCACTACTTCTGGAAAATATTAAAATATCATCTATAAAAACAACCACAAACTGATCTAGATAAGGCTTGAATACTCGATTCATTAGATCCATGGATACCGCAGGAGCATTTGTCAGTCCGAATGGCATCACCAAAAATTCATAATGATCATACCGAGTTCTAAAAGTAGGTTTAGGAATATCTTCCTCTCTAACACGCAGTTGGTGATATCCAGACCTTAAATCAATCTTTGAGAATACTTTAGCACCATTCAGTTGGTCAAACAAATCATCGATCCTCGGTAGTGGATATCCATTCTTGATTGTTATTTTGTTCAATTGTCTATAGTCAATACAAAGCCTAATAGTGCCATATTTCTTCTTTACGAATAAAACAGGGGCTCCCCAAGGAGAAACACTAGGTCGAATAAAACCTTTCTCTAGAAGTTCTTGCAATTGAGATTTCAATTCCCTTAATTCTGCCGGAGCCATTCTATAAGGAGTGATAGAAATAGGGGTAGATCCAGAAATAAGCTCGATTGGCAATTCAACCTCTCTTTCTGAGGGAAATCCAGGAAGGTTTTTTGGGAAGACTTCTGGAAAATCACATACAGCAGGTATGTCCTTGATACAAGGACTTTTCAACTGTGTATCAACTATGTGAGCAAGGTATGCCCTACAACCTTGACGCATCAGCTTTCTTGCCAATGCCGCAGAAATAATACTGATGTCAATGATCTTTCACCTTGTACAATAATGTGTGAAAATGTCAGATCATTAAAGGTCACATGCTTAGACCTACAATCTACCATTGCATGATATTTATGAAGCCAATCCATCCCGATAATAACATCAAAATCCTTGAAGGGCATTTCAATCAAATCAGCAGGGAAGACTAGGTTTTGAATCACGAAGGGACAATCACGATAAATTCGATTACACACAACCTGATAACCCAAAGGACTTTCAACTGGCACATCATAATTAAGCCTCATAGATTTCACATTTTCAGGAAGAACAAGTGGTGAACAAATATAGGAATGTGTAGTATCAGGATCAAATAGTGTAAACACATATAAGCCAAATAGGTGAAATTTACCGACAACCACGTCTTATCCATCCTGCTCATCTCTCTGCCTCATAGCATAAGTGCATGCAGTAGTTCTTTGTCCACTAGCTTGATTAGCTCCACTTGTACCTGCTGCTTGGGTGTTTTTAGGTCTTGCACCTCTATTAGTTTGAGGAGGATTAATAGAATACTTAGGAACTGAGCCTTCAGTTCTCAAGGAAAGAACATTATTAGGATTAGGACATTCCTTCACTTTATGATCAAAGCTCCCACAATTGAAACATGCACCAGAAGCTCTCCTGCAAGTACCATAATGATTCTTTCCACATTGCGGACAAGTGGGAATATGAGGCTTGCCTTGGCCATAAGTTGGAGTGCTAGCAGTAGAAAAATCTGATCTGTTTTGCTTTTGCTGCGGTGGCGTGTTATCACTACTAGCCTTAGAGTTATCAAACCTTCCCTTTATTGATGGACCCCCGAAATCTGGTCTAGGCTTCCGTAATTTGTTTTCATTTCTACTAGCTTCTTCTTTATCAAGTCGCTCCCAAGTAAAAGCAGCAGGCACTAGCTTACAAAAGTTCTCATGTTGCAGGATCGTCGCATTCTTTTTAATGGAATCATTTAAACCATCTTCAAGTTTCCTGCACATGTCTTTTTCTTCTTTAATAATACCTCCAGTATAACGAGAGAGTCTTAGAAACATATGTTGGTACTCAGTAATAGACATACCTCGCTACCTTAAATTCATAAACTCCTTTCTCTTTGCATCACAATAAGAGGTGGGACATACTTCATATGAAATTCCCTAAGAAAATCATCCCAACTAAGAACATGAGGTTTTACCTTGGCATTTTGAACACTTACCCACCAATCGTAAGCATCCTTTTGTAATAATGAAATAACATATTTAAATTTGGCAATATCTGAACACTCTAACTGCTCAAATACCCTCTCCATGCGCTCCACCCATTATTCAGCATCCGTGGGATCAACGGTGCCTTCAAACTCCACTCCACCCATTTTCCTCATTTTCTCAAAGTTAATCACGTTGGGATCATGCATTGCTTCAGCCATGTGGTGGAAAAATTAAGCCATTTGTTGAAAAGGAGGATTCATGGCTTGAGTACTACGACTCATGTGAGGATGTGAACTAGCTCTTACACCTTGATGGTTTCCCACTTCAGACCAACTAGTGTGGGGAACATATTGATTCGAGACAGGTTCTCCAACCTCTTCTAGTGCATGAGGTTGGGGAACAGAGGTACCCGAACCTTCACGAGCAGCTTCCATAGGTCGGTCAGAAGAAGAGGCCATAACTTAATTCCTTCAAAAGAGAAGATCACATTGCATTAGGGACATGTACATGATGCATGTGCACTCTACATGCGATAAAAAAATATTTTAAACCATGTAAGTGAACAAATAATCCAAATAAAACCTTTTTCAAATGTGAACAAGTATACAAGTAGTTCACAACAAAAGTCATAGAACTATAAACCTAGGCTCTGATACCAACACTTGTAACTACCCATCCGGAATAATATAAGCCAATAACTGACGATATTTTTTTTTGCATATATATATATATATATTGTCCTCACACTAGTAAAAATGATATAAAAAGAATATTACCAACTTTCGAGTACCCAAACTAGGTGGTTCATGCTTCACGCAATCATTCAAAATTAGTGGTAAATTTAACATATTACAAGACTTGGGCTTACACACCCCAAAAGAACAAAACATCGAGTCATACTTATATTACAACCCATGGTGACATGATCACATTAATCCTCAAAATATCATCTAATATACACCACATAGATCATGTACAAGTCCTAAGGTTTATACAAAATATAGATGCCTATATGCAATTTTGATCTTCCATCACCAATGGCTAGCTTCATGCCTCTTCTCGATCATTCCCTACGATAGAAACAACTATCGCTAAGCATATAACTTAGTGGTGTAAACACTATAGGTTCAGAGCCATCAGATTCACAAAACTACCTTTCTCAAGTCATGAGCAGCATAATCGAACATAATAAATAAATCAAGTAAACAATATATCAAGAGTATCAAGTTCAATATTTAGAGGTCCAAATGTCAAGAATGCTCATAGTACCATTTTTCAAAAGATTCAATAACAAGGCTCGACCAATATGTACATCATGTCTTCACACCAAGCATAATCAAGTATCAAGAAGAGCCGACGCCCTGTATCAAGAAGGGTGAAAGCCCAATAATCAAGAGAACCAAGAACCATATTAAAAATGGCTTTCTAGTTCGTACTTAAAATGGACAACTTCCATTCTTAAGACAGACTAAATATCCAGAGTCAAGATGCCAAATGATCCGAATCAAGAGGCATGCCAATAGTGACAAAGTAATAGCCACAAGAAGGACAAGGTCCCAATGAGAGTGCCAAGTGATCAAACAATCTGTACAAGTGGGCGAGTTACATAATCGTCTTTAACGTCTTAAAGGATACCAACACGACAATGCAAAGTGACAAGAGGTAACCAAGGTACCAAGATCAATCTTAAGATATACCAGCAGTTAAAAGAGTAAAAATACAAGTAATACACAAACCTCAGTGCTTTAGCAAAGAATTAGTCCAACACAACTTCAAGAGTTCAAACCGTAGACCAACCAATGTATCAAGGTCCTCAACTAGTTCACGAGTATATACAACCTTTAAAATACAATTAAATAAATTCTTTAATCCCTAGAAGCTCAATAATATTGCTATAAAACAGGATTATCATCACAAGTAAGATTAGCCTGTACAAACACAACTATGCTCCCAAAACAGTAATTCTGGCCAGCCTAGTACCTTATGTCACAACTTAGATTTGAAAAGTTAAACGGCAAAAATAGACTTTATAGACTTCATGAAAGATGTATCTACATCTCTTAAGGTTACACACAAAGAAGAATCACCGCAAAATATATTTTGTACAACAAGATATAGTCAAAACAACTAACAGTTGTTCATACAAAATTTGAAATTCCAAACTCTGGACAGATCTTGTCCTATGTTGCGTCCAATATTTGGAATCCATAACAGCTAAATCATAGTTTTACATAAACATAAGAGTTGTAGGTCTAAAGATTAGCTTTCCAAATCATATTTATTCACTATAAACTAAGTTTTAGAGCGAGTGATATGCATAAAATGCCAAACACTACCCAGCTCAGAAACAAATTTTGTCACTTACCAACAAGAAGTGTGTGTTCTTGAATTCCAGCCAAAGGGGCCAAGTTTTTCTTTTGTAATTTTGAAGAACAACTGATTAAATAAGGCTCTAAGGTTTTTAGACTTGAAAAAAAACCGAATTAACTCAAGGAGGTGAAAATATATATAGTGACACAAGTGATGTTTATCACTTGTACAACTGTCTCCAAAAAGGGCTGCCCAAATAGTTGTGTGCTGTCCAAAATGCATACATATACACCTATATATATATCCCTCATATCTTGTTATAGTTATACATAATTCTAATTAGAATATTACGAAAATACCCTAATACAATACCTTAAATTATGATCACAATTTATGTTAAGCAAGCTAGCAATTATCACAACATTTCAAGTTCCCAAAATAAGACTAAAACATTTTCTAGTAATTAAGCAACGGTAAATCGACATGCGACTCTTGGTTAGTATTTCGGGGTGTTACAGGGGAAATATTGTAACACATCAAAATTTGGAAATTTGAAGTTGAAAAGAAAAGTTTCATTTTTGTCTACTGGACCAGTCTATGTGGCATGTTTATGGATCATAGAAAGTCCTACGGTTCGTAGGAAGAAGTCATAGGAAAAGTCCTAAAAGTTTCAATGATTTCTGGTTTCAGAGTAGGGTCCCAGACTTAGTAGACTTTTGGATGAGTTCAGGTGTACGGTTAGGATATATGGCCCATAGAAGATCCCATAGACCATAGGAACATATCACAGAAACTGATGAATATTTAGACCTCCAATACCTTGGTTCTACGAACGACCAATACGGTCCATAGGAATTCTTACATATCATAGGTCCACCCGTAGGACCTCTCCGATAGTTTTTAAGTCAAGTTTATTTGGGTCTTTTCCTACCCATTTAAATCCTAAACTATATCATTTTGACCGTATAACTAAACCCTACAACTGATTTTTCTCCTAGAAATCCATCCAATACTTCCCATTCACCAAAACTCACAAAAATCTCTCATGGTTTTCTCTCTATGACTCTCAAAAGAAATTCTAGGGTTCTTCAAGCTTCAAGTATTTCTCTTCCATATTTAGGGCCTTTTTATTGAGGTATGTGGATAGTTTATCAATGGATTCCTTTCATCCATTGAGTCCCAAATATTTCTGATTTGACGTTTCAAGCACACCTCATCTAATTCTAGGTGTCAACGATCGTAAATCAATATAAAAACCAACTAAATGAGTTGGGGTTGAATCCCACAGGGATCGGTACGTGTTTTAAATTCAAATAGGAAGTGCAAACGCGGTCTAATCAGCCATAAGAATAGAAATTATCGAAAAAGACATTGCTCAAATTAAAGGGGTGACACAAGTGTCAGATTGGGGTTTTGGTTTGTAATTATCAACTACAATCACTCACAAACAATTCAAAATAACAATAGGGAGAAGGGTTCTCGGGATGTGATTGATTATAGGCAAATATAGATATATGGGTAATTGAAACTACTAGTAAACAACTGAAAATCAGTGAGTAGGCTAGACTATAAGGGAGATAGCTTTATCTCGAACAACTACCCCGAATCAGGTGATTTCTTTCAAACATAAAAAAACATGAAAATGAAGAACATCCCACACCTTAATTCATCCACTCTTTCGCGGTAGATGGGTAGGATTGGGTTTAGGATTCACTCTCTCGAGCTAAACCCAGCTCAGCCCAATACCCACAAATCATTAATCAATAATCTTATTTCTAAAACCTCTCTATCGAGCAAGCCAAGAACACAAAAGTAGAACTACATTTGCAACTACAATTGATAAATTAAACCTCAATTAATGATTAAACTCACTTCAATTCAACATTTAAACTAGTAATTAACAATACCCATAAACTAATTCAACCATAATCACATGATCACACCCCAAGAATTGGGGTTTTAGCCAAACATCATAAAATGGTATAAACTATTACCAAATCAATTAGCCATCAACTGGGTAAGAGTTTAATTTTATGATCCAAATGTCTCCAAATGTCTCAAGATTTTAAAAGATCATCAACTAAAATTTTTAAAATCTAATTTATAGTCACAAAAAATAAGCCACGAATGGCCGTTCGGCGAAGTGGCCATTCAGTGAAGTAAGTCGGGCTCGCCGAACCACTCGGCGAGACACCCTTTTATCTCCTCCATCACCTTTTCGCCTTGGCATTCAACCTCCTTGAATTTTGTAACTTTGGGTGATCTCTCTTGGCTTCGCGAAACTTATCGGCGATGCGCCGACCTCTCCTTTTTATCACTGACTTAGTTTCTTCCCTCAGGGCTGGCACACTGGAACTTTGGGCGGTAGAACTAGCCATTCGGCGATTCGCCAAACGCTCTTGGCGATCACTAGGCTTACCTTTCTTTAATTCTTCAGTTTGTTTTGTTCCGTTTTGCCTGTTAGTGTCCTTGCTTTGTTCCTCAATACATACACCTGAAAATCAAGGATTTAACATCAGTTTATGGCACAAATTAAGCATTTGAGGACACTAAATCTATATAAACAAAGGCCTAATTAAGTCCAAATCTAGGACTCATCAACACCCCCAACTTAAACTTTTGCTTGTCCTCAAGTAAAACTCAAGTTCAACAGTTCAAAAAGGATGTCTCAAATAGTGTTGCATAAGACTCAACATGAATGCACACAACAAAATTTAACTTACTCATGCAATGATCATTTATGCACTCAAAGATTCAAATTGTGACTCACCATTATCAAAGATGCTCAAGTTCACAATACTTGCTTCAAATGCAATTTCAAGCTCAACAAAGGTACTCAAATTCCCTCACAGTAAAGATGATTCGATATTCACACACACTTCTTCAACAATTTGTAGTTCCGGAATCATATACGTCTCTCACACTCACAAATATGAACACATGCATGACTTCACCCAATCAACATTTGTTTCAGCTCACTTAAGATCACAAAGGTCTTTTCAAGGCTTGTAACGGGGCTGAGTGTAAAGGTATACTCATTTAGGTTCAGTGACTGCTACCCTCATGAAGTGTGGCCTGAACATCACTTTCCTCCTTTTCTTTAACATTTCAAATATGCTCATAATCCACCCCATTATTCAACTTCTTATGAATTACTAGACACCCCATTTCTTTTGTAATTTTCATCACTTATGTCACAACTTTTTTTTTTCATTCTTTATCTTTGCTTCTTTTCTCTTTCTTTTTCTACATGAAGGGGTTCCATCTTTTTCAAAACCATTCTCAAAGGGGGATTTCTCACACTACTTGATTTTCCTTCTCTTTTAACCACACACCCAACTTAGGCTTTTTGCCTAAGTTGGTTATTCAAACAAACCACACTTCATGAGAGTTATAGGTGAATGGATAAAGAGGGGTCACAATTGTTCAAGTTTCTTCCAAGAAAAAGGGATAAGGCTCAAGGGGTTCAAGCAAGGTTTACACATCTCACAAGGTTGGCCACAAAAGACATATACTATAAAATTGTTTCACTCTTCAAAATTTTTGCCTAAGATCATTTCAAGTGGTTGCATCACTTAGTCAACCGGATTAACGGGGCAAATTCTAGGTGTCATCACACACAATATTTAAGGTAAGCTCATCACACAAGGCATTGACACCATCAAATGAGACTCCACATTTTCTAGCTAGTGTACAATGTTCATCACACGAGACTCATTCGATAACCGGCTAGTCACAATGAGATGCTAAAAGTTCACATATTGTCTATGCAACTTCATTGGCCTCATCGTAGTTGGACATTCATTTCGTTCAATTAAGAGCACTATTTAAGTCATCGGTATTAATCATAATTGATACTCAAATTCACACAAGAACAACCACAATCACACACAAAAGAGGTGGCACAAATTTTCAAAATAGGTCAAAAACCATTTACATTCAAAACAAGGAGCCACAAGCTCAAATATCCACAAGATAAGAAAAAAAGACAAGAGGTATGGAAATACCTCACCTCACCCACAAAAGAAAACCAGTTGTCCTCAAATGCAACTAAAACAAAGATAATAAAAAACAACAGAGAGGGAGGTAAAGAGAATTATCCTGTATACTTAGTCGCTTCATCTGTCGGGGCATCAGTGCCCAGGGTCACACTTTGGTCTTGGGCATCAGTTCCCGGGGTAACATCAACACTGGCTCCACTAGAGCCTACCATGAAAGTCTCTCTCAATGAAGTCTGAACGACTGAATGTACCATAGCCTCCTCAACCTTCGTCAGGCCCTCATAGGTGGTCTCCTCCTAGACACTGAGTTGCTCCTCATCAGTCTTAGCCTCAGAATCTGCATCCACATCATCAGCTCTAACCTCAACTCCGGTGGTAGCCAGAGGCATATCATAATAAGCTGGCATATCTGTGTCTAGGTCATCAGGGATCTCTAGGTCCCTAAAATTATCGACATATCTGTGGACTTCAGCTGGTCCACATCTATTCTCAACTCAGCCATTGCAGCTTTTAAGGCTGTGATGAGTCTGAGATATAGACTCATTTAGGGTTTGTTTTAATAGAATTAACATCCTCAAATGCTTAATTTGTGCCAATAACTGATGTAAAACCCTTGATTTTCAGATATATGGATTAAGAAACAAATCTAGGACATAAATGGGCAACATGGACAACACAAGCTTAAAAAGAGAAGAGGAAAATCAAGCCTGATGATAGCCGAGATCACTCGGTGAATCACCAAGTTGCTCTTCTATCACCTAAATTTACAGACTTCTGAGACTTGAATAGGAATAACTTCGGCGAACAACATTTCCATTCGGCGTGACGCCGATCACATCGGCGAAGGATGACCATGCCATCAAAAGTACTGATGGAGATCCAGATGAATGCTAATAGGCAAGTTAAAAGATAAAAGGGCGCATCGCGGAATGAAATGGCGATCCCACTCTGGATCGCCTAAAATTACAGTGGTTTGACGAAGAAGATGTGAAGAAAGAAGGTGAGAGAAAAGGACGATCGGTGAGTCACCAAATGATCGGCGAAGCCCGACTTTCGTCACCGATTGGCCCCAGAAAGCCACACCTCAGACTTGTATAAATTGATTTTTGGAAGAGAGAGAAAACATTCAAAAATTAGGAGAACAAAAGATAGAGAGCAAAAACACTGCTATTGTTGATTTCAAGTAATTTTAGCAAGGTTTTTCAATTGGGTTTTGTAATAGAGGAGATATTATTCACTTTTGACTTTCGAATTTTATTTACCCAGCTATGGAAAATGTGGCAGGTATTGGTATCCGTCTTTTTACTATGATTGGCTAAAACCCTAACCTTGGGGGTTTGACAATGTGACCAATTGTTGCGTTTGACTTAATGGGTGCTATCAATTAGTGAATTTTGGTGTTAATTTGAAGTAGGTCTGAGTTATTACTATGGTTTAACTTCATTATTGCATGTTTGTGTAATATTCTTCTGAGTTCTATGCTTGCTCGAGAGAGAAATATAGAGCTAAGGTAGTAATTTGGCATCCTTAGTTAGTAGGTCATGACGGTTTCAGCTTGAGAGAGTGAAACTTGAGATTCAACCTTTGTATCTAGCTCGAAAGAGTAGATTTTATGAGAATGTGGGCTGGTCTTCTTATGGATAGTGTTGAGGTTCGAGAGAACTCAACGAAAATAAGGTAATTGTTCGAGAGAAAAGTGCCTTACCTATAGTCCATGCTACCCATGACGAATTAACATTATTGGTAATGATATACACCCGTTGAGTTGAACTCTGCAGTTGGTTAGTCAATCCCCCAAGTGTTACCTCTTTGTTTGATTGTTCCTTATTGATTGTTCATTTGGATTGGTAACGACGTCCTGGAGTTTGACTTATAGATTCTTAAGCATTGTGTTTGTTCAGCTGCAAAGGTCATCGTCATAATTTCATATTCGAATTCAAAAGAAAGCTACTCTCTGTGGGATCGACCCCAACTAATTTAGTTGGGTTTATACTGATTTACGATCGTTGATACTTAGAACTGGATGAAGTGTCTTTGAAACGTCGATAAAAATGGTGCTGCTGCTAGGTAGTAGTGTTGTTTAGAGTTCCTTTATCGAAGATAAAAATGTGTGAATCTGTCGGCTGTAGTTGAATCGATTTAGGTTGCATTGTGTTCGTTTTGTTTGGGCTGAATAGAAGTAAGAATGAGTAAAGCAGAGGTGAATGCTAGCCAAACAGGTCACTGAGATGGTATTGATGATGTTGATAGTGTGTAAAACCCAACTCAATCGGGTGAAATGGGTGCAATCTACCTACCATTAACTGGTGAGAATGTTATATTTGAGGTCACTAGCACAACTCTTCATCTCCTCCAAATGAGGGGACTTTATGAGGGTTGATTCATGAAGATCCGCATGAGCATGTGAGAAATTTTATAGATATTTGCTACCCGTTTTCATTCAAGGATGTGTCACAAAAGTCAATTCGGCTCAGGTTATTCCCACTATCTTTGATGAGGGAGGCTAGTAAATTGTTGGCTGAGTTACCAAAGAATTCTATCACTTCGTGGGATGAGCTCACCACAAAATTCACTACTAGGTTCTTTCCTCCGCCGAGGATGATGAAACTCAGAGATAACATTCAAGGTTTTAAGCGATTGGAGGGTGAACCCATCCATGAGACGTGGTTGAGGTTTAAGAAACACCCACTTCAATGCCCAACTCACGGGCTACCAAACAATTTTCTACTCCAATATTTTTACCAGTCTTGATTCAATAAATAAATGAGTGGCTGATCAATTGGTTCGAGAGGGAATAATGTTGCAATCATTTGAGGTGGCTTCATTTCTTCTTGATGACATGACGAAAATAAATCAAGCTTGGTGCACTCAAGAAGATCAAGTTTCGCCTTTTTGTTTTAGAATGACTCAAGAGCAACTTGATAAGGAAAGAGAAAGGGATGAGAACATCAAGAAGATCTTGGAACTACTTCAAGAGCATGTGTTAAAGAATGTGAACTAGCCCAAGGGAATAAGTGGAGTGTTTAGAGTTAAGGAGGGTTCTTCTTGGGTTATTCAAAGCCGGGGGAGAATCAAGGTTGGAATTCCAAAAAGTAAGAGGAGGGTTTCCACCCACGCTATTTACAATGAGGTGGGAATCAAGTTTGGAACTTTCACAAAAAGGAAGAGCAAAGAAGATACTATCAAGAATGGGCCGAGAAAAGTGATTATTAGAGAAGAGAGAATGAGCATGACGAAGACCATACTCAATCAAGTGAGAGCCCAAAGTCAAAAAAGAGTGCAAGTAGTCCCCGGATGAATGATTTGTTGTCACGCATCCTTGACAAAGTTGAAGGTTCGGTAAATCTGTTAAAAAGAATGAAGGCCAATTTTTCGTCATTGAATAATAGAGTGAACTCTCACGCGGAAGCAATCAAGCTACTTGAAGGTCAGTTGAGTTTACTTTCAGCACAGTTGGAGCCAAATATGACGAGGGAAAATGGTGATAGAGGTATAGCTATGGTTACACGTAGTGGAAAGGTGGCGATAGGTGATGCGACGGGCAATGATGAGGCTAAAGCTCATGAAGAAGACAAAGGTATTGAGGAAGAAGAACTACTCATACAACAAAGCATTGCCAAAGGGTCACAAAAAGATGTGGAAAAAAGCAATCCAATCTCAAAAGTTGTGCAACGTTTACCCAAAATATCTCTTCTATTTCCCCAACGCCTCACGAAGAAGAACGAGGATGAGAAGTTCAAGAAGTTTTTATCAATGTTCAAGACATTATCGAATAATCTCCCTCTAGTGGAGGCATTGTTGGAGATGCCGGGTTATGCTAAGTTTATGAAGGAGTTAGTCACAAAAAATGAAGCTTGGACTTTGAAACAATAGAAGTTTCTCATAGTTGCAGTACTAAGGAGCTGATCAAAGAGAAAGAAGATCCCGGAGCGTTCACCATCCCTTGCACCATTGGCATGCTCCAATTCTCCAAAGCCCTATGTGATTTAGGAGCAAGCATCAACCTAATGACATACGCAATATATAAACAACTTGGGTTGGGTGAACCGAAATCCACAACAATGAGACTTTTGATGGAAAACTGATCAATTAAACATCCTGTGGGGATACTATATGACATCGTGGTAAAGGTTGAGCGATTCATTTTCCCGGCTGATTTGATAATTCTCCATTGCAAAATTGATGCTGAAATTCCCATCATTTTGGGAAGACCATTCTTGGCAACCGGGAGAGCGTCGATGGATGTTGAAAGCTGTAACACCCCATATTCGAAAATAGACCAGATTACAGATTTCTGGTGTTGTAGGTGGCACTCATGGGCACCATCCACGGACCGTAGGAGGACCCACGGTCCGTCCTGCAGGTCCGTGGTTCGTGTCAGCAAACTACCTTAGAACTCAGCCAAAAATTTGGCCAAGTGTTGACCCACGGCCGGACCTACGGTCCGTAGGTCAGGTCACGGATCGTGGTTTGTGCTCGTGGATCGATGCCCCTAAAGCCCAGCTTCAGTCCCAATTGAAGGTTGACCAGCACAGATCGTCATTTGATGCACCGTCCGTAGGTCTGACCGTAGGTTAGAGCAGCAGCCAGTTAGATGAAAATTGTTGAGTGGGTCAACTTCAGATGGTCATAAATTTTAGCACAAAAGGAATTATGTGTCCCATGACCTATGATATGATAGATAATTGAATCCTCTTTCCAACTCTACCGAGTTTGCTAAAATCCGACCTCCGAGTAAAAGGTTATGCTCATTTTAGTGAAGCCCTGTCAGGCAGACTCGATCGATGACTCTAATTGACGGACCGTCGATTGACCTACGGCCCGTCAGTCCAATCCATCGGTCACTCCGACAGTAATTAAGTCAGGGATCTTTTGGTCTTTTCCTATTTCATTTAACCCCTAAGATACGTCGTTTAGACCCTAAATCATGAGGTTTTAGTCAGTTTAAGCCTAGAAACATAACTAGAACTTACCTTAGTCAAAAATCATTAATCAAAGCTTAGAAAATTAGAATCAAGAAAGGAGAAAAAGGTCAAGAATCCTAGTTCAAGAACGCAACAAGGTTCTAGCCCCGAAATCAAAAGATTTCTTCGTGGAATTCGTCACTAGGTATGTGGAATTTCACTAGTGGGTTCCTTTCACCCATTTGGTCCCTAGAATTCAGTCAGTTTCTTGATTCCCTTATTATGAACAGACCTAGGACTTTTAGAATTTCAACAGATCATCATGAATTAGTTATTTAAATGTTCCAAATCAGATTATCATGTTATTGCTCAGTTTATCGCATGAATTTCAGAACCCTAGCTATGTATTTCTTTAGTTCTTGAATTACACATGCTAGGTCAGATATTTTAGTATTCAGTTATACATGCTTTAGCTTATGAATGCATCATTATCAATTTAATTATTGCATTTTGAATTTGCATGTTCAGTTTGAGCTATCTAGTATTTACAGAAATTCAGTCATAACCAGTTAACTATTTAATTCACTGGGAGTAGCATAATACCGAGCTGGACTAGGGTTCAACGTACCTATATAGTCCTAGAACTACGAGCCACGTAGGTGTAAGTCCCCTCTGTGGGCAACATCAGTTTAGTGATCACGCCACCATGCCTCTATGCCTCTGGCAGGGTATATTGGGTCCTCTCGATGGGGCGTATACATCGGACTCCACATTTAGCTCATGTGGTTTTATGTCGGTTATTAGTAGCTCCCACAGTTCAGTCAGACTCTATTGCATTTACCATATTTCAGTATAGTCAGTATTCAGTCTCAGCATGTTATAATTTGGTCATTGCATCAGTTAGCTTAGTATTCAGTATTTATATCATGTTCAAATTATATTCATTGCTTTATTGCTTTGTTCAGTTATATATTATTTCAGCTTTACTCTATCCTTGATGCTCAATACCTTTCAAGTACTGACGCATATGTGCGCTACATCTTCTCGTGATGTAGGTTCAGGTGCTCAGCATCCAGTTCACGCTTAGATCGATTCCCAATCTTCAGTTCAGCAGCATCAGTGGTGAGTCCTCATTCTTCGAGGACTAGTGACATGTTTATCCTTATTTCTTTTAGTCTTTAGTTTCAGTTTTGCAAGACCTAGTTGGGGCATGTCCCAACATTTTTAGTCATTTTAGAGGCTTATTTCAGACATAGATAGATTCAACTTAGTATTGAGTTCATATCTTCCTTGTATTAAACTTGCCACAGTTAAGTCAGAAAGTCCTCCTACAAAGCCATCAACGGAAAAAACACCGAATCTCGAGTTGAAAGTACTTCCCTCCCATCTCCGATATGCTTTCTTGGGGCAAATAACACCTTACCTGTGATCATTGCAGCTGATTTGCTTGAATGGAAAGTAGAATTTCTCCTTGAGATGTTGAGAAGACATATTAAAGCTATAGGTTGGACTATCACTAACATAGTAGGCATTCCTCCCGGCATTTGCACTCACAAAATTTAGCTTGATAGTGAATGTAAATCGAGTGTTGAACATCAGCAGAGATTGAAATCAATGCAAGAGGTGATACAAAAGGAGATAATAAAGTGGTTGGATGCATGTGTGATCTACCCTATTGCGGATAGAAACAGGGTATGTCCGGTACAATGTGTACCGAAAAAGGGAGACATCACAGTAGTCCCAAATTAAAAGGGGGAGCTTGTGTCAATGAAACTGGTGACTGGATGGCGAGTATGCATGGATTACCGAAAGTTGAACTCGTGGACCGAAAAATATCACTTTCTATGCCTTTCATGGATGAAATGCTTGATCGACTTTCAGAGAGAGGATGGTATTGCTTTTTGGATGGGTACTCCGATTTTAATCATATTTCCATTGCTCTAGAAGACCAAGATAAAACTACCTCCACCTGCCCATATGGAACGTTTTCCTTCAAACGGATGTCGTTCGGGTTATGTAATCCTCTGGCAACATTTCAATGTTGCATGCTATCTATTTTCGCTGATATTGTGGATGATTCAATGGAAGTCTTCATGGATGACTTCTCGATTATGGGTGACACTTTTGAAGCATGTTTAGCACACTTGGGACAAGTTCTCCAAAGATGTATGGAGACAAATTTGGTCCTAAATTGGGAAAAATACCACTTCATAGTTAGGGAAGGTACAATTCTTGGTCACAAAAAGGGTTGGAGGTTGATAAAGCAAAGATTCAATTGATTGAGAAGGTACCACCACCAATTTTGGTGAAGGGTATTCATAGTTTCTTGGGGCATGCCAGCTTTTATCGGAGGTTCATCAAAGACCTCTCAAAAATTGCACATCCTCTATACAAACTCTTGGAGAAGGAGGTGAAATTCCACTTTGATGACGCATGCATGGTGGCCTTCAAGTGTTTGAAAGAAAAATTGATCTCCACTCCGGTTATCATTATTCCCGATTGGTCAGAACCCTTCGAAGTGATGTGTGATGCAAGTGGCACAACAATAGGTGTCATGTTGGGGAAAAACTACAACAAACTATTTCACCCCATTTACTACCCAAGCAAAACTCTCAGCAGTGCTCAACGTAACTACACAGTTACAGAACAATATTTACTTGCGGTAGTATATGCGTTTGAGAAATTTCAGGCATACTTGCTAGGCACTAAAGTGGTTGTTCACATTGATCATGCTGCACTACGCTATTTGATGGCAAAGAAGGATGCCAAGCAAAAATTGATAAGGTGGGTGCTATTGTTGCAAGAATTTGACTTTGAAGTCAAAGATAGAAGAGATTGTGAAAATCAGGTGGCTGACCACTTATCAAGATTGGAAGGCAAGGAAAATGACGAGCTGGAGGTAGACATAAATGATGCCTTTCCCAACGAACAGGTATTCACGGTAACTCTCCAACAATCTCCTTGGTATGCTGATTTTGCTAATTACGTGGTGTGTGGATTAATGCCGGAAGAACGGAAGTTCTATCAACAAAATAGGTTCTTGTTCGACGTCAAGAAGTATTTTTGGGATGAACCATATTTATTCAGAGAGTGTGCAGACCATATCATTAGGAGATGTGTTCCGTAGGAAGAAGCAAAAAAAATTCTCCATGCTTGTCACGCTTTACTGGTTGGGGTCATCTTGGTGGGGTACGTACAACTACTAAAGTTCTTCAAAGTGGTTACTACTGGCTGTCCCTTTACAAAGATGCTCTTGAGTTTGTTAAGAAGTGCACTTAATGTCAGAAACAAGATGGAGTGTCTAAAAGAGATGAGTTGCCTCTTACACCCATTTTAGAGGTTGAGCTATTTGATGTTTGGGAATAGATTTTATAGGCCAATTTGTGAGCTCGTTTTGTAATTAGTACATTTTGGTGGCAGTAGATTATGTTTCTAAATGAGTGGAGGTTGTCTCACTACCGAACAATGAAGGGAGAAGTGTTCAATTCCTAAAACACTACATCTTTGCCAGATTTCGTACTCCTCGAGCTATTATTAGTGATGGGGAATCCCATTGTTGCAACAAGTATTTTGCATCCGCATTGAAAAAATATGGAGTGAAACACAAAGTAGTAACTCCATATCATCTCCAAACGAGTGGCCAAGTTGAAGTGTCGAATCGGGAGATCAAGAGTATCTTGGCCAAGACAGTGCATGCAAATAGAACTGATTGGTCTCAAAAGTTTGATGATGCTCTGTGGGACTATCGCACCGCATACAAAACTCCAATCGGTATGTCTCCGTATCAGCTAGTCCATATGGGCATTGAAAGCTCTAAATATGGACTGGGCTTATGAAAGTTCAGCTCTTTACAAGGAAAATATGAAGAAGTGGAATGATTCAAGAATCCTTAAGAAGGAGTTCCGAGTGGGAGATTAGGTGTTACTATATAATTCTCGACTTAGACTCTTTCTGGGAAAGCTCAAATCCAAATGGTTAGGTCCATTTAGAGTAACACGGGTGTTCACAAATGGTGTCATTGAAGTCAAAGGTAAAGATGGACCTGTATTCAAAGTGAACGGGCAACGTTTGAAGTCGTATGATTAGTCCTAGATTTGGACCCACTTAGGGCTTTATTTGGATAGCATTAGTGTCCTCAAATACTTATTTTGTGCCAATAACTGATGTAAAATCCTTGATTTCCAGGTATTTGGATTGAGGAACAAAACATGGACACTAATTTGCAAAAATGAATGAAGATCCCTGAAATGAGGAAGAAATGAAGGCCTGGTGATCGCCAAGTCCCTTTGGCAAGTCGTCTAATGGCCTCTTGACCGCCTAAAGTTCCATTGTGCCAAGCCTGAAGGAGAAAATCAATTTTGCGATAGAAATGAGCAGTCGGTGTGTCGCTGAGGGGTTCTGCGATGCAGTGTTGGATCGCCCAAAGTTATAGAACTTGAGGATGCTAAAGGCCAAAGGAAAAAGGCGAGGGAACTGACTAAAAGGTGGATCGTCGAGTGGATCGGTGATTCTGACTTACTGCGCCGACTGGTCCTTCGCAGCATATTTTTGGCGACTATAAAGACATATTCAAACATTAAGTTTAGTATCAAATTTTTATCTATCAATCAAATTTTATTCTGAACATTCATTAGAGTAATTTTTAAGTTTTGAACTCTCAGTTTTTGAGACAACTTTTCCTTAGCTTTGAAGAATTGAAGTTTTCCATTTATGAGAAATTGGAATTGGGTCTTTGAGATTCTTCAATTTGGACCTTTCTAAAGACGAAGTTAATCTTACCCAGTTGATGAAAACACAATTTGGTAATGATTTCTATCTTTTTATGATGTCTAGCTAAAATCTCAATTCTTGGAGTGTCATTATGGGTTGATTTAGCTTGTGGGAATTGCTAATTGTTAGTTTAAATGTTGTATAGAAGTTGATTTCACTCAGTAATTGTGGTTTAATTTAAATGGTTGTAGTTGCAAATACAATTCTACCTTAATGTTTTTGGCTTGCTCGAGAAAGAGGTTTTAAAACCAAGATTACTGAATTGATGGTCTGTGGGTATTGGGTTGTCATGGGTTCAACTCGAGAGAGTGAATTCTAAACCCTTTTCCACACATTCAGCTCGAGAGAGTGAATGGACTAAAGAGAAGGTTGTTCTTATTTGCTTGCTTATTGGTGTTCGAGAGAAACCAACTTGATTCAGGGTAAATTGTTCGAGACAAAGTTTATCCCCATTAAAGTCTAGCTTAGTCATTGACTTACAACTATTATTAACAGTTGCAATCACCCATTTGTCTACCTTAGCCTATAATCCAATCACATCCCAAGAACCCGTCTCAGTATTGTTAAATTCGTGCTATTTACTGTTGTTGTAGCTGATAGTTAAAATATAAACCCCCCTTTTTTATTTGACATTCGTGTCACCCCTAATTCGAATTATGTTTTTACTCGTAAATGTCTATTCCTATGATTGACATTGAACATATTCATATTTTCCTATTGAATCTTAAACACGTACCACTCCCTGTGGGATTCTGACCCAATTCATTTAGTTGAGTTATTATACTGACTAGCGATCATTGACACTTAGAATTGGTTGAAGTGTTTTTGAAACAGTAATCAAAATGGCGCCGCTGTCGGGGAGTGGTGTTGGTTAAGATTCTTTAGTTAAATTGAATTTTGTTCTTGTTAGTTATAGTTAAATATACTTACTTTTAGTTTTGGTTTGCTTGTTTGTGTTTTGAAATAGAAAGTATGAGTGTGAACGGAAGCAATGGTAGCCAAGTAGGCCACCAAGATGACATCGGCAACCTCAACGATGTCAACGAGCCTAATGCTAATGACCCCCATCTTATGGGTGGAGTTGGTGCCATTCGCTTGCCTCCGGCTGAAGGGGACATTGTGTTCCATATCACAAGTACTATGTTGCAACTCTTGCAATTGAAGGGGCTGTTCGATGGTTTGGCTCATGAGGATCCCCATGAGCATATTAGAAACTTTGTTGATGTTTGCTGGCCGTTCTCCTTCAAGAATATATCCCAAGAGTCGGTTCGATTGAGGTTGTTCCCATTTTCTTTAATGGGAGAAGCATGTAAGTGGATAGCTGAATTGCCACGAGACTCAATCACTTCGTGGGAAGAGCTTGTCACCACATTTCAAGTGAGCTTTTTCCCTCTTTCGAAGATGATGACTCTTCGGGACAACATTTAGAGCTTTAAGCATTTGGAGGGTGAGCCAATTCATGAGACTTGGCTGCAATTCAAGAAGTTGGTGATGCAATGCCCAACTCATGGTTTGCCCGACAACATTTTGTTGCAATATTTTTATCGGAGCCTTGATTCGGTAAACAAGGGCGTTGCTGACCACCTTTCTCCAGGAGATTTAATGCAGTAACCTTATGTGATAGCAGCCTAGCTCTTGGATGGAATGCCATGATAAATCAGGTTTGGTACACCCGCGAAGATCAGGTCTCCCCTCTCATGTTTAAACTGACCAATGATCAACTTGAGAAGATCAGGAGAGGGACCAGAACATGGAAAAGATCATGACAAAACTTGACATTTTGTCCAAAAATGTCATGGGAGTTGGTGCTAGTGTCAATGCTCTGGTTGTCGGGTGTGTTAACCCTAATGAGGCCGAGTTTGAGGCTTTGTACAACGAAGAGGTGAATTTCCTAGCTAACCAATGTGGTGGTTAGCGTTCAAACTACCCGAGGCAGGGTGGTAACCAAGGTTGGAACATGGATGAAGGTTGGAAGGATCGTGATAGAGAGTGGAGGGACCGTAACCCCACTTGGAAAGAGAGAAATAGAGAGAAGGATAGATATGTTCCTCCCCAAGAGCGCCAAAAGCCAAAGGAATCCGAGGGAGGTTGATCAGAGGATATACTTTCTCATATCCTCATAAAAGTTGAGGGGTCAGACAAGATATTGAAAGAAATGAAAGAAGATGTGTCGACCCTTAGCCAGACGGTTACCTCCCATTCCGTCTCGATCAAGCAGTTGGAGACCCAAATGGGTCATATCTTGGTCTCATTTAAACCTAAGACAGCAAGGGGGTGGCCTAGTGACACTAAGGTCAACCCCAAAATTGAAGTTTGAATGAGGCCTTGCGTCGTCCCACGACGTTAACTAAGGCGTTGTTTGGGAGGCAACCCAAGTTTTATTTTCTTTCATTTTGATTTGTAAAATAATTGTGTGTTAATTGTGCAGGTTGAAGTGTAAGATGTCTTTGAAATGTGTAGATTTGCGAGTTAAATGTCCAGTCGGCGACTCACTAAACAGGTCGGCTAGCCCGACTTGGACCACCATTGGACTCTAGAAATTCTAGTGTTGGAGTCTGTAAAACTCGGTGAGCCCAGGAACAAATCGGCATGTCTCCGAACGGGTTGGCGATGGCGACTTAATCTGCCGTTTGGACTCCCAGTTTGATTGGAGGTCTTGTAAAACTCGGTGAGGTAAGTACCCACTCGGTGTGTCACTGAGTGGGTCGACGAGCAAAACTAATGTCACCGAATGGGTGAGAACTGGACGATTTTAAAGGACAAAAGTTCAAAAGTTCAAAATCTTTCACATTCCCTTAGTTTTAAACTTTCCAAACTCACACCCGAAATATTATTTTCCTATATTCTTGTATTTTTATCGCATATTTGTTGTCGATTATGTGTTCAGAGTGGATTTCTTTGCCACCTAGCATTTCAACTTGATTATTCGGCTTCAAAGGTTGGTTTTCCGAACCCCGAATTTATATTTAGTAATTTTTACTCATTTGTGATGATTTTTATCTTAGTGCTATGTGCTGGGCCTCTCTGATTCATAATTGTATACTTGATTGCCTATTTTAATTCGATTATCTTGCCTATATCGTTGATTTCCCGAATATTGTGTGCCTTAAAATTGATTAAAATTGTTGGGTGTTGCTTAAACATGTTGGTTCTAGTTGGGTGAAGACTAAGTAACCCGCATTTGTGCTAAATGATGTATTTTTCCCGATAATGGAGTGTTTGATGTCATTCCTAAGTGCTAAAGTCATCAAATGGCTAAATATGGCCAAACCGAGAGAATTCTGAGTATCCCGGGGGCATTGTTGTAATGGGTCTTAGTTTAATTGAAGGTGTGTATGTTTTGATTTTGTTTTCGGGGGCTGCGTGGTTGAATTTTGGAAGTTGGGTTGAAAGTAGGAAAGTTGGGTCGTTTGGCGAGCTGGGTCGAGCTCGCCGAATCCCCTTTATCGCCTTTAATTCATGATAAATCTTGAGTTTGGTTCTGTAAATTTCGGAGAGAAGCTTAAAGTCGTTCTTGATCTCCCTTTTCTGCGGCCCTAACCCCTAAAATGCACTGTAACTTTCGGCGGGCAAATCCTTGATCGCCGAATACTGTCGGCGATTCACCAAAAGGCCCCTCGCATTGCCGACAAGCCAATTTTCTAGAAATTTTTGAAGCCAAT
This sequence comes from Solanum stenotomum, assembly GCF_019186545.1. Taxonomy (NCBI): domain Eukaryota; kingdom Viridiplantae; phylum Streptophyta; class Magnoliopsida; order Solanales; family Solanaceae; genus Solanum; species Solanum stenotomum. The sequence goes on from NC_064283.1 coordinate 28,819,029, forward strand.
CCTTTCGGTGAGCTCGACCGGGCTCGTCAAAGTGATTCAGTGATTCGCTGACCGCATCAACGAGTCTGTTTGCAACTATTTTTCTATGTTTTAGCTTGAACTGTTTCTCACTTTCTTTGATGTTTTTGTAGATATGGCTAGGGCCAACCTTGACATGCCGCCCCGTAAACGAGCACATGGAGTAGTCATAAACGAAGGGGGAACCAACCCTCCTAAAAAGGGAGCCTCAAACAGGAGGCAAGGGCAAAGGTAAGAAGCCAGTTGCTGAAGTTCCGGAGCACATCTCCGGCAGGGAGAGAGAGTCCATCGACTCCCAGGCTGCACTATTTGAGCCGGAGGATGACCAATCACTATAGTCCCGGCGGATAGAGCTCTGTGCTAGATCTCAGCCTGAGTCATCTAGAGTCCCAATAGCTACCTCTCATGTTGCAGCTAGTAAAGTCCTAGCTCTGACACCACCTGTGGCATCAGCACCACCAGTGCAAGTTCCTCCCCGGCTACTTAACAGATTAAAAGCCGAGGGGTCGCAAACTATTCTTGAGGAAAGCTACTATCTATAGAGGGCCTAGAGGGAAAATACTCCAATGTGAAGGATACACTCCAGTACCATCAGTTCAAGCAGTTCACCAAGCCCTGAGGCCCTTATATTCCTTCATGGGTCTGAGAGTTCTATACAACATACGATGACTTGGTACCAAAGGGCAAGAAGAAGGCCAGTGCTTTCAGACCAGTGAAGTCTGTCATGGCCAGAGGAAAGGAAGTAAAGTGTAACAATGAGTACATTAATACTGTACTCAACAGGGGTCTAGGTACTACAGTGGCATATGAGGGCTTGCCTATTATTCAGTCCCTTGATGATTTAAAGGGATGGCTTGCACCTTTGATTTACGATACCACCCCGAGGTAGATCGAGGCAGGGGCCCCATTGAGAAGAAGGATATGAATATTGCTGCTCGGTTCTGGTTTGGCTTCATCAACAGCACTATCATGCCTTCCCAGATTGAGTCTATCCTCCGCTACCCTAAGGCAGCCTGCCTTGGGTCGATCATATCCAGAGGAGAATTAACCTCAGACTCCTCATAGAGCAGGAGATGGCCATGAGGGCCAAGTAGAGCCAGACCTCCCTACTATTCCCGGTGCTGATTATAAAGTTATGCCGGTGTGCTGGAGTTCCTCGGGATGCGATGAGATACATTGAGGTTACACCTTCTTCCTCCACAGACATCCGGCGTATTGAGGCCGTGTACAGTCGGGAGGAGGTTGACATAAAGAGAGTAGCCCCGATAGATGCATCATCAGAGGTAGACATTGACTCTATACCTGCAGAAGAATATTTGCCTACTCCGGTCTCCGGGTCTTCAGGTACTTCTTCCTCCCAGACTCCTAGTGCTTCTACTGCAGCCCAGCCCACCAAGATCACTCAGGCCATGCTCTTGAAGATTGGGCACTTTTCCCATTCAACTGATGTGAGGGATATTAGATTAGAGGTTGTTATGCCCTGGATAATTAAGGCTGCTATGTTATCTGCACTGACCCCCCTCTGGGCTTCTGTTGATGATTTGACTGCGAGAGTCACGACTTGTGAGAGTAGACAGGGGGAGTCTTTTGAGGTGGTTACTTTGAGAGCCGAGGTGACAAATCTGAGGAAGGATGTGGACTATCTCAAGTCTACAGACTTCACCACCTTATTTGAGGCAGCTGAGACAGAGGATGATCCTGCTACATCTGAGATTCCTCCGATTACCACCGGAGATGTACAGATGGATGACATAGCACCTGATGAGTCGGAGGCAGAGACCGATGAGGATCAGATTGATGTGAGTGAGGAGAGCATATATGGAGAGCTGCCAGATATGGATGAGACGATTGTACAGTAGGTGATTCGGACATCGCTAACAAAGACGTCCATGGCAGACCCTAGTGGATCAAGGGTTGCTGCTACTACACCGGGCACTGATTCCCTGACAGATGGAGCGACTGCATAGATAGGACTTCTCTTTACCTCTCTCTCTCTCATCTTTAGTTACTTTATAGATATTTTGTTTTTATTGCATTTGAGGACAAATTGATTTTTGTTTGTGGTAGGGTGAGGTATTTCCATACCTACCTCTTGTTTTAATGATATTTTCTGTATATATTTGGTTTTGTGCTTCATATTGTGTTTTGGCACTGCTTTTGTGGATATTTGAGCTTGTAGCTCCTTGTTTTAATTGTAAATGGTTTTTGACTCTTTTTGAAAATTTTGTGCCACCTCTTGATTGTGTTTGAATGTGGCTATTCTTTTGCAAATTTGAGTATCGATCTTGATCAATATCCTGGTACAAAACCTTGTTTTAATAAATGCCCATGGACAGTATGAACATTTTCAAAGTTTTTATTTTGACATTTCTTTCGGTTACATGGGCACCTTAGTCTCTCACCATCCCTCCCTTCTGGATAACTCATAACAAACTCAATAAAATGTTGTACACACCTTACGAATTTGGGATCATATAGACCTTTGGTTAATCTTTTGTACATCCATTGACAATTTGAACTCATTTTACTTATAAACCTTCTATTCTGATAATGTGAGAAGGGTAAATAGTGAACTAAAAGCATGCAGAGAATTGAAAGGAAGAAATTTGCAGTATAACACAAAATTGAATAAAGAATAATGTTATTTGTTTTAACTTTGAACTAGAACTCTCTATTTTTTACAACATGTATGCAAGTTGCATATATATAAACTAAACAATAGCCTGTTCTCCTAAAATAACTCCAATAAAGTCCTATTCATATAAATAGTAATATGATATCATTCCTAAATAATGGGAACTGAAATATTTGACTTAGTTAACTTAAAGAAAATCACAATTAAACAATAAAAGAAAAAATAAGAAGATGCACTAACTTTTAACAAATAGCATTATAATTATAAAATATTTAAATAGTTAAAAAGGGTGCAATTTATAATCAAGGCAACAAGACAAATGTTTCCACTGAAGCTTCAGTTTTAGTAGCTTTGTATAATCAAAATTTTATAAAACATGTAACTCCAAATATGAAGGCAATGAAAAGTATTATGTTCTTCTACATCTTCTGTAATTATAAATTTTTTCTCTAGCAGTTTCAAACTTGAAGGAGCTTCCAGAAGTTATGTGCTGCAAAGTGAGTAGTTTTTCTATAACATACTTGGGGCTTACACCACAGTGATTGTGATGGAGTGATTGATGGATAATTCCATTTTCCAAATATATTTCGATATTTTTCTTGTATGTGCAGTAATTTGATGGATGATACCATTTTCCAAATATATTTCTGTAAAAAAAGATTCATATTCTCCACATCTACTACTTCTAATCATGACAATGATTTTCAACTTAAATTTTATATTTCCTAGATGTTTCTATCGCTTCATCCTTACCATTCAGCAAATAGACATAATAGTATCTAGTGCAATTGTCCATTTATAAATTTATGAAACACCTTTTCCCCACCACAAGACGGTATTGACTACATGATGTGAGACTAAAAATACAAATTTTTAACCATTATTTCCTCACATTTATTATTTATATATGTCCTTTATGAGCATGAATTTTATGAATTGTGCTAAATGGCATATTTTATTTGTAGAATTAAATTGGTGGGAAAATAAAGAAGTTTGGAGCTAAAACGAATTAAAGATGGAAGATTGAAGAAGGAAATTAAGCAGACAACTTAATGGATTAAATTGAATAAAATAATATATTTATGTATATAAGGAAAGGCGGCTGCAATTGGAAATTTTCAATTTACCTCTGTACACGTCTCACAATGGAAGGCTACAACAACAAAAGAAAATTGACGCGGACAGCTTCACCGAAAATAAAAAGGAATTCGATTCCTTTTGGTTTTGATTTCCTAATTTAAGATGGACTCAATTATTTTATTTAGGATTTCTATATCTATAAATAGGGCATGAAAAGTTATTCTTGGGGGAGGCCAAAAACACAATATAAATTTTCTTGTAGCTTAGGAACTTTGGAAGAGCCGCCGTGAAGGTCGGAGAATTGTGGTTTATTCTTTCTTCTCCTTTATTATTTATTTGTATTCGTGATTAATAAAAGATAGTTTAGCTATTGTTCTTAACTTTTTATGATTAACACAAGCATATTTATTTTAATAAATTTTGATTGTGTTCTTGAGATAATGAGTAGCTAACTTTCATAACTAGGGTTGTGGGAACCATAAGCGTTTAACAAAGTATGAATAATAACTAAGTAATTCTTGAATAGTGTTGAAGCATGCATTGATAATTCTTTCGTCTAAAAGTTTTTTTAACGGTGGCCAACGTTAGAACTCGCCTTATTGCTACTTGCCGGACCAAGGAGAAAATCAATAAGAAAATAATTATCAACATAGATTTAGTGTGATACTATCTAATAGGCTAGTGTCGATTGGTGCGAAGTAATAACTAAGCCAAACATCGATTATGATGTCTAATATGAGGTAAAGGTAAGGGTTAGTAAATTATACACACATAGCCGGACGAAGGTGCGGGGTGAAATTTTCTAGATGCCGGACCAAGGATTTAGAGATACTTAACTTATCACTTTGCATGTAATACACTAGAAAAGGATTACTATTATTAGGATTACTGTGTTATGAGCTTATGGGAAACACATTCCTAGTTACTTTTAATAATCTGATTATAAATAAATACTTAGTTCAAAGTTATATTTTTATTGTTTTTATTTTATTTCAATTTAATCCCCCCCATTTTTATATAACGACTATCGAGTTAAATATTTGCTATTGACAATGTTCTTCCATATTCTCTGTGGGATTGACCCCAACTCATAGTTGGGTAAATATATTGCATACGATCGTTTATATTTCTTTTCAAGAAGTATATTTGAACGTTATCAAATAATGGTGCTGCTGCCGGGGAATGTGGCTTAGAAATTGTCTTTAGTATTAATTTTGACTTGTAGGCCTTTTTTTTTTTTTAGTTTTAATTTACTTTTCTTTATTATATGTTTACTCTTCTTGAGATGCCATCTGAAAATGTATTTAGTGTTAAGTGTTCTTGTAATTTTTGTACTTCTGATATTATGAATTCTTATAAGCTAATTTTTTCTCAACAAAATAAGTTGTGTGGGGACATAGAAGATTTGTTAATACTTTGCTATAAATCAATATTTAAGCGCATGGGTGATGAAGAAACCTATTATTGGCGTCTCGAGAAAGTAGATTTTGAGTTGAGTGAAAAGATTTAATCATATGACACACAACAATTTAGTAATAAGATGTGTGAGGAAGAAAAAATACTTATAAGTCAACTTGAAGAGCTAAAAGTTGAGGGTCAATTGCTTGATCATACTTTTATTGATGTTGTCATTGTTGAGAAGAGTACACTGGAGTTATGTAATGAAGTAGATAATATTATTTTTAAAAACTCTAGTATGTCTAAATATGAGGGCGTAAATAATAATACAATTCATAAGTTAGGGCGCACTAGACCTCATTCCAATCATTTTTCCACATTATGTTTAGATGATGAGAAATTAATCGAGCCATCTGAGCCTATAGAAGAATGTATGGAGGAGGAAAATTGTGTTTATATTCTTAAATTTATTGTTCCAATATCGGAGAATTACATTCCTCACTTAGGATTCAAGAAGTGCATAATGCGATATCTATTGCTTGGGACCTTTATTTTTGTACCACCAGCCCTTGAGTGTAATAGAAAAATTGATGTAAAATTAGGGGTGTAATTCATATCTTCAAAGTGGAAGAAAAAATAGTAAAATTGATGGGGTTGTGCCGCGACGTTAAATTAAGCGCTTATTGGGAGGCAACCCAATTAGTAGTGTAACTTCTTATTTTATTTTATTTTTATTTTATTAGTATCACTTTTTTTTACTTTTTTTCTTGTTTTTTGCAGATTAGGGGAAGTTTGAGTACCCCAAAAAAAAAGAAAATTGAGGCAAAGGAGCATGTTTGAGCTTAAGTGTGGGGAACACGTATACCCTAGCTATTTCTCTTACCTTGATAACAACCAAAGTTGAGTTTGATTAAGTGATTACTTATTAAGTTCTTACTATTTGTTTCACACAAGCACAACCCCCCCTTTTATTACCTGTTTTCTGGAAATAATTTGACTAATTGAATATAATTGTTGGTTAAAGTAAAGTTTAAATCATTTTCCCCGTGGGATCGATCCCAACCTACAAGTTGGGTTCTTTACTTGATAACGATCGCTTATACTTCTGTATGGAGGTGTAATTTGAGCGTATCAAATTTTGACGATCCTTGATGAAAATTAAGAACATGCTACTGGCTAGGCCTAAAGGCCTCAGGGAGTTTTCCTAACCTTTGTTTTAAATTTTATCTAATGCTTTGGGGACATATCATCTTTTTTAAGTGTGGGGTGGAGGAATGAATTCTTAGTTTTTACCATTTTATTGAGTTTTTTTTTTTTAGGATGAGTTCATTGGCTTTTGTTTTCGGTTCTTTTCCTGAGGATAGTCCCTTTGAATCGAGTGTTTTTTATTTTTTTTAGGAATAAATTTTATTTTTTAGGATGAGTTCCTTGGCTTTTGTTTTCGGTTCTTTTCCTGAGGATAGTCCTTTTGAACCGAGTGTTTTTTTATTTTTTTTAGGAATAAATTTTATTTTTAAATTTTATTTATTATTATTTATTTTTTTTTGGAGAGAAAAGAAAAGACCCTTTTAAGTTATGTGATACTTACTGTTTGAGCCTAAATTTGAGTAGTACTTTCTTGTGAATGCTTGATTGCTAGTGAAATGCAAACTTTTTGACATCTAGGTTTATGGTTGCGACTTTGTATATAACTTATTTTATTTTATGGTTTGTTATGATCCTGTCTCTCTTAGAAGTGAAATTGAACCATCTTGATTGATACTTGTGCCATGTGTGGTGAGATTTTGTTTATTCCATGTTTTGCATCTTAGTCTAGAAGTTGCCCTGCATGTTATTGAAGCGAAATAAAAAGTGTTGCTTTGTTTAGGAGATGATAATAGGCTTTCTTTGATTTGTCTAGTAAATTTTTGCTTTTTCAGATATTTTATCACTAGTTAGCCCTTTTGAGCCTGTAGCCTTTTATTGGTAGTCATATTTTGCCCTTAACTATTTTGTTGAATCCCTAGTTTTTGCACCTTGCTTCCTTGAGAATTATAATATAGACTTATTCTAATTATCAATTATGAGAAAAAGGGATGATTGAGTAATCAATGATAGCTACAAAGTGCTTAAAAACCCTCTTTGAAAAGAAAAAATAAAAAAACAAAAAAACAAAAAGAGAATGTGACATGAAAAAAAAAAGGTTACCTTGATGATGGCCCTGGTCCTTCCAAGAACATCGTGCACCTTAACGCATGTAAAATACGTAAGTTGAGGGTGGCTATTACGAAGGAAAATTAAAAAAAATAATGATTGAAACATTCTTGAGATGATAAAAATTACTTGTGAAATAATTGTTGAAGAGAGGGCTGAAAATAAAGAGAAGAAAATAATTGGTGATGAAATCTAAAATTGCAAAGTGCTTAAGGAAGTGTAAGTCACTATTATATAGTTTTCCTACCCGTCCCCTAGCCTACATTACAACCCGTTAAAGTCCTATTCGATTCTATTCAAGCATGCTTAATTAGTGGAGATGTACATAATGGGCAAGCATATGGTTCTTTGTGCATACATGTAAATTTTCTTTGCGAGTGTGAGTATTCTTTGATGCCAAGTCCTTAATTTATATTCAATCTTTTGATTTGGGTGTGTGGACTATTTCTTCTTGTGAGGGCACTTGTTTCATGATAGATAGGTGATTTTATTAACTTTCTTTGATGAGAGTAGGTGAGCAAACTTAAATTTGATGAATTGTCCTTCTTTGAAGTTAGGAGGTTAGAGGTTTGTTGTTTATTTGGATGTCTTGCATAATGATTGAGAAGTCTACTTGATGTTTTGAAATTGGTATATGACATAATTGTTTGTATTAACCAAAGTGATGACATTGCTAGTATGATTTTTTTTTTGGGATGAGTTTTAGTGTTTGCTCGAGGACGAACAAAAATTTAAGTGTGGGGTGTTGATGTGAGACTAAAAATACATATTTTTAATCATTATTTCCTCACATTTATTATTTATATATGTTCTTTATGAGCATGAATTTTATGAATTGTGCTAAATGGTATATTTTATTTGTAGGATTAAATTGGTGGAAAAATAAAGAAGTTTGGAGCTAAAACGAATTAAAGATGGAAGGTTGAAGAAGGAAATCAAGCAGACTGCTTAATTGATTAAATTGAATAAAATAATATATTTATGTATATAAGGAAAGGCGGCTGCAATTGGAAATTTTCAATCTACCTCTACTGTACACGTCTCACAATGGAAGGCTACAACATCAAAAGAAAATTGACGCGAACAGCTTCACCGAAAATAAAAAGGAATTCGATTCCTTTTGGTTTTGATTTCCTAATTTAAGATGGACTCAATTATTTTATTTAGGGTTTCAATATCTATAAATAGGGCATGCAAAGTTATTCTTGGGGGAGGCCAAAAACACAATATAAATTTTCTTCTAACTTAGGAACTTTGGAAGAGCCGTCGTGAAGTCGGAGAATTGTGGTTTATTCTTTCTTCTCCTTTATTATTTATTTGTATTCGTGATTAATAAAAGATAGTTTAGCTATTGTTCTTAACTTTTTATGATTAACACAAGCATATTTATTTTAATAAATTTTGATTGTGTTCTTGAGATAATGAGTAGCTAACTTTCATAACTAGGGTTGTGGGAACCATAAGCGATTAACAAAGTATGAATAATAACTAAGTAATTCTTGAATAGTGTTGAAGCATGCATTGATAATTCTTTCGTCTAAAAGTCTTTTTAACGGTGGCCAACATTAGAACTCGCCTTGTTGCTACTTGCCGGACCAAGGAGGTAATTAATAAGAAAATAATTATCAACATAGATTTAGTGTGATACTATCTAATAGGCTAGTGTCGATTGGTGCAAAGTAATAACTAAGTCAAACATCGATTATGATGTCTAATATGAGGTAAAGGTAAGGGTTAGTAAATTATACACACGTAGCCGGATCAAGGTGCGGGGTGAAATTCTCTAAATGACGGACCAAGGATTTAGAGATACCTAACTTATCACTTTGCATGTAATACACTAGAAAAGGATTACTATTATTAGGATTACTGTGTTATGAGCTTACGGGAAACACATTCCTAGTTACTTTTAATAATTTGATTATAAATAAATACTTAGTTCAAAGTTATCTTTTTATTGTTTTTATTTTATTTCAATTTAAATCCCCCTCATTTTTATATAACGACTATCGAGTTAAATATTTGCTATTGACAATATTCTTCCATATTCTCTGTGGGATCGACCCCAACTCATAGTTGGGTAAATATATTGCATACGATTGTTTATATTTCTTTTCAAGAAGTATATTTGAACGTTATCACTTCATATCATAAATATCAGTGTAAATCAATTCTAAGGAATTAAAATTTCTTTAAACAAATTTATAAGTATGCTTAACATACTTAGATTCAACACATACTTGACATTTTGATTTATTGCACTAGAAGTTAGACAAAACTTCTAAGTTGATCAGTTTTTGCATGGTTTTGTAATTGACATGTCCCAAATGTTGATGTCACAAACAATTTTTTTAAGCAAGTAAGAACAGACAAAAATACTGAGTTTGAAAAGACCTTCTGTGAGGTAACTTTTTCCTACAAATATTTTGTTCTTTACTTTTTATGACTTTGCCAAATACAGACATTGTTTTAGAGTCAGCACCTTGCCAGATGTCCTTTTCAGAAGGACATTTCCATAACATTCAATTTTTATAGAATTACTCATGACCATAGTCTCATCGGTCTAATAAGGGCAATATGACCCAAATGTTTGTTTTACAACACAAACATAACAAATAATTTTTCACCAATGTTCATGTCTATGCAAATAAATTTATTTTAATGGACATATCTTTTATGAAAAATCTCAATATTTTAAATGACACTTTTTCATCAAAGAATACAATTCTTTTGAACGAGTAATATAATTTTGTTGTTTTATACTAGTCATATCATATACTAATAAACAGAGATTCAACGACCACAATATCAAATATACTCCAAGAATTTTTTGGGTCTAACATAATACAAGAATGTCATTAACTTTCAGATCTTGTACTTTCAAATTTAAATTAGATAGTAAGTCTAATTTTGTCTTTATCACAATATGCTCTCAAAAATATTTTTCAAGTATTTGAAATTATTTTCCACATATTTTTCTCATGCTTTCAAATTTTATACCATCAAAATACACATTGACAACACGAAGCCTTCTTTTGAAGATGTAATCCATAGAAACACCCATTGAAGGCACAAAAATCAGTAATCTTATGTCACTAGTGTTTTTTTTTCTTTCTGTCACAATTTGACAGACCACTTAGTATTTAGATTACTAACAATAAAGTTTCAATCTTTATATAACTTGTTTCTAGTTTAACGATGAAGTTTTTATATTCTTCTAATCGTTAACTGAATGGACCATAAATTCTAATGTAGTTTTTATATTCTTTGAATCGATTTCACATTTAGACAAAATAGTAAACAATTAGTAATTTACCGTTTTAATATTAATAAAATGTATCATTATTGTGTGTTTCCATTAGTGGACAGTTACATATTGTCTTAAGTGACAAATGTGGCATTACATCCTCTATTATATGGTGCATTTCATTCTTGGTCAGTTTTGACTTTATTGATATTCCTCTTGGTTACAAACATTGTTGTGAACGTTGGAGTTATGGCCGTTGTGCAACTCTTTCATTTGCTCGTTAGTGCTTGACTGCCTTCACCATTACTTCATTCTTTATTCCTCCATTATACCTTGTAACCTATGTAACTTCTATGCCATTTATTTTTACTATTTACTAACCCATTATCTTCCTATTCATTGTTAGGAAGACTTTCTCAACTATAAATAATAGTGGTCTTCATTTGGTTTGGTATATACACAAGAAAAATATAGAGTGCATAAAGTTTGTAAAAAAAAAAGAGTTCTTATTAGTTGAAGGGAGGTGTTATTTTTTGTGGAGCTTTGGACTCAACTCTTGTCCAGAGTTGTTGAGTTATACTTTGTGATTAGGCTATTGTATGCTGGAGGGGACAAGTCAGGAAGAACTATTGTTGGACCGGTGAAAACATGGTGGAGAGTGTTGATGGATGGTGGGTTGATTCTGGTGCAAACCCTCATGTCTATTATGATAAAGATTGGTTTAAAAAATATACTCATTTTGAGGAGCCCAAAACCATCATTCTTGATGATTCTCAGACTACTCATGTGCTTGGAATGGGGTATGTCGAATTGTGATTTACTTCTCGAAGGGTATTAACTTTGAAAGATGTACTTTATACTCCTTCCATAAGAAAAAAAATTGATGTCTAATTTTCTTCTTAATAAAGTAGGCTTTAAATAGATTATTGAATCTGATCAATATGTAATTGTGAAGAAGGGTATATTTGTGGGAAAGAGGTATGCTTGTGATGGGATGTTTAAACTAAATATTGAAATGAATAAAATTTCTATTTTTGTTTACATGCTTTTTTCTATCAATTTTTGGCATGCTCGTTTGTGTCATATTAATGATCGGTATGTTGGAATCATGAGTAGTTTAGGATTAATCCCAATGGTTAAAAAGAATTTTGAAAATTGTGAGGCTTGTAGTAAAATCAAAATCACTAAAAGGCCTCATTTTCAAGTTGAAAGATAAACTGATTTGTTAGAATTAGTTTATACTAATATTTGTGAACTTGGAGGAATTTTAACTCGTGGAGGTAATTGATATTTTATCACTTTCGTTCATGATTTTTCTATGCTTACATATGTTTACTTGATGCAAAATAAAACTTATGCTTTTAAAAATTTTAAAACTTATCTCCATGAGGTTGAAAATTAGTTTGGTAGAAAAATAAAAAGAATTAGAAGTGATAGAGGTCATGAATATGAGTCAAATGAGTTTATTCTTTTGTTAGATCATTGAGAATAATTCATGAAACTATTTCTCATTATTCTCCTCCATCTAATGATGTAGCGGAAAGGAGAAACAGAACTTTGGTTGAATTGACTAATGTCATTCTTATTGAGTCACATGCACCTTTAAATTTATGGGGTGAAGCTATTATAACTGCTTGTTATGTGTTGAATCATGTGGCTCATAAAAAGTCTAAATTGACACATTTTGAATTGTGAAAATGTCACAAGCCAAGTTTGGGATATCTAAAAGTTTGGGGTTGTCTTGCCTTTGTGAGGTTAATGGATTCCAAGATTACAAAGTTGGGTAAGAAAGTTACTACTTGTGCTTTTCTTAGTTATGCTTCAAATAGTACAACCTATAGATTTTTTAATCTTGAAGATAATATTATAATAGAATCAGGTGATGCTTATTTTCATGAAAATAAATTTCCTTCTGATTCTAAAAATAGTGGGGGTCAAAGGATTGAACAAAATATTTTGTCACTACCTAGTTCTTCTACTTATACTTTGAAAAATTAAAAAATTGATGATTTTGAGTTAAGAAGAAGTAAAAGAGCTAGAGTAGAAAAAAAACAGGTTCTGATTTTTATGTGTTTAATGTTGGAGATGACCCTCTCACATCGAAAGAAGTATTATCTTCACATGATTCTATTTTTGAAAGAGGTTGTAAATGATGAAATATAATCTCTAATTTCTAATCAAACTTGGAAGTTAGTTGATTTACCACCGAGTTGTAAAACAATTGGTTGCAAATGGGTCTTATAAAAAAAGTTGAAATCGAATGGATCTATTGATAAATACAAGACTAGACTAGTTGCAAAAGGTTTTAAACAACTAGAAGACCTAGAATTTTTTGATACTTTTTCTCCGATAACAAGAATTACATCCATAAGACTTTTAATTTCTATGGCTTCAATTTTTGATTGCAAATTCATCAAATGGATGTAAAAGCTGCTTTTTTAAATGGAGTCATAAATGAGGAAATTTATATAGAACAACCCGAGTCTTTTGTTGAAGCAGGCCAAGAAAGTAAAGTATGTAAACTTACTAAATACCTATATGTCTTGAAACAAGCACCAAGGCAATGACATGAAAAGTTTGATTCCTCCATGATTGAAAATGGTTTTAAAATAAATGAGTGTGATAAGTGCATATATCATAAGTCTTGAAATAATTCATATGTGATTATTTGCCTATATGCTGATGATTTATTGATCTTTGGCTCTAACATGAATGTTATTGATGAAGATAAAAATATTCTTAGAAGCCATTTTTATATGAAAGATCTTGGTGAGGTAAATATTATTCTTGGAATAAAAATAACAAAAGCATGTGATGGATGTTTTTCTTGACCAGACACATTATATTGAGAAAAATTTGAAAAAATCTAGCTTTCATGATTGCAATCATGTTGTAATTCCTTTTGAGTCAAGTGTTCACTTATTTTCTATCGAAAGTGAAAATGATATAATAAATCAAAAGGAATATGCTAGCATAATCGAAAGTTTGAGATATGTGACTGATTGCACTATGCCTGATATTGCATATACAGTAGGAGTGTTAAAGATGAAGGAAGTTGATGATTGGAACATTTCCAACGAAGCTGATTGACGTGTCTACAACAAAGTGTTGAAGATGAAGGAAGCTGATGATTGGAACATGTCAAAGGAACAAGTCCAACGAAGCTGACTGACGTGTCTACAACGGGATTGCAACATCAAGGGAGAACGAGATAGAATTGAGGAAACACACAATTTCCCAAAAGAGCACTATAATTTATACATTAAACTACAATTATTCAAAATACAAAATAACAAAATACAAGCAAAAGGGGAATATTGGCAAGCATGCCCTCTCCCCACCAAAAATAGAATGCAGCGTCCTCAATGCAAAATAAATCGAAGTGCTGGGAGGATGAGAGAAAGGGTCCCCTTGGCAGGCTATGCATGTGGTGCAGTCTCATATGGACTATTCGGAGGTGAAGCCTCAAGAGGGGCATCGATACCTAGAAATAGGATCACTGAGGTGGCATGAGAGGTACAATTGGCTCAGGATAAGTTCCTGCCTTGTCCAATTAGCTTCATAGCTACAAATCATCAATATTTGATTAGAAAAGGACAATGTTAGGCATTGAGAACACCTTAAATGAGTGCAAATCTACCACACATCAGACTCCCATGGTTATATGTCGTTAATGGTCTCTCCCACATACTAATGAAATAGTTTAAACTTTTGAAATGATTTCATATAGCGTTGCATTGACCTCTTTTTTATGATTTATGAAACTAGCTTATCATGATTTGATATTACTTTACTTGGTCATGTATTTTTATGTTTTCAAACTTATCATGATTTATGCTTACATTTTATGGATGATCCCCATATTCAGTACATTCAAAGTACTGATGCCTATTTGTGCCCATATTGTTGTTAACATATAGGGTTTGACGCTTCTTCATCTGGTCGTGTCGAGATTGGATCTTTCACCGGTGGGAGTATGGTCTAAAATACTATCTAAGTATTGGAACTGGTATAAAAATACCCTTCGTTTACCTTTTTGCCACAAAATTCCCTTGGGGTTAACCTTTATGGCCTTATTATGCCATTTTTACAAACGGGCTAATTGGTCAATGTAATTAACAATTTCATTTATTACATTTCATTATGTAATTGATTGAAAAAATAATTAATTAAAACTTAATTTACCCAACCCAAACTCGAATCCACCCAAAAATAAAACTACCGACCCATCTTTGTAAACCCATTATCCATATTCTTAAAGGAAAACCTAAACATTTCCCTAATATTTTTCATTGTTTCGATTGGTCTCAGAGAAACGATATGAAATGAATATAATCGATTCTATACTCTGATATTCAAGTAAGAGCTGAAGACTTATTCTTAATAGTTAGGATTTAGTTTTCATAAATATTGTGTTATGATTGTTTGATTGAATGTATTTCATAAATAGTTAGGGTTTAGTTCTAGTAGATTTTTATTGCATTTGGTATATTATACTATCATGTTGTGAAGTTAGTATAGTGTTGACATTATACATTGTTTTCTGAAGTTAGGCCTTTCTGAAGTTAGGTTTTTTGTTGCTTACATGTGTTATATATTATTTTCTCAAGTTAGGGCTTTTGTTGCTTACATGTTTTAAGGATTTGTTTTTAGTTTTTATTTTCATATTTTTTTAAGTTTGTGTATTGTTGTCTCAATAAAGTGCATATTAGTTTTCCTACAACTTGTTTTGTTTATGGCTGACAAGTTCCTTTACACTTTTTTTTATGTCTTCCATGTAAAACATTTGAAGAATGACTGAGAAAGTTGATTTGGTATTTAATTATGGGGTCAAGTGGGTCCTATTTCCTCAAGTTGTGTACATGAAAAAAATAAATCAGATATGGCATGTATATGATGTGAATTTTCTGTCATATATTGACATTTTCTCAAACTTCGTTGAGAAATATGATTTTAGGGTTGTGAAACAACTACTAGTAATAGGGCCAACGTGTCGGTATTATTTTCTTGAGGATGATTCAAACATTAGGACTCTTCAGTCTGCTCTATCTAGCCGATTTAGTGTTCTTCAATCATTTGTTATAGATGAGGGTGAAGCTACTGTTCTTACCCCTGATATTTGTGACTTGAACAAGCCTTACCTTGTTGTGCCTGTAGAGTTAGGAACTGATTGAACTAGATGAAGAGGATTAGGATTAGAATGACCTATTTCTTGTGATTACAATTGTAACACTCCAAAAATTTCTAAGTTTTGAGATTCAGTAAACTGTTTTTAAACGTTTCTTTCATTTTGATGCTTATGTATGCTTGAGTTTGTCTTCCACTTGTAGTCAGCCAGTATGAGGGTTCGCTTGGGAACCAACAATGGTTTTTGAGTGTCGGCCACGTCCAGGGTGTTGGCTTGGGTCATGACAAACTTGATATCAGAGCACAGAGTTCAAGTTTCCTAGGGTGTCTATGAAGCTGTGTTAGTAGGATCTTATTTATGGGTGTGAGGGCCCCACTTCTATAAATGAGGGACTATAGACATTTAGGAAAAAAATTCCCTTCTTTCATACTCAAAATTGTGCAATAAAGCGGTGTCATATGGAACTTATTCAAACTCCTACGTTTTTCATATTCATTCGACTACCCCTCATACTTAAGGTAGTTAAAAAGCAAAGTCAGATCCTTATTGATGAATTACTCTAAAAAAGAATATTGAGAAAGTCATGAGACTACAGATGGGCTTTAGAGAAGCCCGTGAGTGAGTTTAAGTGTTAAGTTTCGAAAGAATGCACTCTTATTCATATGAATCGTGCATTCAAGCTAAAAGCGAGATGTACTCTCAGACTCTCTTCTTTAAACCTTGTTTCAATTGATAATCTTATGATGAGGTGTGTTGTAGAGCTTGGGTAGTATTTTCACCCAAAAAGATAGTATGAGTTATGAGATTATAATAAGTAGTAGTAAGAGTGCCCAAAGTTAGAAGAAATGCATGTAGAGATTCAGTTTTCTAAGAAAGTGAGATAGTAATGAGGCAATCTATGTTATTATAGTCATGCACCCAGTAAGTTATTTATGAGGAGTTTTTCCTTATGGATAGACTAAGAAGTGATGAGTTTGTGTACATTTCATGATAGGAGGTAGAGTAAGAGTTACTAGTATGGATGAGTTAGAAGTGTACTTTAACTAGAAAGGAGTTTATGATGCCACTATAGCCACTAAAAAGATCATATCTTGTTGAAGAGGAAGTGAAAGAAGCGAAACCTTGCGGAGTAGGTACGGAAGGGGAGGCCTCTTCAGAGGTAGTTAGAACCCTTTATTTCAGGGAGGCAAGATAGGATCTTTCGATGATATGTCATTGTGTTAGTAACGACCAAGTGTAAGTGTTGAATAGAAGAGCAAGAGTATTCATGAGGTGATAGCTCTAAACTAGACTTATGATTTTTAGGGGAAAGCCCATAATATTCAGAGGGTTAAAAAACTAATTAAGCAATGATGTATAGGGAATGGGTAAATAACACTTAAGTTGTGAAAGAAAGTGTGGCGGTGAATTGTAACTATGAAGACTTAGAGGTAAAGATTGACTACTTGTCATAAGATCTTAGTGGGTGAGTGTTTCTTAATCTTATCTAGTATTCATAAGTTAGTATAGTATGTGAGAAGTTGTATTGATATCCAGGATTAGTAATAAACATTGAGCTTGAATTTGAGATGAGCATCATAATTAAAAGAATAGCAACATAAGGGTGATGATGTTAGTTTTGAGATCTGATATGGTAGACTTGACATAGAGTAGGTAAGGAATTGACATGTTAGCAGCAATAAATATGAGTGGTACAAGTATGAAATTCTAACTTTTAGATGAGAGCAATGAAGTGTGGCTAAGTCATTAGATTAACAAGATAATTAAGAGTTGTACCCAAGATCGTATGTAGTTAGACGAGATTCCAATTAAGTTAATGATTATTTTTCATGTGCGCCTAGATAGTATATTTGAGTTGTCAATGTGGAATAGGCTGAGGTAAGAATTATTTTTCCCATAAAGAGTTAGATGAAGCTTCATTATAAGTGAATGAGAAGAGGTTAGGAGAAGCATCTTAGAAAGAGGTCTTAGAAGGAGTCTCAGTAACTGCTTATGGAGAGTTTCGTAGCCATGAGATAAGCCTTTCTCGAGTATTAGGGTAAATGGAATGTAGACCAGTTTAGAGATGATGAGAATAGATCCATGACTTTAGAGTGCCAACTCCAAACCTATGGGGGATATCATAAGATGAGAAATCAAATCCAGTGTTGAGGATGAGATAGTCATGTCTTCGGAAAAAGTTTTATAGATATATCAATCCGTTCATAATCTAGCATATTCCTCAAGTGAAGTTATTACAACATCTTGTGGATATTCCTAATATCAGAGTAGTGTCTATGACTAATGCTCATACACTTCAGATAGATTCATATCTATGCTCAGTTTCCAGAATGAGGGGTAAAGACTTTAGCCCATTAACCTCGAGCTTAATCCATAAAGTTGTAGATATCAACCTCATGATATGAACCTATTCATGTAAGTATACATGTCTCATAGTATATTCAGTATCACAAGTTCATGATTTACTCTCAATGGCTAGCAATTTAATGTTATGCCATGCATATTCATATATCAGAATTCTCAAATGAATCGTACTTATGATCTTTCGCCCTAAAGTCCTTTCAGTAATCCTTTTTAGTTTTGGAGAGTGATGTTGTTGATAGTAGTTGTGTGATGATCGATGAGAAGATTGTTATTTCTTATTGTGATAATGATGGTGTGTCTATTACATCTAAGGTTATGAATGTGGAGGAAGAAGGAGATAAAGTTTTTTGAATGGGTACTAAGTCAGCTTTCTGGTGGTAATGCATGAAAGTTTAGTTGGTAGAGATGATGAGAGGATGAAAATTTCTTAGAAAGTGGGTTAGTAGGAGTCTATGGAGTGGTTAAGGTTATAAGATTGAATGCGGTGTTGTTAACATGTGGACAATGCGTGATACATTAGGTGTTTCGTGATATGAGCTCAAGGTTAGCTGAATGTAGTGGTAAGGAGTAGTGTTCTTGGGATGAAATATCCTACAGAGGTATAGAACCCGAATCTTGTGATTTAGATTAGAATGATCACCCTATGTTAATTACTTTGTGATTCTGAGTTAGACTTGAATATAGTAAGAGTAAACCCTTTCCATTCTCAGACCGACCGTCATTCGAGGACGAATGATCCCAAGGGGGAGATATTGTAACACCTCAAAAATTTCTAAGTTAAGACTCGAATCATTCTTCATTTACTTGTAGGTACATATAGGGTGATTCTTAAATTTCCATGTGTAAATGTAAATTATTTAGTGTAGGAATGATTTTGGATATCAATTAAGGTCACTAAAAACTCCTAGCACAAAGT
This sequence comes from Solanum stenotomum, assembly GCF_019186545.1. NCBI lineage: Eukaryota > Viridiplantae > Streptophyta > Magnoliopsida > Solanales > Solanaceae > Solanum > Solanum stenotomum. The sequence goes on from NC_064283.1 coordinate 28,838,008, forward strand.
TGAGTTTACTTGGATCAACTTAAAACTACCATATCTCCTAGAATATAAAGAGTTACATGGCCCATAACCTATCTAATTAAATGTATTTGAATCTTCTTTCCAACGCCACCAATTTCGCAAAAATCCAAGGTTTGAGTACAAAGATATGGCCATTTTAGTAACCTGATACAGTGCTGTGATGAATTAGCCGACGGGAAAACATTAAAAAATGTCGTTTTTGTGTTTTTACCTCTAAGAAAACCCTAAAAGAATTTCTTGACAAATTAAAGGCCCAAAACAATCAGATTTTCATATCTTAATCCATCATTCTTTTCTCTCTCAAACCGTAAGACAAAACCCTAAGGAAAAATCAAAGTAGGGGACTCCATTCAAGATTCTTTCAATCTTTTTCAAGATTCTTCTTCAAGACAAGTTTTTCTCCAAAATTCCATTCTTTCCAACTCAAAAATCCTCCATACAATTATGATCACTAATGAAAATCATAATTCTTGGCCATAGAGATTTCAAGAAACCAATTCAAAAATCTCAAGAAAGATTTTCTTGATTATTTACCTTCAAGCTAGGGTTTCAAGGCTTTTTTCTAGATTCTTCAAGAAACTTGTTCTTTTAGGTATATAAGGCTATCATAGTGTTGGACTAGTTCGTCCTCACGCCCTACATCTACTTTCAGATCAGTAAAAGAGAAATCTAGAATTTTACCCCCTGATTTAAGTAATCTTGAGATGAGTTAATTTTGAGTTCTCGATTTCCTATTTTTTTTTGAAATTCTACTCCTAATTATTGAATTGATATATATTATGCATTAACGTTCTTAAGTTGAGTTGTTCATGTCCATAATTCCGCATGAACCCTATGGATTGAGTTATAAATTTTGAGAATCTTTTTAAAGCCAACACTTGAGTTTTAAACTGAGTTTTTTTAAAAGTTTAAAGGTTTTATATCATAAAGACTTAAGAGTTTTTAATGTTGTTTTATTCATATATATATATATATATATATATATATATATATACACATATGTACCTATGTTAATTATTGGACTTGAAAGATAAGTTCATAAGTGCATGTTTTCAAGAAGGTAAACACGTCTCATGTTTTGAAAATTATTTCAATTAATGTAAGAAGTCCATTCTTTGTAATGGGTGAATTGAGCACAAAGTTATATTAATTATTTTGGGAGTAGTATTGAGCACTGAGTTGGGTTAGAGTGTTTTATAACTCAGAAGTCCGATAAAACTACATAGCCAACGTAGGATAGGATAGCATTGATTCTTCATGCGACTCCTCACCGCTTCTGAGAAGGCATATAGTTGGATTCATAGTCACGATATCATCATTTACCCCCGACAAGGTATAGGATGGGCCCTTGCAACGTGCGGCGGGACGTTGTATCATATCCAGACTCATGGTAATGGTTGTCGGTTAGAGAAACTCCTCACAAGTAAAGTATATTATTTTCAATAGCTTTCATTGTATTTTTTATTTTAAAGCTTAAATGGTTTTCACTTCATGTTCATGTATTGATTCAGTTGAGTTGCTTTCAACCATTTAGTTCAGTTATTTGTTTACTCAACCGTATTACATACTCGTACATTTCATGTACTGATGTCATTTTACCTGCATCCTTCTATGATGCAGCTATAGGTTTTCATGATTATCAACAGATGCTTCGTTGAGATCACTCTACACTCCAGTTAGCTTTGGTGAACCTTCTTGTATTCCAGAGGACTTCACAGTTACTTTCCAGTTAGTAGTTTTGTGGTGTCGTGGGTCTTGTCCTGAGATCTTTCCTTAATAGTAGAGGATTCATAAATAGGTAGTTTTGGAGAGTCTTTCACTTTCAGATATTTTATTTAAAACTTTTGTTTCATACTCAGTATATTCAACAAAGTTTTGAGATTCAATAAAATGTTTTTAAATGTTTCTTTCAATTTGATCCTTATGTATTCTTGAGTTAGTCTTCTGCTTGTAGTCAGCTAGGATGAAGGTTCGCTTGGCTACCAACAATGGTTCTTGAGTGCTTGCCACGTCCAGAGTGTAGGCTCGGGTCGTGACAACAATAGTTGTTGACACCCAATTTTGGCTCTTCACATTTATTTAACTAAAATTTTAATAATAATAATAACAATAATATATATATGTTATGAAATTTTTGTAGGTATACGAAAATATTTTAATTATTTATTTTATTTAATAAATTTATTTCATAAATATTATATTTTATAAAAATTAAATATTATATAAATATTACTACTTACTTCCTCATTTCTTTAAGTTTTACGTCAAATAAATATTGTTCTTAAGGGTTAACTCATTTTTTCTAATTAAATATAATTTCTATTATCGTAATAAATGTTTTTTGTACATTTTTTCAAAACTAGGAAAGCTTAATTAATTAATGAGTTACTAATTTATACTAATTTCATTTTTAGAATGACTAATTTTATCAAATAAGTTGATCTTGCAAAAGAATTATTTTTAATTTAATAAATTATTGCTATTTAACAAAGAAGAGGTTATAATTTAAATGATTAATTTGAGCAAAATTTGGCAATCCAAGTCATCCTAATTCGGCCGATCTGCACGTGCCACGTAGGAAGCACATGGATTGTGCTTCTTTAGCTTCAATCTCCGCCCTACGATCTAATCTAACGGCCTTAATTAATTCATCCTTTTACTATTATATATATATATATATATATATATATATATTATTTTAAAACCCTTTATTTTTATTAACCGTCCGATCAAACGATCAGACGACCAAAATTAAACAAAGACTTTTTAATCCTTCCCAAAATAGTACGCCTACGCCGCCCTATACTCTTCTTTTCCCAAAAAATTGAAAAATATACGCAGATAGAATACATAGATTATGAATTAGAAAGTGAAGATAGCATATATGAAATATCATAAAATGAAATAGATAATAACATAGAAATAGAATTAGATAATGAATTCTATAATATAACAAATGACTGAAGCAGACATACAAGTAATAAAAAATGAAAAATGGCTTCATGCTAGAAATGCCCTAATACTAATGGAAATAGTTTTGAAATCGTGGCCTATAATCATTGATGGCATATCGTGTAACACCTTAGATTCAAAAGGGGTAGAAATTTAGTTTCAGAAAATCTGGTGCCATTCCTACGGAGGCCAACCACGGCCCGTGGAATGAACCACAGACCATAGGTCAGGTCCGTGGATTAGCTAGTCAATTTCTCTAAAATGTTAAGTTTCAGTACTTGTTCGACAGTTCACCAGGAAGGCCTGTCGTTCAATGTACGAGCTGTAAATAGGTTTCATAGGTGAGTTCCAGACTTAGAGAGATTTTGAGGTCAAAAGTTAAGGACCACGGTTGTGACCCACGACTCGTTGGTTGGACCACAACACGTAGGTCGGTCCCATCATTTGGTGTCCAAAAATCTTGGTTTTTGAACCAAACTAGGAGGGACAGGATGGTCCGTAGGTGGACGCACAGACCGTAGGTCCCCACCCTCGACTAGGTTCGACAGTTATTTCTTAGGTGCTTTTGGGTCTTTTTGTAATTATTTTATCCTAATACTATGTCATTTTACCCTTTAATAAAACCCCTATATAAGTGTTTTAATCCCTTAATTTGCCCAATTGAAATCATTCTCTCAAATTCACAAAAGAAGAACAAGTCTTTTCTCCAAAATATTTCTCTCTATAGAAAGCTTAAAGAAGAAGGATTCAGCCTAGGGTTTCAAGTCAAGTCTCCAATTCCTCCATTGAAGTTGAGCAATTGGCATTGAGGTATGATAGTTTTCATCCATGGATTCCTTCCATTCATGTAGTTCCCAAATTCTTCTATTTTCAAAGATAGAAATCCTCAATTGAGTTAAGGTTTTTCTTCTATGTGATGGGTTCTTTTGATTATTGATTTAAATGATTGAATAGATGAAATTCTATGGTTTTATGATTATTATCCCATGAACCCATGTAATTCCCATGTTTTCCAAGTTATGATGATAGGATATGGGTTTTTAACTATGAAAGAGGAAATTGTGAAATTAAGCATGTTCTTATGGAATTTATGTAAATGTTTTAAGGATGCTTTAAGAATGAAGTATCAATGATGATGATTGTTATTGGGTTGTTGAACAGATTTCTCATATACACATGAATGCACGATTGTGAAAGTTTTCTCACATAATAAGGGTTCCTAAGGTTGAAAGGCTTTCTAACCTAAAATGAACCATTGATTAATAAGTTAAGCTAATGTTGAGGCAAGAGGATCACCCATGCTCTCTATTGAATGAAAAGAGGCGATTACCTATGTCATGTGATCTAAGGACAAAAGGAGATTACCCATGTTACTTTAAGAGCTAAGATGAATAGGATTAAGAACTATTTTGCGGAAGTTAATCTTAGTATCGAGTTGACAAGTGGCAATTACCCAAGTCCCATAAACTATGTGTCAACATATGAATTGTCTAGATAGACATTAGCTAGTGGATTCACAATCACTAGAAGTTCATGGTCCTTACCGTGGCAAGTAGGACAACCCTTTTTGGTGTGGGATACACTAGATTCCATGTTGATAGCTCGCATAGTCTTATATGTCGGTTAAGGCTTTTTCCCAAAAAACAAGCAAAGTTATGATGAACCAAGATTACCTCAAAAGGTATCGTGAGGTAAGGTATCATAACTATGTTTTAAGATGATGTTTACTTACATTAATAATGTTTTATGACTTATGACTTCTAACTCTCAAGATTGATGTTTTATCTTGATCATTGCTTACTCATGAAAATGTCCCGTTTTAGCATGTTTGAAATGAGTTTATGCATGGCTATGATACTTGGTACTTATTTTGTACTAACACATACCTTTGCCTACATTTCCCAAAATGTAGAGTCCGACAGTCAGGGTTCCAGTTTCATTGCTAGAGGTTGACTTGAAATATTTCTGAGCTTTGGTGAGTCCTCATGCTTCGAGGACGTATGTTCATTGTTTCAGTTTTCTTTCTTACTTTTAGTTTTGTACATAATGTATGGGCTAGGTGTACTAGATGGCTAATGAGACAAGTGTTTAGACTTCTGCTTTACTTTTATAAAACTTTTGGAATTGAAATATTGGTCTTTATCTCTTTTGTTCTATTTCTTATGTTATGAATGCTAAGTGACTTGTATGGCACCTATCGGGGTCCTATGTGCCATATTACGCCTAAGGAGTACCTTTGGATGTGACAAACTTGGTAATCAGAGCACAAGATTTAGAATGGTCCTAGGAAGTCTCATATGCCACGTCGAGTATAGTCTTGTTCATGAGTGTGAAGAGTGCCTTACTTATGAATGAGAGGAAACAAGATGATTTGGAAACTACACTTCTTTCATTATTCTAAAGTCGAGTGATAAAGTTTAACTCTATAAGATCTCTCTCCTAATCCTTATCGAATGCTCTTCAGGATATAGCTACTCAAAGTGCTTATGCTAGAAGGAATGCGGGAGATAATGCTAATAAAAAGTTTCCTTCTTAAGATCATTAAGCTCCGGTTGACCCTTTGGCCGAGCAAGTGACTAATGCGTAGTTTAGGGCTGTTTTTCAAGTCTGGCTCAAGCAATGACGACCCAAGCCAATAGGGAAGTTATGGATCCCGTGAACCCAAATGTGGGTACGGCGTCATCTAGAATGAGGGACTTCACTAAAATGAATCTCCCGGAATTTTATGGTTCTATGGTTGAGTAGGATCCCCAAGAGTTCATTGATGAGGTCTATAAGGTATGGATCATCATGGGAGTGACTCCAGTGGAAAAGGAGGAGTTGGCCGCTTATCAACTTAAGGGTGTTTCTCAAATTTGGTTCAACCAATGGAAATAGGAGAGGCCGGAATATGTGGGTCCTCTCGATTGGGAAAAGTTCAAAGTTCCTTTCCTCGATCGATTCTTTCCCTGGACATGAGGGAGGAAAAAGTGCCAGAATTCATTAATCTTCATCAAGGGAGCATGAGTGTGAAGAATATGTTTTGAAGTACACACAATTGCCTCGATATGCTCCTACTATGATTACCGATCCTAGGGAAAAGATGAGTAAGTTCATTTTGAGTGTGTCTGAAATGGTTGTTAAGGAGTGTCGTACCGCCATGCTTGTTAATGATATGGATATTTCTTGTCTTATGGTTCATGCTCAAAAAATTGAAGAAGAGAAACTTAAGTAAAGGTCTAGGGAGATAAAGAGGGCTAAGACCGATGATGACAATTCCTCACGTTCAAGGTCCGATGGACATGGTCCTTCTAGGTTCCAACAAAGGTTTCCGGTCAAGGTTCCTCTAATGGTCCTTCTAAGTTCAACAAGGATAGGGTGTCAAACCCTAAGTCTCAAGGAGGAAATGATAGTGGGTCTCTATTGACTACGTGTGCTAAGTGTGGAAGGAAGAATGAGGGCAAGTGTCTAGCGGGTTCCAATGTTTGTTTTAGGTATGGTAAGATGGACCACAAGATAAGAGATTGTCCTTCAGTTGCTAAAAATGAAGGAGATAATAGCCGAAGGGCTAAACCTAATCCTTCATCCGGTCCAAGTGGTTTGGGTTCAAATGCTCCCAAGAAAAACCGATTTTATGCACTTCAGACTCGCCATGAGCAAGAGGGTTCTACCGATGTGGTTACCGGTATGTTGAAAGTCTTCCAACTTGATTTTTATGCTTTACTTGATCTTGGTGCTACCTTGTCTTTTGTGACGCCATATGTGGCGATGAGGTTTGATGTTCTTCCTGACGTGTTGTTAGATCCCTTTTATGTCTCTACTTCTGTTGGTGATTCTATTGTGGCTAACATGATCTATAGAAGATGTCCTGTTTCCTTGTCCCATAGAGTTACTCTGGTTGATTTGGAACAACTTGATATGCTAGATTTCGATGTGATTCTTTGTATGGATTCGCTGCACTCATGTTATTCTTCTATTGATTGTAAAACTCGTGTAGTCAAGTTTCAGTTTCCAAATGAGCCTATCCTAGATCGGAAAGGGGGAAATTCTATGCCTAAGGGTCAGTTTGTCTCTTATTTAAAAGCTAGAAAGATGATTGCTAAGGGTTGCATTTATCGTGAGGGATGTAGATTTTGAAACCCTTACTCTTGAGTCGGTCCCCATTGTTAATGAGTTTCCAGAAGTGTTCCCTGATGATTTATCCGATATTCTTCCCGAAAGGGAAATAGACTTCGGTATTGACCTTCTCCCCAATACGTAACCTATCTCTATTTGTAACATCTCATATTCTAGAAAACCAAAAATGCAGAAAATTTAGAAGTTGCAGGTGCCACCAACGGGGCTACCTACGGATCGCAGGTGGGATCCGTAGTTGGCCACCTGCAGACCCTTCCCAGAAACTCCAGAAAGTTTAGCTAAGGGTTGACCCACGGTCGGACCTACAAAACGTAGGTCAGACCATGGGTCGTGGTGCTGGTCCATGGATCGAGATCCTTAACACCTCTCCTCTGAAGCTGAACGACGGTTGACTAGGACGGACCGTCGGTCAGTACATAGTCTGTCGGTGGCTTTGGTAACTTTTAAGTCTGGGTCATTTTGGTCTCTTCCCTATGCGTTGGACACCTAAACTTCATTTAACCCCTAAAATATGTCGTTTTGGTCAGTTTTAGCCTAGTAACTTAATTAGAACTTACCCTAGTCAAGTCATTGACCAAAAACTCAGAAAAATTAGAGCAAAAAGGAGAAAAGAGTCGACCAACCCGCTCCAAGAACGCAACAAGGTTTCCTCCATTTCCATCCCCGAAATCGAAAGATTTCTCCGTGGAATTCGTCACCAGGTATCTGGGATTTCACTAGTGGGTTACTTTCACCCATTGGGTCCCTAGAATTCAGTCAGATTCTTGTTTCTCTATATCATGTTTAGACCTAGGGTTTCTTGAACTTTAGACAAGTGTTGTGATTCAGCTGTTAGACTAATCCTAATCATATAATCATGTTTTTTGAGGAATTGTTGCTTTGCTTATTGCATGAAACTCAGAACCCTAGTTGTGTAGATTCGTTTAGTTCATGAATTACACTTGGTAGGTCAGTTTATACAAATATACATGTATCCGTTTACAAATGTTTCATTATCAGTACTTAATGTTGCATTTTCAGCTAGCACATCAGAATTTCAAGCTATCCAGTTATTGCAGTTATGTTGTATTTTATACATTCTAGTTAAGAGTAGGCTTAATATCAAGTGGACTAGGGTCAGTCACCCTCATAGTCCCAGAACTACGTGTCCTCGTAGGTTAAGTTCCCTCTATGGGAAACACATTTAGTGATTACTCCAGTTATGCCTTTATACCCCTTGCAAGGTATATTGGGTCCTATCGATTGGGCGATACATCAGAATTCACGTTTATCTCACGCAGTTTTATGTCAGTTATTAGTAGCTCCAAAGTTAGATTCTTGTGCATTGACAAGGTTACCAGTTATATCTCAGTATTAAGTTTCAGCGTGTTATGTTTCAACTATATATGCATTTATGCATTTTTTTTTATACGACAGGTTGTTGCACTCAGTTTTGTTAATGTTTAGTATGTTAAGTATATTCATTATGTTCATCTTATATCATTGCTCAACATGTTTTTTTTCAGTTATTTATTGTTATTCAGTTTTATCCTATCTTTCATGCTCAATACCTTTCAAGTATTAATGCATACTCTGTGCTACATCTCCTCGTTATGTAGGTTTAGGTCCTCACCATTCATATCACAAATAGATCGGTTCCCGATCTCTAATTTAGCAGTATCAGTGGTGAGTCCTCATTCTTCGAGGATGATAGACATGTTTTCTTTCATTTTTCAGTCTTTTTATTTTTAGTTTTGATAGAGTTAGCTATGGGGCATGTCCCAACATCTCTAGTTAGTTAGAGGCTTTTATTTAGACATAGTTAGATTCAATTTTAGTTTTGAGTTAGATCTTTCAATTGTTATTGAACTCTCAGTTTTTATATATTCATAATTATAATGAGTATTCCCCATTATTTCAGTTTATGTCATGTTTAAGCTTCCGCACAGTATTTCTACTTTTGGTTTATCTTAGTATGGTTATGATATGCTAGCAGTGTTAGCTTTGGGTCACTCGTGATCCTAAGTCCCGTGTTGTGTCAAGGGGGTAGCTTCGGGGCGTGATAAACTTGGTATCAGAACACTAGGTTCAAGAGTCCTAGGATGTCTGAAAAGCCGCACTAAGTAGGGTCCCTTCCATGAGTGTGAAGCGGGCCACACCTATGAGGGGGAGGCTACGAAGTGTTATTGGAAAAACTTCACTTTCTTGATATTCTTATTGCGCGTGGGTATGATCTCCTTTCTAATTGAATGTTATGCGTTTTCAGATCATGCCTCCTCGTAGAGCTTACCCAATGAATGCTAATTATCACCGGTGTAGTTCCTCTAGTCCCATACCATGAGGTTTCGAATACTGAGTTTTGGAACGCCATTCAATTTTTGGCCCAGAGTGTAGCTAACCAGAACAATCAATAAATTTCAGTTCCCACAAGTGCTAGTGGTGGATCAGTGGTAGCTAGGGTCTGTGATTTTGTTAGGATGAATCTACCAGAGTTTCTAGGGTGGCAAGTTGGTGAAGATCCCTAGAACTTTAGTTATGAGATCAAGAAGATCTTTGGAGTGATGCAAGTGACCGGAACTGATAGGGTAGAGTTGGCTTCCTACCAGCTTAAGGATCGGGCTTACATATGGTTTACGCAGTGGAAGAAGAACATGGGTAAGAATGTAGTTCCTGTAACTTGGGAGTGTTTTACTAGAGCTTTTCTGGACAGGTTCTTCCTAAGAGAGTTGAGGGAGGCTAAGGCTAAGAATTCATGAATTTGAGACAAGGTTCCATGTCGGTCCATGAGTATGGACTTAAGTTCACCCAGCTCTCCAGGTATGCTTCACATATGGTTGTCGATCCTAGGGCGCAAATGAGTATGTTCCTATTTGGAGTATCTGACTTGGTGAAAACAAAGTGAAAAAATGCGATATTGTTAGAAGTTATGCATATCTCTAGGCTCATGACTCATGCCTAACAAGTTGAGGGAGATAAACTTAGGGAACATGCTAAGGATAACAAAAAGTCTAGGACATGTAACTATGAGTACTCTCAATAGAAATCGGGTGGTGGAAATCGCTCGCAGTTTCAACAAAGGTCTTCAGCTCCAGCACTTTCAACGCTAGTGTTCCATCCTCTAGGTTTCGATAGGATTAGAAAGGTAGGGCATTAGGCTTTAAGTCTGAGGAGTGTTTTAGTTACCAGAACCTACCCAACTTTTCCAAAGTGTGGTAAGAACCATCCGGGATAGTGTCTTGCAAGAAAGGATGGGTATTTTGGGTATGGTCAGACTAGTCATAGGTTGAGGGATAGCCCTTCTTATAAACATGGACAATGAGGTAACAATAGTAGGGCTTAGTCTATAACTTCAGTAACACCAGTAGGTCGCCCAACTGAGTAGGGTACCTCATCTGGTACAAGTGGCGGTCAGCACCAGAATAGGTTGTATGCTCTCCAGGCTCGCCAGGATCAAGAAGATTCTCATGTTGTGGTTACCGGTACGTTGTGGGTCTTTCATTTAGATGTTTATGAATTGTTAGATCCAGGGACTACTCTCTCCTTTGTAACTCTATGTATAGCAATAAAATTCGGTGTCAGTACAAAAACTCTCTCAGAACCCTTCTCGATCTCTACTCCAATCGGTAACCCAGTTTTAGCTAGATGGGTATACAGAAATTTCCCTACCACAATCTCTCAGAAAGTCACCGCAGCAAATCTCGTATAATTAGAAATGGTAGACTTCGATATCATTCTAGTCATAGATTAGTTACATTCTTGTTATGCCTCAGTCGATTGTAGAATTAGGATCGTTCGTTTTCAGTTTCCAGATGAGCCAATCTTATAATGGAATGGTAGTAGCTCAGTTCCTATGGGTCGATTATCTCTTACCTTAATGCCAGAAAGATGATCTCTAAGGGGTATCTCTATCATCTAGTTCAGGTTCAGGATTCAAGCTCCGAACACCAACACTTGAGTCACTTCCTGTAGTGAATGAGTTTTCAAAAGTGTTTCTAGAAGATATTCCCGGAGTTCCTCCCGAAAGGGAAATCGATTTCAAAATTGATCTATTTCTAGATACACAACCTATTTCTATTCCTCTTTACAGAATAACTCCAGTTGAGCTTAAGGAATTGAAAAAGCAGTTGAAAGACCTTCTAGATAAGGGCTTCATCAGACCTAGTATTTCCCCATGGGGTGCACCAGTTTTATTTGTTAAAAAGAAAGATGGTTCTCTTAGGATGTGAATTGACTATCGGTAGTTGAATAAAGTCACAATCAAGAATAAGTACCCTATCCACAGGATTGATGACTTATTCGATCAACTTTAGTGTGCTAGTCATTTTTCGAAGATAAACCTCAGATCCAGTTATCATCAGCTCAGAGTCATAGATAGTGACATTTTGAAAACAGCCTCCAAAACTTGGTATGGTCATTATGAATTTGTAGTTATGTCATTTGGACTAACAAATGCTCTTGCAGCTTTCATAGATTTGATTAACAGGGTGTTCAAGCAGTATTTGGACTTGTTCGTTATCGTCTTTACTGATGATATCCTCATTTACTCTAGGAATGAGGAAGAACATGTGAATCATTTGAGGGTTGTCCTGTAAACTCTCAAAGATTGCCATTTATTCACTAAGTTTAGCAAATGCGAGTTTTGGTTACAATCAATTACTTTTCTTCGGCATATAATGTCTAGTGAAGGGATCCGAGTGGATTCTCAAAAAATAGAGGCAGTAAAACAATGGCCCATACCCACCTCTCGTACAGATATCAAAAGTTTCTTGGGTTTGGCTGTTATTACAGAAGGTACGTGGAAGGATTTTCATCCATAGTCTCCCATCTGACTAAGTTGACTCAGAAGAAGGTTAAGTTTCAGTGGTCAGATGAGTGTGAGAAGAGCTTCACAGAACTAAAAACTAGGTTGACTAAACCTCCTGTTTTGACTCAACCAGAGGGTTTAGACGGTTATATGATCTATTGTGATGCGTCTTGAGTCGGCGTAGGTTGTCTGTTGATGCAGTGAGGTATGGTTATAGCGTATGCTTCTAGATATCTTAAGGTGCATGAGAAGAACTATCCGACTCATGACCTCGAGCTTGCAGCCGTAGTATTTTCCCTTAAAATATGGAGACATTACATGTATGGTGCTTACGTAGATGTGTTCACAGACCATAAGAGCCTTCAGTATGTGTTCACCCAGAAAGAGTTGAATCTTCGCCAGAGGAGATGGCTTGAGTTCCTCAAGGACTATGACATGAATATGCTTTACCATCCTGGTAAGGCCAATGTAGTAGTAGATGATCTTAGCAGACTATATATGGGTAGTGTAGCGCATGTTGAGGAAGAAAGGAAAGAACTAACAAAAGATGTTCACCGGCTTGCTCGCCTGAGTGTTTGCCTTATGATCATATTAGATAGTGGTGTAACAGTTCAGAAAGGGTCAGAATCTTCATTGGTAGTGGAGGTTAAGGAAAAGCAAGAAAGTGATCCTATATTGTTTCAACTGAAGGGTGCAGTTCACTAGCAGAAAGTTGAGGTTTTATCCCAAGGGCGAGATGGTGTGCTTTGCTATCAGGGTTTTTTATGTGTCCCTAAGGTGGGTGAGTTGAGACAAAAGATCCTTACAGAAGCCCATAACTCTAGGTATTCTATTCATCCAGGCGCCACTAAGATGTAGCGTGATTTGCGGGAAGTCTTTGTGGAATGACATGAAAAGGGATATAGCAGATTTTGTGGATAAATGCCCTAATTGTCAGCAAGTGAAGGTAGAATATCAGAAACTATGAGGTATGACTCAAGAGATTAACATTTCTACATGGAAGTGGGAAGTGGGAAGTGATAAACATGGACTTCATTATAGGTTTACCTTGTACTTGTAGACAACATGACTCCATTTGGGCGATAATAGACAGAGTTACTAAGTCCGCTCACTTTTTGGCTATTAAGACTACAGATTCGGTGGAGGACTATGCCAAGCTTTACATTAATGAGATAGTCAGGTTGCCTGGGGTTCCTTTGTCTATCATCTCAGGTAGAGGTCCTCAGTTTACCTCTCATTTTTGGAAGTCATTTCAGAAAGGTCTTGGTACTTAGGTTAACCTCAATACAGCATTTCATCCACATACGGATGGTCAGGCAGAGCGTACCATTCAGACCATAAAAGACATGTTGAGAGCTTGTGTGATTGACTTCAAGGGTAGTTGGGATGATCACCTTTCTGTTATAGAGTTCGCCTACAATAATAACTACTATTCCAGTATTTAAATGGCCCCTTATAAGGCATTGTATGGGCGTAGATATAGATCTCCAGTTGGTTGGTTTAAAGTAGTTGAAGAAGCCTTGATTGGGCCAAATTCGGTTCATGATGCTATGGAAAAAGTTCAGCTCAACGGAGATAGATTTAAGACAACCCAGAGTCGCTAGAAGTCCTATGCAAATGTAAGGAGAAGGGAATTGTAGTTCCAAATAGATGAGTGGGTTTTCCTGAAAGTGTAACCTATTAAGGAGGTGATGAGATTCGGGAAAAAAGGGAAGCTCAGTACTAGATATATGGGCCCATACAAGATCTTGAAAAGAGTTGGTAAAGTGGCTTATGAGTTGGAGTTGCCAGCCGAACTAGCAACGGTCCATCCGGTTTTTCATATTTCGTTGTTGAAGAAGTGTGTCAGTGATCCAGCATCTATTGTACCTTTAGAAAGTGTGGTGTGAAGGATAGCCTTACTTGTGAGGATGTGCCAGTTGAGATTCTTGATCGTAAGGTTCGAAGTTTGTGAAACAAAGAGGTCGCTTCAGTTAAGGTTTTATGGAGGAGTCAGTCCATAGAGGGAGCTACTTGGGAAGCAGAAGCAGCCGTGAAGGCCAAGTATCCTCATCTCTTTCCTCCGATTCCATTCCAGCTTTAGGTAATAGTTCCTCTATAATCTTTTAGTTACTTATCCGTAGATTCAGTCTTAGTATCACGTTCCTTCAGTTATACTTGCATTTTCAGTGTATTTGCATGTTCTTGGAACTTAGTTCAGTCAGATTTCAATTTCAAGTACTTGGTAGTAGGGATTGCAGCTCCTTCCCCCATATTCAGCTAGTTTACTCATCATTCGGGGACTAATGTTCCTAAGGGGGAGATAATGTAACACCCCATATTCTAGAAAACCAAAAATACAGAAATTCCAAAAGTTATAGGTGCCACCAACGGGGTAACATACGGACCATAGGGTGACCCACAGACCGTAGGTGGGGTATGTGGTTGGCCACCTACAGCCCCTCCTGAGAAGCTCCAGAAAGTTCATCTAAGGGTCGACTCACGGTCGTACCTACGGACCGTAGGTCAGACTACGAGCCATGGTCTTGGTCCTTGGATCAAAACCCTCATCATCCCTCCTTTGAAGTCGAACGATGGCTTACCAGGACGAACCGTCGATCAGTCCATAGTTCGTTGGTGGCTTCAACAACTTTTAAGTTTGGGTCATTTTGGTCTTTTCCCTATGCATTGGACATCTAAACTACGTCGTTTTGGTTAGTTTTAGCCTAGTAACTTAAGTAGAACTTACCCTAGTCAAGTCATTCACCAAAAACTCAGAAAAACTTAGAGCAAAAAGGAGAAAAAAGTCGACCAACCCTCTCCAAGAACACAACAAGGTTTCCTCCAATTCCATCCCCGAAATCAAAAGATTTCCCTGTGTAATTCATCACCTGGTATGTGAGATTTCACTAGTGGGTTCCTTTCACCCATTGGGTCCCTAGAATTCAGTCAGATTCTTGATTCTCTATATCATGTTTAGACCTAGGGTTTCTTGAACTTTAGAAAAGTGTTGTGATTCAGCTGTTATACTATTCCTAATCATATTATCATGTTTTTGAGGAATTATTGCATAGCTTCTTGCATGAAACTCAGAACCCTAGTTGTGTATATTCGTTTAGTTTATGAATTACACTTGCTAGGTCAGTTTATGCAGATATACATGCATCAGTTTACAAATGTTTCATTATCAGTACTTAATGTTGCATTTTCAGTTAGCATATCAAAATTTTGAGCTATCCAGTTATTGCAGTTAAGTTGTTCTTTATACATTCTAGTTGGGAGTAGGCTTAATATCGAGTGGACTAGGGTCAGTCACCCTCATTGTCCCAGAATTAGGTTCCCCAATAGGTTTAGTCCCTTTTGTGGGCAATATATTTAGTGATCTCGTCAGTCATGCGTTTATACCCCTGGCAAGGTATTAGGTCCTCTCGATCGAGTGATACATCGGACTCTATGTTTAGGTCACATGGTTTTATGTCAGTTATTTGTAGCTCCTACATTCAGATTCTTGTGCATTGACCAGGTTAAAAGTTACATCTCAGTATTCAGTTTCAACATGTTATGTACTTGGTTGTTGCACTTAGTTTAGTTCATGTTTAGTATGTTCAATATATTCATTATGTTCATATGATATCATTGCTCAGCATGCTTTATTTTAGTTATGTATTGTTGTTCAGTTTTATCCTATCCTGCATGCAAAGTACCTTTCAAGTACTAACGAATACTCTATGTTACATCTTCTTGGGATGTAGGTTCAGGTCTTCACCATTCAGATCACACATAGATCGGTTCCCGATCTCCAGTTCAGCAGTATCAGTGGTGAGTCCTCATTCTTCGAGGATGATAGACATGTTTTGTTTTATTTTTAGTCTTTTTAGTTTCAATTTTGCCAGAGTTAACTGTGGGGCATGTCCCAACATATCTATTCAGTTAGAGGCTTTTATTCAGACATAGTTAGATTCAGCTTTAGTTTTGAGTTTGATCTTTCAGTTGTTATTAAACTCTCAGTTTTTATATATTTAGACTTAGAATGGGTATTCCCCATCATTTCACTTTATTTTATGTTTAAGCTTCCGCACGGTATTACTACTTTCATTTTATCTTAGTATGCTTATGATATGCCAGCAAAGTTAGCTTGGGGTCACTCGTGATCCTAAGTCCTGTGTTACGTCAAGAGGGTAGCCTCGGGTGTGACACTATTCCTCCTTATGTGAGACCAAAAACATATATTTTAGTCATTATTTGGCTCACATTTATTATTTATATCTGCCCTTTTGAACTTGAATTTTATGGTTTGTGCTAAATAATGCATTTTATTTGTAAGAGTAAATTGGTGTAGAGATGAAGAAGTTTGAAGCTAAAACGAAGTGAAGATGGAAGGTTGAAGAAGGAAATCAAGCAAGCAACTTAATGGATTAAATTCAATATAATAATGTATAAATATATAAGCGAACCTTAAAAGTGAGAAACTTGTTGCCGTGTGGCAGCAAGTGAATAGTTGCAGAAATATGTTGAGCCAGCAGACCACATTTCACGCGTACAACTGGGAAATCCGATTCTGTTTGGTGTTGGGTTTCTAATTTGATTTGAACTCAGTTATTTTATTTAGGATTTTCTATATCTATAAATAATCTATAGTAATAATTATTTTGGGGGAGATCAAATAAAGCGCATCAAGTTTTAAGTTATCAATATTTTTTAGGGTTCTTTTCTTCTTCTTTCCATAGACATTAGTAGCTAAAAAACCCTTGTTTTGGACTGTGGCTTTGGGTAATTGTTGAACATTGATTGTTTTGAATTAATATTGGTTATCACTTTAAATTACTTTAATATTCTTGTTTTAGTATTTCATGCTTGATCACCATAGAAATAAATCTCTTGTCTACTCTTAAACTTGGGAGAGACTAATGTAGATAGACCAAAGGATACATAAAGCTTGATCTCCCATTAAATTGAGTTGATTTGTGCTTCGGAGTGACACCCGGACGAACACCTAGCTTGGTTACAAAACAAGATGAAATATAAATGCTCGCCAATTAGGACTGTCTATGTCTGCTCAACGATAGAGGTAGACAGCTAATTGGAGTAGGAGATTAGAGGTCGAGACCATGATCATAAAATCAATCTTGTAAATCAGTAATTTAATAATCGTAGTTAATTCATGCATGAGATGTGATACATGAAACCCTGTACATGTTGCAGCCCTAAAATTTTCTGAATCATTGTAAGTAATTTTATTATTTCATTCCTACGTTCCTTTCTTTACAAATAAAAATCAAACACTTTTTGCACTCTTAAATAAATATTAGACTAGAATAATTTAGTAAAAATAGTTAATTGACAAGTCCTTTGGGTTAAAAAATCTGGTTCTTTTAAGTGTCACTATATTACTGTTATCTCCTGTATTCAGGTTAGTCAAAAATACAGAAACCGAAAAAGATGAAATTGACAGAATGATTTTTAATCCGAGTCCACAGAAACCACTGTGTTTCCTTAAGAAATTTAATTCCCTCATTGTACCCGAGGTTGCAGATTAATTCCTCCCAAGATAAAACGGATTAACCTGTTAAAGAAGTAGCGGTACCTCAAACTTCAATAACTTCAGCGAACTCAAGAACAGCAACAAGAGCACACACAGACACAGTCAATCGACAATTTTATTTATGTAAGAAAATGTATGCAGAGAGGAAAAATTTTCAGTGTTTGAAAAAACGAAAAAGACCTCTTATTTATAGCCATTTGTAGCAAGGAACGCGTCTGTTCAGAACCGTTTTTTCCAGAACATTCTGTCCTTTGGGAAAAGTAACGACTTTTCGGAAGGATTACCGTTTGGGAAAAGTAACGACTTTTTGGAAGGATTACCGTTACACTTGAATTTCAAATAAATTCAGTTGCGCCAAATTAATTATGTTATTTAATTAACATTCTGAATTAATTTATAATAGAAAGGAAATGATTTAACAAAATTGATTAAATAAATTTTGTCCAAAAATATTATCAATCAATCACATCATTTGCCAAATCCAAATCCAAATCCGAAGCCGAAGCCGAAGCCGAGGCCGAGGCCGAGCGAGCGACGACGACGGCGCGAGGGGGCACCTTCTTCTTAACCCTTTAAGAACTAAAGGAAGTGTTTCCTAATATAAGGACAACAATTTCCTTTCTTCTACCAATATGGTAAAAATGACCTTTCATTTGCACTTTTGCAATGATGACTTTTCATTTTCCCTCCAAAATTGGTTCCCCCACTTTCATTGGTTCTTCCACTTTTCATTTTCTCTTTTTTATTTCTCATTCACACTTTGCTAAACCCAACAATCCCCCACATGAATGGGGAATGGCTATTGTTAAAACATATGCATGAAAAACCTGTGTGTCTTGTAAGTATGGGTTAATCGCATCTGGATAAGTAGGTTTCCCTTTAAACTTTCCGTAGTGAACATATATCGAATATACTCGGTCAATCGGTAGATTTGATATCTTTGAACCGTCGAGCCTTAGTGTATACCTAGACAACATAAGTCACACAATCAACCCTTGAACTGTTTTTGGTTCTCATTGTTTTGTTCGTTTCAGCCATGAACACATCTCGGTTAATAAGTGCTTAGAGAACTGGCGTTACCTGATTCTCCTTGAAGCGGCTTACACTTCACACTTACATAGGTGGTTTCTAACTGTGTTATCCCGTAGATACACTATTTGATATACCCTGTATCAAACTTAGAAACCATTAAAAAGTCCTTATGCCTTTATCCTAGTTACTGAACATTGTCTCATCATGAGAATGGACCATCAAATATGTTTTGACAATGTTGAACCGTCATCTATGACTTTGTTTTATCTCCTTGAACCTAGATCTTGGGATCTCCAGTCTTCTAGGTAGAGTTACCGCCACGATGACTTGTTCTCGGCCATAGTCCCATTCCCGTCGATGATCTCTCAACTCTCTCTCTAGTTAGGCCTTTTGTAAGTGGATCCGACACATTATCCTTTGACTTTACATAGTCAATTGTGATAATTCCACTAGAGAGTAGTTGTCTAACAGAGTTATGTCTTCGTCTTATGTGACGAGACTTCCCGTTATACATAACACTTCCAGCCCTTCCTATTGCAGCTTGACTATCGCAGTGTATGCATATAGGGGCCATTGGTTTGGGCCAAAACGGAATATCTTCTAAGAAATTTCGGAGCCATTCAGCTTCTTCACCTGCCTTGTCTAAGGCGATGAATTCTGACTCCATTGTAGAGCGAGCTATACATGTTTGTTTGGATGATTTCCAAGAAATTGCTCCTCCACCAATAGTGAAAACATATCCACTCGTGGATTTCGTTTCAGTTGACCCAGTAATCCAATTTGCATCACTATATCCTTCAAGAACTGCTGGATATTTGTTGTAATGCAAAGCATAGTTTTGAGTATCTTCTAAGTACCCCAAAACTCTCTTCATTGCCAACCAATGATTTTGATTGGGATTACTTGTGTATCGACTCAGTTTACTTATAGCGCAGGCTATGTCTGGTCGTGTACAATTCATGACATACATCAAGCTTCCCAATACTCTGGCGTAATCCAATTGAGATTGACTTTCACCTTTATTCTTAGCGAGATTAAGGTTCACATCAATTGGGGTCTTTGCCTTTTTGAAATTCAAATACTTGAACTTTTCAAGTACCTTTTGAATATAATGAGATTGAGACAATGCTAGACCGCTAGGAGTTTTGTGAATCTTTATTCCCAATATCAAATCGGCTACTCCTAGATCTTTCATATCAAACTTACTAGCAAGCATACGCTTAGTAGCTTTTATATTGGCAATGTCCTTGCTCATTATCAGCATGTCATCCACATATAGGCATACAATGACTTCCTGACCCGTAGTGTCTTTAATGTAAACACATTTATCACACTCATTGATCTTAAATCCATTTGACAACATGGTTTGATCAAACTTTGCATGCCATTGTTTCGGTGCTTGTTTTAGTCCATAAAGTGACTTAACAAGTTTGCATACTTTCTTTTCTTTGCCGGGAACTACGAAGCCCTCAGGCTGTTCCATGTAGATTTCTTCCTCCAACTCTCCATTTAAGAATGCGGTTTTCACATCCATTTGATGGATTTCAAGACCGTATACTGCAGCTAGGGCAATTAACATCCGAATTGATGTAATCCTAGTCACTGGCGAGTATGTGTCAAAATAATCAAGACCTTCTTTCTGTCTAAAGCCTTTGACAACAAGTCTTGCTTTATATTTGTCAATAGTTCCATCATCTTTCATCTTCTTTTTGAAGATCCATTTAGAACCCAAAGGTTTGTTCCCTGGAGGAAGATCAACCAACTCCCAGGTATGATTGCTTAAGATTGATTCAATCTCACTATTGACAGCCTCCTTCCAAGAGGTTGAGTCGCTAGACAACATCGCTTCCTTGAATGTTTGAGGCTCACTTTCAAGAAGGAATGCTACAAAATCAGATCCAAATGAAGTAGCTGTCCTTTGACGTTTACTGCGCCTTGGACTCTTTTCATTGGTTTCATTCTCTTTTGGTTCTTCTCGAGGTTGTTTAGACCCCTCACTAGATGACTCAGGTCTAGTTTTATACGGATAAATATGTTCAAAAAATTCAGCATTATTTGATTCCATTACCGTATTATTATGAATATCCGGATGTTCGGACTTATGAACCAAAAATCGACATGCCTTACTATTTGTGGCATATCCAATGAATACAACAGTCTTAGGCCCTATTTTCACTCTCTTAGGTATAGGAACCTGGACCTTGGCAAGACACCCCCACACTTTGAAATATTTCAAGTTGGGTTTTCTACCTTTCCATTTCTCATATGGAATAATATGTGTCTTCGTATGAGGTATTTTATTGAGTATTCGATTTGCTGTAAGGATAGCCTCCCCCCAAAAGTTTTGTGGTAAACCTGAACTTATAAGTAAGGCATTCATCATTTCCTTTAAAGTTCGGTTTTTTCTTTCTGCAATTCCATTAGATTGTGGAGAGTAAGGAGCAGTAGTTTGATGGATTATTCCATTTTCTAAACATATTTCTGCAAATGGAGATTCATATTCTCCACCTCTATCACTTCTGATCATTTTGATCTTTCTATCCAATTGATTTTCAACTTCAGTCTTATATTGCCTAAATGCATCTATTGCTTCATCCTTACCATTTAGCAAATAGACATAACAATATTTAGTGCAATCGTCAATAAAAGTTATGAAATACTTTTTTCCACCACGTGTTGGTGTTGACTTCATGTCACAAATGTCAGTGTGAATCAGTTCTAAGGGATATGAACTCCTTGCAACAGATTTATAAGGATGCTTAGCATACTTAGATTCAACGCAAACTTGACATTTTGATTTATTGCACTCAAATTTAGGCAAAACATTTAAGTTAATCAGTTTTCGCAAGGTTTTGTTATTAACGTGTCCCAAACGTTCATGCCATAAACATTTAGACTCAAGCAAGTAAGAAGAAGCAGAATCTTTATTCATATCAACTGCAATTACATTGAGTTTAAAAAGGCCCTCAGTGAGGTAACCTTTTCCTACATACATCTCATTCTTACTTACTACAACTTTATCAGAAACAAATACACATTTGAATCCATTCTTAGTCAAAACTGGTATAGAAACTAGGTTCTTTCGCAATTTCGGAACATACGAGACCCTGTTCAAAGTCACCACCTTGCCTGAAGTCATCTTTAAGAGGATCTTGCCAGTTCCTTCCACCTTTGTAACAGCGGAATTTGCCATAAACAACTTCTCATCTGTAGGTGCTAGAGTATATGATGAAAATAATTCTTTGTTGGCACAAACATGGCATGAGGCACCAGAATCTATCCACTATTCTCTTGGATTTCCAACCAAGTTGCATTCTGAAAGCATTGCACAAAGATCGTCCATCTCTCCTTTGGATTCAGCCAAATTTGCTTGATCCTTCTTCTTGTCCTTCTTGGGACCCCTACATTCAGTAGCCTTATGACCACGTTTGCCACAGTTGAAGCAGCTTCCATTGAATTTCTTTTTAGGAGGATTGCTCTTTGGACCAGATGTTTTCTTTTTTTTCTTTGATTTTGTTGGATCTTCTTCAACAATATTTACTCCAGATATTGCTGAATTACCACGCGATCTCTTTTCTGCGGCCTTGTTATCCTCTTCGATTCTCAGCCTTACCATGAGATCTTCAACAGTCATCTCCTTGCGTTTGTATTTCAAGTAGTTTTTGAAGTCCTTCCACAATGGAGGTAACTTCTCAATAATTGCAGCCACTTGAAACGCATCATTCACAACCAATCCTACATTAAAGATTATGTGAGTATTAAGAATAAACTTAATATTTCAAACATAGGTATTAAATAAATTTATACCTTCAGCAAGGAGATCATGGATTATGACCTGCAATTCTTGAACTTGGGTGACGACGGTCTTACTGTCTATCATCTTATAGTCCAGAAACTTTGCCACAATAAACTTCTTTATTCCGGCATCCTCTGTTTTGTACTTCTTTTCTAAAGCATCCCAGAGTTCTTTTGAGGTTTTCATAATACTGTACACATTGTACAGATCATCCTGCAGACCAATCAGAATATAATTTTTACACAAAAAATCATAATGTGTTCATGCTTCTGTTACCAAGAATCGTTCTTCAGGTGGAGTTTCATCTGACATAACAGGAACGTTCTCATTAATGAACCTCTGCAGACTCAACGTAGTCAGATAGAAGAACATCTTTTGCTGCCATCTCTTGAAGTTTACTCCAGAAAACTTTGCAGGTTTCTCAGCCGGTGCTAGGGCAGCATTTGAACGATTGTGTGCAGCCGATGTTGTTGCAGCACTTACTGTTCCAGCATTTACTTGACTTGAATTAGTCATTTTTCTGTCACAAATGGCAAACAATTTAATATGTGAAATACTACCAGTAAAGACTAAATCCTTACACAGACTGTTTCTGATTTAACAATAAAGTTTTTATGTTCTTTTAATCGTTAACCGAATGAATTTTAAAAATTCAAACAGAGTAGAAAACCATAAAGGTTTTAATCTCCAAAAATCTCAAATACAGCAACTAATAAATTTCTTAAGATTGTTATCTCCTGTATTCAGGTTAGTCAAAAATACAGAAACAGAAAAAAGATGAAATTGACAGAATGATTTTTAATCAGAGTCCACAGAAACCACTATGTTTCCTTAAGAAACTTAATCCCCTCACTGTACCCGAGGTTGCAGATTAATTCCTCCCAAGATAAAACGGATTAACCTGTTAAAGAAGTAGCGGTACCTCAAACTTCAATAACTTCAGCGAACTCAAGAACAGCAACAAGAGCATACACAGACACAGTCGATCGACAATTTTATTTATGTAAGAAAATGTATGTAGAGAGGAAAAATTTTCAATGTTTGAAAAAATGAAAAAGACCTCTTATTTATAGCCATTTGCAGCAAGGAACGCGTCTGTTCAGAACCGGTTTTTCCAGAACATTCTGTCCTTTGGGAAAAGTAACGACTTTTCGAAAGGATTACCGTTTGGGAAAAGTAACGACTTTTTGGAAGGATTACTGTTACACTTGAATTTCAAATAAATTCAGTTGCGCCAAATTAATTATGTTATTTAATTAACATTCTGAATTAATTTATAATAGAAAGGAAATGATTTAACAAAATTGATTAAATAAATTTTGTCCAAAAATATTATCAATCAATCACATCATTTGCCAAATCCAAATCCAAATCCAAATCTGAAGCCGAAGCCGAAGCCCAGGCCGAGGCCGAGCGAGCGACGACGACGGCGCGAGGGGGCACCTTCTTCTTAACCCTTGAAGAACTAAAGGAAGTGTTTCCTAATATAAGGACAACAATTTCCTTTCTTCTACCGATATGGTAAAAATGACCTTTCATTTGCACTTTTGCAATGATGACTTTTCATTTTCCCTCCAAAATTGGTTCCCCCACTTTCATTGGTTCTTCCACTTTTCATTTTCTCTTTTTTATTTCCCATTCACACCTTGCTAAACCCAACAATTACTTGCTTGACCACGTACACTTGCGTGTGCAATTGGGAGCAATAGGTTTTTTGCACCGCTGCCCGGGACTTAGAAATGAACTATTTTTCTAGGTTATACTTTTTCTTTTTATTTATTTATTTTCTGTTTTTTAATTATTTTTTTCCAACAATTAATTAATATTTTTCTTTGTATAATTTGGTACTCTTATTGATATGGATGATTGGGATAAATCGTATTTGTGTGATGAGTATTCTTATAAATATCATTGTAAGGATAAGCTTTATGCTATTTCATTAGAAATTATGGTCCAAACTAAATTAAAATAGATTGAAGCCCAATAAGGAGAAAGTTACAAAGAAACCCATATAGTGAGTTAATCTTGGCTACAAGAAAAAACTAAACTTCTAAAGTTTCAAGAGTCTATCCGTGATTGTCTAATATACATGATAACCCAACTGATTTGAGGAAGAGTTGGGCTCGCACAAGAAATAGATCAATTTGGCTCAGATATTCATGACTTGGAAGCTCACTTGAACAAAAAGATTAAGGTGTCTGAAGCCCAATTACCAATTGTCATGGATGATGACCAACTAGTGGAGTAAAAAGAGGAATTACAACCATTCAACTATACCTTATTCCTTGGTATCGATGTTGAGAAAAAGTACAAAAGTGAGAATGTTGTAAACAATGTAACTTTGGAGTTGAGGCAACTTGAATCTAATTCAAAACACTTTTCTATATCATCTGAACTAATGGATGAGTGTATAGATGAGGTACAAGACCCCTACATCCTAAAGTTCTTTAGTCCACGTAGACAAAACGACATACCTCACCTAAGGGCCAAGAAGTGAAAGATGCGACATATATTACTTGATTCTTTTATCTTTATACCACCTCCCCTTGAGAGGAGCAAAAAAGTTGATGCAAAGTTAGGGGTACAATTCATAAATTCAACGTGGAAAGAAAAGTGGTGAACTTACTTGTGTCGTGCCGTGACGTTAAATTAGGCGCTTATTGGGAGACAATCCAATTTATAGTGTAACTTCTTATTTTATTTTTTTAGTGTTATTTTTTGCAGATTAGGGGAAGTCTGAGTACCCAAAAATTTGAAGCAAATGAGCACGTTTGAGCTTAAGTGTGCGGTGCGTATGACTGTTGACGAAAATTGAGAGAACATGATACTAGCTAGGCCTAAAGGCCTCAGGAAGATTTTCTAACCCTTGTTTTAAATTTTATTTGATGCTTTGGGGATATAAATATTTTTAAGTGTGGGTGGAAGAATGAATTCCTAGTTTTACTGTTTTATTGAGTCTTTTCTTTTTTAGGATGGGTTCCTTGGCTTTTATATTCGGTTCTTTTCCTGAGAATAGTCTCTTTGAACCAAGTGTCTTTTATTTTTTTAAGAATAAGTTTTCTTTTAATTTTTTTTGAGAGAAAAGAAAAGACTTTTTTGAGTGGTGTGATACTTGCTCTTTAGGCCTAAATTTTTAGTAGTTCTTTCTTGTGAATGCATAATTGGTAAGGAAGTTGTAGACTCTTTGACACCTAAACTCATGGTTGTGACTTTGTAAATAACTTATTTTATTTTGTTGTTTGTTATGGTCTCGTCTCTCTTAGAAGTGAAATTGATCCATTTTGATTGATACTTGTGCCATGTGTGGTGAGATTCTACTTATTCCATATTTTGCATCTTAGTCTAGAAGTTGCCCTGCATGTTGTTGAAGCAAAATAAAAAGTGTTGCTTTGTTTAGGAGATGATAATAGGATTTCTTTAATTTGTCTTGTAAATTTTAGCCTTTTCAGAAATTGTATCACTAGTTAGCCCTTTTTCAACATGTAGCATTTTGTTGGTAGCCATATTTCTCCTTAACTATTTTGTTGAATCCCTAGTTTTTGCACCTTGCTTCCTTGAGCATTATAGCATAGACTTATTCTAATTGTTAATTCTGAAGAAAAAGAGATGGTTGGCTAAAAAAGTAATCAATGATAGCTACAAAGTGCTTAAAAAGTCCTCTTTGAAAGAATGTGATGAAAAAAAGAAAAGAAAAAAAAGAGAAGAACAAAAGTATGTGACATGGAAAAAAAATCCTTTGAAAAAAAAAAGATTGAAGCATTCTCGAGATGATAAGAATTACTTTTGAAATAATTGTTGAAGAGAGGGATAAAAATAAATAGAAGAAAATAATGGATGATGAAGTCTAAAATTGCAAAGTGCTTAAGGAAGTGAGTCATTACTATATAGTTTTCCTATTTAAGCATGCTTAATTAGTGGAGATGTACATAATGAGCAAGCCTATGGTTCTTTGTGCATACATGTGAATTTTTATTTTGAGTGTGAGTTGTTCTTTGATGCTAAGTTCTTAATTTATACTCGATCTTTGAAATTAAGTGTGTGGACTATTTCTTCTTGCGAGGGCACTTGGTTTATGATGGATATGTGATTTTATTAACTTTCTTTGATGAGAGTAGGGAAGCAAGCTTATATTTGATGAGTTCAAAGTCCTTTCTTGAGGTTAGGAGGTTAGAGGTTTGTTATTTATTTGGATATCTTGCATAATGAGTGGAATTGTACTTGATGTTTTGAAATTTGTATATGGCCTAATTCTTTGTGTCAACCAAAGCGATGACATATTTAGTATGAATTTTTGAGATGAGCTTTAATGTTTGCTCGAGGATGAATAAAAGTTTAAGTGTGAGTTGTTGATGTGAAACAAAAAATATATATTTTATTTATTATTTGCCTCACATTTATTGTTTATATCTGCCCTTTTTGAGCTTGAATTTTATGGATTATGCTAAATAATGTATTTTATTTGTAGGAGTAAATTGGTGTAGAGATGAAGAAGTTTGAAGCTAAAACGAAGTAAAGATGGAAGGTTGAAGAAGAAAATCAAACATACAACTTAATGGATTAAATTCAATATAGTAATGTATAAATATATAAATTGCATATTGCAATCAACGAACCTTAAAAATGAGAAACTTGCGGCTGCATGGCAACAGGTGAATAGTTGCAGAAATATGTTGAGGCGGCAGACCACAGTTCACGCGTACAACTGGGAAATCCAATTCCATTTGGTTTTGGGTTCCTAATTTGATTTGGACTCCGTTTATTTAGGGTTTTTTTTGTATATATATAAATAGTCCATAAAAATAATTATTTTGGGGAAGATCAAATATAGCGCATCAAGTATAAAGTTGACAATATTTATTAAGGTTCTTTTCTTCTTCTTTACTTAGACATTAGTAGCTAAAGACCCTTGTTATGGGCTGTGTGGCTATGGGTAATTGTTGAACATCGATTGTTTTGAATTAATATTGGTTATCACTTTAAATTACTTTTGTATTTTTGTTTTAGTATTTCATGCTTGATCACCATAGAAATAAATCTCTTGTCTACTCTTAAACTCAGGAGACGATAAGGTAGATGGAGCAAAGGATACATAAAGCTTGATCTTCCATTAAATTGAGTTTATTTGTGTTTAAGAGTGACGCTCGGATGAACACCTAGCTTGGTTACAAAACAAGATGAAATATAAATGCTCGCCAATTAGGACTGTCTATCCCTATTCAACGATGTAGTTAGACAGCTAATTGGAGAAGGCGATTAGAGGTCGGGAGACCATGATCATAAAATCAACCCTGTAAATCAGTAATTTGATAACTGTAGTTAATTTATGCATGAGATGTGATACATGAAACCCTATACATGCTGCAACCCTGGAAATTTCTAAATCACTGTAATTAATTTTATTATTTCATTCCTACATTCTTTTCTTTACACATAAAAATAAAACACATTTGACACTATTAAATAAATAATTAGACTAGTATACTTTAGTAAAAATAGTTAATTGACAATTCCTTTGGGTTCGAAAATTCGGTTCTTTTAAGAGCCCTTATATTACTTGTGCGACCACGTACACTTGCGTGTGCAATTGGGAGCAACACCTACTTACCGAATGGCTCCTGAAGAACTTAAGAAATTGAAAGAGCAATTGAAAGACTTGTTGGATAAGGGTTTCACCCGACTGAGTAACTCTCCATGGGGTGCTCCAGTCTTGTTTGTTAGAAAGAAGGATGGTTCTCTCCGAATATGTATAGACTACCGACAATTTAATAAGGTTACGACTAAGAATAAGTATCCTCTCCCAAGGGTAGATTATTTGGTCGACCAACTTCAAGGAGCAAGTTACTTCTCCGAGATTGACCTCCGATCGGGTTATCACCAATTGAGGGTGAAGGAAGGTGATATTCCAAAAATGGCTTTGAGGACCCGATATGTTCATTTTGAGTTTTTGGTGATGTCTTTTGGTTTGACTAATGCCCCAGCTGCTTTTATGGATATGATGAATAGGATGTTTAGACAATACCTTGACATGGTCCTGATTGTGATCATAGATGATATATTGATTTATTCAAGGATTGAGAATGATAACATCAACCAATTTGAGGATTGTGTTGCAAATTCCCAAGGACCAACAACTCCTTGTAAAGTTTAGCAAACGTGAGTTTTGGTTAAGGTCCGTGGCATTTCTTGGGCACATTGTTTCAAGTAAGGGTATTGAGGTAGATCCTAAGAAGACAGATATGGTCAAGAGTTGGTCTAGACCTCTATCCCCTTCAGATTTATTTTTTTGGGTTTGGCTGGTTATTACAAAAGGTTTGTTGATGGGTTTTCTTTCATTGCTTCTCCATCGAGAGCCTTGACCCGAAAGAAGGCTAAGTTCATATGGTCCAAAGCATGTGAAAAGAGCTTTCAAGAATTGAAGGATAGACTTACTTCCGCTCATGTGTTGACTTTACTGGAAGGAGCTGATGGTTTTGTTGTTTATTATGATGCCTCGAGAATTAGGCTAGGGTGTGTGCTTATGTAATATAGTAAAGTTATTGCCTATGTTTCAAGGCAACTTAAGATTAATGAGGAGAATTATCCTACCCATGACCTTGAACTCACTCTAGTTTTTTTTGCCATAAAGATTCAGAGGCACTATCTGTATGGGTTCATGTCGATGTTTTTACCGACCACAAAATTTTGCAATATGTGTTTAACAAGAAGGATCTAAATCTTTGCCAAAGGAGGTGGCTTGAGTTATTGAAGGATTATGACATGAGTGTTCTCTATCACTCCGGTAAGGCAAATGTGGTGGTGGATGCTCTTAGTCAGTTATCTATGGGTAGTGTTGCTCACATTGAGGATGATAGAAAAGAGTTGGTTCGAGATGTTCAATTATTGGCCCGGTTGTGTGTTCAACTAGTGGACTCTACTAAAGGTGGGGTTATGGTTCACAATGGTTCTGAATCGTCTTTTGTGGAAGATTTGGAAGCCAAGAAAGGTCTTGATTCGACGTTGGTCGAATTGAAGGAAATGGTGGTTAAAAAGTCTGTAGAGGATTTCTCCCAAGCGGGAGATGGGGTACTTAGGTATCAAGGTCGTTTGTGCGTTCCTAATGTTGATGATTGAGAGAAAAAATCTTGTTAGAAGCCCATAGTTCTCGATATTCCATTCACCCGGGAGCTACCAAGATGCATCGTGATTTGCGGGAGATCTATTGGTGGAATGGGATGAAGAAGGATATTGCGAAGATTGTGGCTAAATGTCCTAATTGTCAACAAGTGAAAGTTGAGCATTAAAAACCGGGAGGTTTGTCCCAAGACATTAGAATTCCTACTTGGAAGTGGGAAGACTTGAATATGGATTTTGTTGTTGGTTTGCCTCGCACCCGGTGACAACATGACTTGATTTGGCTCATAATAGACCGAATGACGAAATCAACTCATTTCATCCTGGTCAAGGCTTCTTATTCGCCTGAAAACTATGCTAAGTTGTACTTGAGGGAAATTGTAAAGTTGCATGGAGTACCTTTATCCATTATCTTCAATCGTGATACCCAATTCACTTCTCAGTTTTGGAAATTATTTCAAGAGGGTCTTGGTACTCGTGTTAAGCTTAGTACGACCATTCATCCACAAACGGATGGGCAAGAAGAGCGTACTATCCAAACATTGGAAGATATGTTTAGAGCATGTGTGATTGATTTCAAGGGTAATTGGGATGATCACTTGCCATTGATTAAGTTTGCATATAACAATAGTTATCACTTAAGTATTAGCATGGCTCCATTTGAGGCATTGTATGGTAAGAGCTGTAGATCTCCTATAAGCTAGTTTGAGGTGGGTGAAGTACCCTAATAGGTCCCGAGTTGGGGCATGATGCTATGAAGAAAGTTCAACTCGTTAGAGAAAGGTTGAGAATGACTCAAAGTCGGCAAACGTCATACGCCGATGTTAGAAGAAGAGATCTTGATGTTCTTGATTGGGTTTACTTAAGAATTTCACCTATGAAGGGCGTAATGAGGTTTCGTAAGAAAGGGATGCTTAGTCCCTGTTATGTAGGCCCATATGAGATTTTGAGGCGTGTTGGTAAGATTGCTTATGAACTTGAGTTACCCAATGAATTGGCATCGGTGCATCCGGTTTCCATGTCTCTATGTTGAAGAAATGTGTTGGTGATCCGACATCCTACCTTAGAAGGTTTTGGGGTTAAGGATAATCTTTCCTAAGAGTTCTGGTTGAGATTTTAGTAGACCAGGAAGGTGAGAAATAAATAAGTCATTTTCGTGAAACTTTTGTAGAGGAATCAATTAGTTGAGGGTGCTCCTTTGGAGGTCGAGGCCGATATGATGTCCCGATATTCTCATATCTTTCCTTCTACTCCTACTCTAGCTTGAGGTATTGAGTTCCTCATGGTTTCCTCTTTTGGTTTCATGTGTCTTAGATATTTCCATGATTTACTCATTTATGCATGTTCATGAAAAAGCTTAAGTTTTGAGAAAGTGAGTAAATTGATTGATTTCTACATGTTTATGTGCATTTGAGTATGAGTTGCATATAGACTTTATGATATGATGTTTTGAACATGCTCTAGCTTGGAGTTGCTGCTTCTTCCTCGGATATGTGCATTTATGTGATTGTATGCATGTTGGGATGTTAGATTAAGCTTCTACCTTCCTCATGATGTCTTGAATCTCATTCGAGGACGAATGATTCCAAGGGAGAGATAATGTAACATTCGGATTCAAAAAGGGTTGAAAATTTAGTGTTTAGAAAATCTGGTGCCATTTCGATGGAGACCAACCACGACCCATGGAATGAACCACCGATCGTAGGTCAGGTCCGTGGATTGGCTAGTCAATTTCTCCAAAATTTTAAGTTTCTGTACTTGTTCAATGGTTTAGTAGAATGGCCCGTGGTTCAATGACGAGCCATAAATAGGTTTCATAGGTGCGTCCCAGACTCAGAAAGATTTTGAGGTCAAAAGTTGAGGACCAGGGCTGGGACCCATGGCCTGTCGATTGGACCATGACCCGTGGGTGCGTCCCGTCATTTGGGGTCCAAAAATCTTGATTTTTGAACTAAATGATGGAGGAACAGGATGGTCCATAGGTGGACCCACGAACTATAAATCCCCATCGTCGATTAGGTTCGACAGTTATTTCATAGGGGATTTTGGGTCTTTTCCTAATTATTTTATCCTAATACTATGTCAGTTAACCCTTAACTAAAGCTACTATATAAGTGCTTTAATTCCCAAATTTCCCCAATTGAATTCGTTCTCTCAAATTTACAAAAGAAGAACAAGTCTTCTCTCCAAGAGATTTTTCTCTCTAGAAATCTTGAAGAAGAAGGATTCAACCAAGGGTTTCAAGTCAAGTCTCCAATTCCTCCATTGAAGTTGAGCAATTGGAATTGAGGTATGATAGTTTTCATCCATGGATTCCTTCCATTCATGGAGTTCCCAAATTATCCTATTTCAAAGTTAGAAATCCCCAATTGAGTTAGGGTGTTTCTTCTACGTTATGGGCTCTCTTGATTATTGAATTAAATGATTGAATTATGATCTCTTATGCATGAATTGATGAAATTCTATGGTTTTATGATCATTTCCCCATGAACCCATGTAATTCCCATGTTTTCCAAGTTATGATGATATGATGTGGGTTTTGAATTATGAAAGAGGAAATAATGAAATTAAGCACGTTCTTATGGAATTTATGTAAATGTTTTAAGGATACTTTGAGAATAAAGTATCAATGATGATGATTGTTATTGTGTTGTTGAAAGGATTTCTCATATACACATGAATGCATGATTGTGAAAGGTTTTCTCACATAATAAGGGTCCATAAGGTTGAAAGGCTTTCGCACCTACAATGAACCAATGATTTAGGAGTTAAGCTAATGTTGAGGCAAGAGGTGATTACCCATGCTCTCTATTGAATGACAAGAGGCGATTAGCCATGTCATGTGATGTAAGGACAAGAGGCAATTACCTATGTTCTTTTAAGAGCTAAAATGAATATGATTAAGAACTATTCTGTGGAAGTTAAGCTTAGTACCGAGTGGACAAGTGACGATTACCCAAGTCCCATAAATTATGTGCCAACATAGGATTTGTCTAGATAGACATTAGATAGCGGATCCACAATAGCTAGAAGTTCATGGTCCTTACCGTGGCAAGTAGGACAACTCGTTACGGTGTGAGAGACATCGGATTCCACATTGATAGCTCACATGGTCTAATATGTTGGTTAAGGCTTCATCCCACAAACAAGCAAAGTTATGACGAACCAAGGTTACCTTAAGCGGTATCGTAAGTATGTTTTAAGATGATGTTCACTTGCATTGATCATTTTTTATGACTTATGATTTCTAACTCTCAAGATTGATGTTTAAGCTTGATCATTGCTTACTCATGAAAATCTCCCGTTTTAGCATGTTTTAAATGTTTTTATTCATGGCTATCATACTTGGTACATATTTTGTACTAACACATACTCTTGCCTACATATCTCCAAATGTAGGGTCCGACAGTCAGGGTTCCCAGTGTCATGGCTAGAGGTTGATGATTAACGTTTCAAGGACACTTCATCCAATTCTAAGTGTCAACGAGCGTTAGTCAGTACATAACCCAACTAAATGGGTTGGGGTCGAATCCCACAGAGAGTGGTATATGTTTAAGATTCTATAGAAAAGTACGAATATGCTCAAATCAACCATATGAATAGACATTTACGACTAAAAACATAATTCAAATTAGGGGGTGACACGAATGTCAAATAACAGGGGGTTTTGGTTTTAATTATCAACTACAGCAGCAACAAATAACACAAAAATAACAATAATGAGACGGGTTCTTGGGATGTGATTCGATTACAGGCTAATGTAGACGAATAAGTAATTGCAATTGTTAGGAAATAGCTGTAAATTAGTGAATAAGCTAGACTATAGAGGAGGTAAACTTTCTCTCGAGCAATTTACCTTGAATCAAGTCAATTTCTGTCGAACATCGACAAGCATACAAAACAAAAATAGCCTACGCTTTAGTCTATTCACTCTCTCGAGCTGAATGTGTGGATAAGGGTTTACGATTCACTATCTCGAGCTGAACCCATGACAACACAATACCCATAGACCATCAATTAATAATCTTGGTTTTAAAACCTCTATCTCGAGCAGGCCAAAAACACGAAGGTAGAACTGCATTTGCAACTACAATTCTTTAATTTAAACCGCAATTAATGATTGAAATCACTTCTAAACAACATTTAAACTAGGGAAAAAGGACAAATATATCCCTGAATTATCATAAATGGTATGTGTATACCCTTTGTTATACTTTACGTATGTATATACCCTTGCCGTCAATTTTTTAGGCTGTGTATACCTTCAACCGAAATGGAGGGACACGTGGCATCATCCTAACATTCATCCAATTTTAATTTATTTACCAAAAAATAAAATTACCCACTCAACTATCCATTTTTAAGATCCAATTAAGCCCCCAATTAAAAATATGTTCCCAAAATCGTGAGATAGCAGCCTCCAAATTCGTCAATGTGCCAGAGTTTGAGCTAATTATTCTACTGTGTGATCAAACTTAGGATTTTAACCTCAAATGCATTGTTCTCCACCCTTAAAACCATCTTGTTCTCCACCTCTAATCTATGCATTATTCTCCATTGTTGCAATTTTGTGGGAAATTGTTTTTGTTCTCTAGTATTGCAATTTGTGGGACATACAATTTATTATTGCCTCAATTTCTTATGGATCGTTCTCCACCCTCTAATCTAAGTTTTCTAAAAGAAAAACTGAATCGATGGAATCGTTCATTAATATCTTTTGATAGCAGGTGATGAAGCTCCGACATGTCAACGAAGCTAATGCAAAAAGAGGTGTCACCCCATCGCTAGCCTAACTCGACAAAAAGACCTATAAGACACAGAAGAAAAACACCAAATTGTATTTGAAGGCAGCGCCACCCTTGGTGGTTCTCCGTCACGACATCACCCCGCATTATGCCACCAAATGATATTGACAACGCAATTCTGTGGGAAATCATCTCAGCAACACTATACATTTAAAGCCTCAATTGAATCACAACAGGGCACAACGAATTTGGAAATTAGGATTTGATGTTTAAGTTGGGTTTAGTCTTTAATTCCAGTCTTAATTGGATCTTAGAAATGGATAGTTGAGTGGGTAATTTTATTTTTAGGTAAATAAATTAAAATCGGATGAATGCCTAGGATGATGCCACGTGTCATTCCATTTGGGTTAAGGGTATACACAGCCTAAAAAATTGACGACAAGGGTATATACATATGTAAAGTATAACGAAGGGTATACACAAACCATTTATGATAGATCGGGGGTATATTTATCTTTTTTCCTTTTAAACTAACAATTAGCAATACCCATAAACTAAATCTAGCCATAATCACATAATCACACCCCAAGAATTGGGGTTTTAGCTAGACATCATAAAAAGATAAAAATCATTACCAAATTGTGTTTCCATCAATTGAGTACGATTGATTTCGTCTTTACAAAGGTCCAAATTGAAAAATCTCAAAGATACACTTCCAATTTCTCAAAAATGGAAAAATTCAATTCTTCAAAGCTAAGGAAAACTTGTCTAAACACTCAGAGTTCAAACTCAAAATTAATTCTAAAGATTTGTTCAGAATAAAACTTTGATAAAAGAGAAGATAAGATACTAAACTAAATGTTAAACAAATGTATTTATAGTCGTCAAAAATATGCTGCGAAGGACCATTCAGCTCAGTAAGTCGGGCTCGCCGATCAACTCGACGATCCACCCTTTGGTTAATTCCATCGCCTTTTTGCCTTGGCCTTCAGCATTCCTCCAGGTCTGTAACTTTGGGCGATCTAATATTGCATCGTGGAACCACTTGACGATCCACCGATTGTTCCTTTCTCTTACCAACTTGATTTTCTCCTTCAGGGCTTGGCATACTGGAACTGTAGGTGGTCAAATGGCCACTCTGCGACTCGCCTAATGGACTTGGTGATCACCAGGCTCTCTTTTCTTCCTTCGTTCACCTCGCTTCATTCCTCTTTGCAAATTAGTGTCCGTGCTTTGTTCCTCAATCCAAATACCTAGAAATCAAGGATTTTTCATCAATTATTGGCACAAAATAAGCATTTGAGGACATTAAATCTATCCAAATAAAGCGCTATATGAGTCCAAATCTTGGACTCATCAACACCCCCAACTTAAACTTTTGCTTGTCCTCAAGTAAAATTCAAGTTCAACAGTTCAAAAAGGATGTCTCAAATAGTGCTACACAAGAATCAATCATGAATGACCACGACAAGACTCAATTTACTCATGCAAGGATCAATTGTGTAGTCAAAGATTCAAGTTGTGACTCACCAATACCAAAGAATCTCAAGCTCACAATACTACTGCAAATGCAAGTTCAAGCTCAACAAAGGTACTCAAATGCCCTCACACAAAGAATGATTCCATATTCACACACAATGATTCAACAATTTATAGTTTCGGAATCAAAATCAACTCTCACACTCACAAAGATGAACACATGTATGACTTCACCCATAGGTTTGCCTTTATTTTCCAATCAACACTTGTTTCAGCTCACTCAAGATGAAAAAGGTCTTTTTAAGGCGTGTAACGGGGCTGAATTTAAAGGTATGGTCATTTAGGCTCAGTAGCTGCTATCTACATGAAATGCGGTATGGACAACACTTTCTTTCCTTTTCTTCATCATTCTCATTCATGCTCAAAATTCACGCCATTATTTACTTTTCATGGAATACGGGACACCCTATTTCTTTGGCACTTTCACAATTTTATTTCAAAACTTTTTCATTCTTCTTTTCTTTTTCTCTTTTTTTTTGTATGGAGGGGTTCCATCTTTTTCAAAACCATGGGTCAAAGGGGGACTTCTTTGCACTTCTTGATTTACCTTATATTTTCACTACACCCCCAACTTAGGCTTTTGGCATAAGTTGGCTATTCCAACAAACCACAAATAATGAGGATTATAGGTGAATGGATAAATAAAGGTCACAATTTCATCAAGTTTCTTCCAAGAAAAAGGGTAATGTTCAAAGGGTGTTCAAGCAAAGTTCACACACTCACAAGGTAGGCCACAAAAGAGGTATAATGTCAAATTGTTTCACTCTTTAAAATTGTTGTCTAAGATAATTTCAAGACCTTGCATCACTTAGTCAACCGGACCAATGGGGCAAATTCTAGGTGTCATCACACAAGGTTCACAGTAAGCTCATCACACAAGTCATTGACACCAATGTAAAACAAGACTCCACACTTTCGCTAGTGTGCAATGTTCATCACAAGAGACTCAATTCGATAACTGGCTAGTCACAACGAGATGCAAAAAGTTCACATATTTTCTATGTTATTTGGCCTCATCGTAGCCACACATTCATGTTTGTTCGATTGAGAGCACCATTCAAGTCATTGGTATTGATCATAACTGATACTCAAATTTGCACAAGAACAACCACAATCAAATACACAAGAGGTGGAAATTGTTTTTGGAAGGGTCCAAAAATCATTTACATTCAAAATAAGGAGCCACAAGCTCAAATATCCATAACACAGTGTCAAAACAAAATATATAGCACAAAACACAATATATACAGAAAAATCATAATCATAAGAGGTAGATATGGAAATACCTCACCCAACCACATACAAAAAATAATTTACCTCAAATGTAATAAAACATTCAAAAATCAATAAAAGAAGACAAAGAGGGAGGTAAGAAGAAGTCCTCTCTACGCAGTCGCTCCATCTGTCTGGGCATCATTGCCCGGTGCATCACTCTGAACTTGGGCATCAGTGCCCGGAGTCACATCAACAGTACCAGCTCCACTAGGGTCAGCCATGGGGGTGTTTGTTAATGAGATTTGTACAACTACATCTACCATAGCCTCCTCAGTCTCTGTGAGACCCTTATAAGAAGCCTTCTCATCAGCAACAAACATCTCCTCATCGGTCTCATCCTCAGACTCGGCAACAACTACCTCCTCAATTAAAACCTCATCTACGGTGGTGGCCGGAGGCACATCTAGATCAACTAGCACATCAGGGATCTCCACTATCCCAAAAATAATCGACATGTCGGTGAACTTCAGCTGGTCCACATCTTTCCTCAGCGCAGAAATAACGGCCTTTAGGGCGGTCACCTCCTCAGTGGCCCCTTGGCCACGCTTACACACCGCTATCCCTGTCGCAAAGCCATCGACGGTATAACTCAGGGGTGTCACATCATCATCAATGGCTCTCTCAATCATGTCAGAAATGGTAGTCTCAAGCTTGGAGGCATGCCTATCGGTAGAATGTGCTAGCTGCCCCATCCGTAGCAATGTAGCCTGGGTGAGTGGGGGTCGGCCAGCTCTTGCAGTACTTGATTTGGGAGGCAATTGATCAATAGATAAACTGGGAGTAGCATAAGGGACATCACTAGATATACCTGAAGGCCCAGGGGTCAGAGTAGGCAATACTGCTGAATGTCAACAACCGGGGAGGTATCCACCGGGGCTGCCTTTTTCTTCTCTACCTCATCCTTAAAATATTCTACATGAATCCTCCAGATGTCAGTAGAAGATGTGGGAATCACTTCCACATCCTTCTTCTCATATATAGGCACCCGAGCTTGTCTGTATAACTCGGTAATCAAAACCGAAAATAGAAAGGATGTTTGCCTCTGTTTTGCTCTCATAAGCATCTCCTGAGCAATAATCATATTATGTTGTGTTAAATTTGAATACAAAATATGTGACTCTAGAGATCCCTGGTAGGGAAAAATTAGAGTAGGAAGGGGTGTAGAAGCTTATGCTAGCTAAGATCATATCCTCCATTTGGGCTAGGAAACTGATAGGAGAGGGTTGTTTGGATTATTTGGCTCATATTCGGGATGTTGAGGTTGAGTCTCCTTCTATTAAGTCTAGCCATGTGGTGTCAGAATTTAAAGAAGTGTTTCCTACTGATTTTCTTGGTATGCCTCTGGATAGAGATATAGATTTCTGCATTGATTTAGAACCTGGTACTCGTTCCATTTCTGTTGTCTGTATCGTATGACTCTGGCAAAATTAAGAGAGCTTAAGGCTCAAATCCAAGAACTTCTTGATAAGGGATTCATTCGTCCTAGTGCTTCACCCTGGGGTGCTCCGATCTTGTTTATTAAGAAAAAAAATGGCAGTATGAGGATGTGTATAGATTACCGACAATTGAATAGGGTCACCATTCGGAATAAGTATCCATTGCCTCGGATAGATGATATGTTTGACCAATTTCAAGGTGCATCTATTTTCTCTAAGATTGATTTAAGGTCTGGTTACCATCAATTAAAGATTAGGCTTGAGAATGTGCCCAAGACAACGTTTAGAACCCGCTATGGGCACTACGAGTTCCTAGTTATCTCGTTTGGGTTGACAAATGCGCCTGCAACTTTTATGAGTTTGATGAATGGTGTGTTCAAACCATTTCTTTATTCATTTAGGGTAGTATTTATTGATGACATTTTGGTCTATTTGAAAAGTGAAGAAGAGCATGCCGACCATCTTCGTATTGTTCTGGGTGTTCTTGTGAAACAAAAGTTGTATGCAAAATTTTGTAAGTGTGAATTTTGGTTGACTTCGGTTTCCTTTTTGGGGCATGTGGTTTCAAAAGAAGGGGTAATGGTAGATCCTCAAAATATTGAAGTGGTTAAGAATTGGGTTCAGCCTAGCTTTGTCAATAAAGTTAAGAGTTTTGTGAGGCTTACTAGCTACTATCATCGATTTGTGAAGAACTTTGCTTCTATCGCCACACATTTGACAAACTTAACTAAAAAAGAGATACCATTTGAATGGACTGAAAAATGTGAGGACAACTTTCAAAAGCTCAAGACTCTCTTGACCACATCACATATTCTAGCACTACCGGTGGAAGGTAAAGATTTTATTGTTTATTATGATGTTTCACATTCAGGCTTGGGTGTTGTGTTGATGCAGCATAAGAGTATCATAGCCTATGCATCGCGGCAATTGAAGGTGCATGAGAGAAATTATCCAACACATGATTTAGAGTTTGCAGCAATAGTGTTTGCTCCTAAGATCTGGCGACATTATCTTTATGGTGTAAAGTGTGATGTATTTACTAATCATCGCAGTCTAGGATGAGTCCACAAATTGGACTCATTTAGGGCTTTATTTTGATAGGAATAGTGTCCTCAAATGCTTATTTTGTCTAAATATCTAATGAAAACTCTTAAGTTTCTAGTAATTGAAGTTTTAGTGGAAGCATGGACACTTAGGCGCAAAAAGGAACAAAAAGGCTGAAAATAACGAAGAAGCTGAAGCCTGCGCATCGCCAAGCACGCTTGGCAATTCGCCTAAGGGACGCACACCGCCCTTTGTTCCAGTAAGCGAAGCCATGAAGGAATAGGATCAAAAAGGCGATGAAAAAAGCAGTCGGCGTTTCGCCGAATAATTATGTGAAGCACTACTAGGTCACCCAATGACACAGAGCACGACGATGCTGAAGGCTAGTGCAACACGGTGACGAACTACACCAAAGGGCGAATCACCGAGTTAATCGACGATTCCGACTAACCTCGCCAAAAGATCCGCTAGCACTATTTTCTGAAGTCTATAAATACTAAACATGTTATTAATTTTAAAGAGTCAAACATTTAGTTTAATTTCCATAATAGAATAGTACTTTTTGGTATATTTTCTCTCAAGTTTGGAGGGGGTTTTTGGGAGACTTGAAGAAAGAAGGATTTCATCTTCCCCAAGTTGGAAGTGGGTCTTCTCCAGTCTTCTTCCTTTTCTTAAATCAAGGTTTAATTCCTTATACTCATTTGATTTTAGTATCATTTTAGGTGTATTTCGTTATTTCTTGATGTGTTGATATGGTTGTTGGGTGTTGCTTGCTGATAGGATAGATGTATTTTAATGGTGATTTCACATAGTGGTTGTGGTTTAATTTAATATGTTTGTAGTTGCAAATACAAAACCACCAGGTTCAGCCCGAAAGGGTGAGCCCTAGTCCCATATCCTAAATCTCAGCTCGAGAGAGTGAGAGAGGTAAGGCGCAAGCTGACCTTCATGTGGCAAATGGGTGCCGAGAGGAACATATTTGAAATGGGGTAAGTTGCCCGAGAGGGGACTTATTTCCATCTAAAACTTAGCCTAGTCACTATTATCTTGCAAATTTCCTATCGAAAGCATGTACCCAACGATTTATCTCAACTTGTATTGCGGTCACACCCCAAGAACTTGTCCTCATACATGATCTTCTTATTATATTTGTTGTTTTTTAGTACTTGTGACAAAACCCCCATTTGATATTTGATACCTTTGTGTCACCCCTTTTAATTTACAATGTTTTTAATCGTTAATGTCTTTAGCTACGACTAGTTTACACTTAATTTTGTTTTTCTACTAATTCTCAAAACCACTCCCTTGGGACACGACCCCAACCTTTGGTTGGGTTGCTATATTATCGAAGATAGTAGACACTCGTACTGTAGGTTAGTGTCGTTGGTCACGATATGCATCAGTCTACAACATGTATTCACTCAAAAGGATCTGAATTTGAGACAGCAAAGGTGGATGGATTTACTCAAGGATTATGATGTGACCATCCAATATCATCTAGGTAAGGCTAATGTAGTGGAGAGGCACTAGGTCGAAAGGCAGTGAGTATGGGTAGTTTAGCTTTCTTGAGTGTATCCAAGCAACCCTTGGCTAAGGAAATTCAAACCTTGGAATCTAAGTTCATGCAGTTGGGCATCTCAGAGAAAGGTGGGGTGTTAGCTAGCATTGAAGTAAGGGCCACATTCATTGAGGAAATCAAAGCCAAACAATTTGAGGATGAAAATTTGAATGAGCTTAGAAAGTTGACTATAATTGTTAAGGCACAAGAGACCACCCTTGATGCGGAAGGTGTGCTCATTTTTAAAGGAAGGATTTGTTTTCCTAAAGTGAGGGACTTGATTCAGAATTTATAGGCAGAATCCCATGGCTCGCGGTATTCTATCCATCCGGGTGTGACCAAGATGTACCGAGACTTGAAGCGTCTTTATTAGTGGCCTGGAATGAAGAAGGATATAGCGGAGTTTGTGGCTAAGTATCAAAATTGCAAACAAATAAAATATGAGCATCAAAGGTCGGGGGGTTTACTTCAAAGAATGCCAATTCCAGAATGGAAGTGGGAAAGGATAGTTATGGATTTCGTGGTTGGTCTTCCCAAGACCTTGGGGAAGTCTGATTCCATTTGGGTAGTGGTTGACAGATTAACTAAGTCAGCCAATTTTATTCCGGCCAGAATAGATTATAATGCTCAATAATTGGCTAAGGTTTATGTAAATAAGATAGTAAGGCTGTACGTGGTGCCCCTTTCTATCATCTCAGACCGCGGTACGCAGTTCACCTCCAAGTTTTGGAGGAAATTACAGATGAATTGGGCACACAACTCACTTTTAGTACAATCTTCCATCCACAGACGGACAGACAGTGAGAGAGGACTATTCAAGTGATAGAAGACTTGTTGAGGGCATGTGTGATTGATTTTGGAGGGCATTGGGATAAGTTCATACGTTTGTGTGAGTTCTACTACAATAATAGTTATCACTCCAGCATAGATGTGGCACCATTTAAGGCAATCTATAGGAGGGGGTGTTGATCACCCATAGGATGGTTTGAGGCCAGAGATGTGAAACCTTTGGGGGCTGATTTAGTGAAGGATGCTCAAGATAAAGTGAGGAGTATTCAAGCTAATCTTTTAGCAGCCCAAAGTAGACAGAAGAAGTATGCAGATCATAAGGTAAGGGACATGGTATTTCATACTTGTGAGAAAGTTCTTCTTAAGGTATCACCTATGAAAGGGGTGATGAGATTTGGAAAGAAGGGCAAGCTTAGTCCCCGATACATTGGTCCCTTTGAGGTTCTTGATTGTGTAGGGCTAGTGGCTTATAGATTGGCCTTACCTCCTAACCTATCGGGAGTTCATCCGGTATTTCATGTGCCCATGTTGAAGAGATATCATAGTGAAGGGGATTACATCATAAAATGGGACTCAGTGGTGTTAGAAAAAGACCTTCAGTATGAGGAGGAACCGATTGCAATTCTTGAGCATGATGTCCGAAAGCTGAGGACCAAGGAGATTAAGTTCATGAAGGTTTAATGGAAACATAGTCTAGTTGAGGAAGCTACTTGGGAAACCGAGAAGGAAATGCGAGACAAGTATCCCCAGTTTTTCATCAATTTAGGTACTACTCTACTCTAACTTTAGCCCATCTTTCCTAGCTTTTCACTCGGGGACGAGTGATGGGTAAATTGGTATCTATTGTAACGACATGCTCATGTCGTTATAAAAAAGCCAACGGGGAAAAAATTTGAACCAGAAAACTTTTTCGTAGTAACTTGGAAATTCCCAATCTAGTCCATATTTGGACGAAATCGAAGTCAGTGAGGTATAGGAAATCCGGTAACAAATGGGAGATCCAATTGGGAATTTGATCATATGGGTAGATAGCTAAGACGTTAAGGAAACTATATGACTTTACATAATCAAATTCGGGTGAGTAGAACTCCTGAAACTGATCTTAGAGTGAACGGGTATTTTCTGAGTGTCATGGGATGTAGGTGTGTTGTGAAATGGGGGTTTGGAACCTTTACATTTAGCCCTCTGTTTCCGTGCAGGCCACCAAAGCGAAATTTTCCTGCGAGGGCAGGGCTGCTGTGGCGGGGCAGACGCGACTTAAGTCGAAAATAAACCCCAAAAACATTTTATTCTGCAAATTTTGACTTTGAGAGCTAAGGAACGACCCCGAGTGTTTTCTTGATAGTTTTTCACCATTCTTGAGGCTAAAGGTAAGGTTTTCACTCCCTGAATCCATTTTTCGATCCGTAGAACTTAGTTTCTTGGGTAATTATCGATGGGGGAGGGTTTTGATCTGGGATTTATGGTGGAAAAAGCCCTAATCTGGGTATGGGGATCAAGGGTTTGACCTAGGGTTGATGTTACTGATTATAATCCGGGTAATTAGGTCATGTTTATTGATCCTCACATTATTATGATTGTTTGTAGACCGAAATTAAGCAAAGAGAATTTAGAAAGGGAAGAATCAAGTTTCTTAGGGGATTCAAGCTTTGTTTGAGGTAGGTGATGGTTATGATTTCATGTTGTATGATATATGTTTGTACTTGCTTCATTATATTACGTGTATGTATGCAAATGTTACATATTGATCACACTAATCATAAATGAGGATGATTGAATAATTGTATGTCATGAATCTTGACTTTATTGTATGATTATGAAAATGTACATTGTGATTATGATTGTGATTGTGGCTTGTTAAATGGATTGGGTGTTACGTTCCGACACACTAACTTGGATCGGGTGCCATGTTCTGGCACATATATGGGATCGGGTAGCCACTTGAAGATGCACTGTACTCAACAAAGAAAGAACAAGTGCAGTATCAGTACACAACCATAGTGTACTGGTGGGATCACGCGGTTATCCCACTAAGTGCAATATAATCAAGTAATTACAACATCATAAGCATGCATACATCGTAGTTGACACTCAACAAGCTAATGCCCATGCCAAGCGATCCAATATTCATCTTATTAGATACGAAATATTAATAGAAAATTTTGCTAAATATCTCATATAATAGAAGCATCCCACTATTTATGTAATTCATTAAGCAATCTATCAACCAAAATAGAATATCTGCTATAAACAATGATAGCACAAAAATGACTCCATATTGTCCAACAACATTCAAATATCATTACCCGTCTCCCAAAATCTAGTGAAGGAGTATCTTATTCAAATAAAAATTCAAGAGTCTAAGGACATAACCCAATAATAACTAAAAGAAAAAAAAAGGGAAAGAGTAAAAACGCCACC
Source organism: Solanum stenotomum (assembly GCF_019186545.1). Taxonomy (NCBI): domain Eukaryota; kingdom Viridiplantae; phylum Streptophyta; class Magnoliopsida; order Solanales; family Solanaceae; genus Solanum; species Solanum stenotomum. Next base: position 28,882,143 of record NC_064283.1, read on the forward strand.
TTGATTAATATGTGATTTGCTCACCTACATTTGAAATACTAAGTGTCTCGAACTAGAACAAAAGAACTAGTGTAGTACTTGAGCTTGTTTATGTAATAATAGAAAAAACAACAAAGGCGAGCATAAAGATTAACTAGATCTCTGTTCGCTCCTCTTCTTAAATAACTTATGACTAATCCACTGTCGACATAGATCTTCCCAAATATTTGGTTTACACCACTTGGGAATTCTACCATTTTTGCGACCATTATAAAAGGAGTCTAATATTCTATGAATCGCCCTTTTCTCAAAATTAATTATGATCTGCTTGTCATGCAAGGGAAGCAATACACACTTTTCCTGAATATTTTTTAAAAAGCTCACATTAGAAATGAATAATAATACATATAGTTTGAATTTAAATAATAAATTCATAATTACCTTAAACTCATTAAAAATTTGTTGCCAACTATTTGTGGAATCTCACCCCACGTCAAGTATGCATCATTAAAAAACTTTCCAATAGCAGATGTAAGGATCTTCGCAGTCTCTTTGCGTGGTTTAAACCTGCAATATAATAATTAAAATATTAGGAAGTCAAATTCATTAATTAGAAAGCTAACATTATTATAAGATGTAAAAAGAGATAATCAGACCCAAACCCCTCAGGTTCAATGATGAGCCTGTAGTGATCATCTACCTGGCTAAGCAGTGGAGGATCCTAACCTTGTGAAGTATGGTTATGTTGTAGGGTTATCGAGCTATAGTTCTGCATGGTAGTGTAGTCTGATGTAGACATGAAAGAGACTGGTGAAGGCACATCAATATGACCTTGCAAGTTCAATCATGTTTTTCATAGTGTTATTAAGTTAGAAAAAGGGACAAATAAAAAATTATTCAAGATACGGAACACGCCATAAAACCTTAAATTAATGCAAAAAAATAAAAAATAAAACGAAGATGAATATTTCTATAAGGACCCTTCTTGCTAAATGTATTTGAGAATTTTGAATCACTTATGCTTCTAGATAATATCAGCAAATAAAAGGAGGCATACAAAACATATGTATAATTTGTTGAGGATGATTTAAATAAATATCACTTTATAGGGTGTCGTTTAGATTTTTTTTCCTGCTATTTTTTAATGTTGTGCAAATATAAATGTTGGTGTTGACGAAACATTCGACCACTATCTAACATCTACGTATTTTAGATAAATACGATAAAAAAACTAATAATATTTTAAAATTGTAGAAAAATAATCTTTAGAGTGCAGTTTATAAGGTTCATAATTTCCATGAACAATAAAAAGAATCATCAACAAATATCTCAAAAAGAAGGAGCCAACAAAAAGTTCTGGTTATATAATATTTGTTTGTGACGCTTTAAAATTTCACTATAACAAATATGATGGTAATTTGTGTGTTTGAGTTAGATTTAAAAATGTTTTTGTTAAGAGAATTTATTTTCATTTTTGTGACAATAGTTTGATGATATATTTTGTTTTCAAAAACTATTTGAGGCTTTAGAAAAAGACAAATATTTTTAAGATTTATCAATTTCTTTTAGAAGGGTGTTACCTGCTAATGGATTGAGAATTTGATGGGAATCCTGATTTCTATCTCCCTCGACAATTTCTTCCTGCATTAATCATCCCATAAAAAATATAAGTAGTACATATTATAAATTATTATACATATCTCTTAAAATATTATTTGATGTATATTAAATATAATCAATATAATGTAAATTAGCTTGTAATATAAATATTAATTCAAACAACATTTTTATTAGTGGTAAAATTAAAGAACGGAAAAATTACCGTAGCAATTTGATTGTTTGGAATCAATAGAACTCCAAAAAGCATAGGATATTGTTGCTGCATTGGAGGAACAACTGGCATAATAACACTTGTGTTGTTTGTGCTGCTTTCTTTTGTGAAAGATGTTGCATTTGACGACATTATTATTTCAAAAATTTCCTATAAAAAGGAATAACATACTCACCTCATCTCAACTCAAGGATGCTCAAGAATACTCAAAGATACATAAACTCAGAAATACTCAACTCACTTCCATATAAAAGCAACAATACGGATGCATTATAAAGAAAGCTTTTAAAACAGTTATAAAAACTCAATGTATTTAAAAATACAATAATAATAATTCTTTACTCTTATTTGGGAGATTCTCTAACCGAAAATCATCACTATGAGCTATGTGATGATACAGTGTCTCGCCTACACTGCCAGAACTGTCATATACCTTACCGGAGTATAGGACATCCTCAACTAAGTGGATCCACTAAGCTATGCTTAAATAGTAATACGGAATCATCTAAAAAGTATGACCCTTTACCCATGTTGCATACATGGTTTATGAGGACTTTGAGTTGTTTAAACACATCCCCATATCGGTGCTTAATACTACTCCCAATAATATAACTCATGCTCATATGTTTAAAATCATTTCCTCAGCCTCAACTTTGAGATTATTACTCAAAAGATTCTCTTAAAGAGATAGTGTTCAAAACTCCTCATGAACTCATTTGGAAATCAAGGTTTCCCATTCGTTTTAAATATAAAAATATTTACTCTCGGGAATAATTAGTTTCCATATTTTCATTTTTAAAAAAAAAGGAACTCAACTCTCCTCATCCTCATACTTAAGTACTTAAGTCTTAAAACAAGTGTTAAAAGATTGCAAAAGACCTCTCCAAATGACTCAAAGAACTTCCTCAAACTTTACTTTTAACTCTATCTTGAATTTGAATTATGAATTCAAGAGTTATGACTTGGATATGTATGGTCTCTCATGGAATAACGAAGATTTTAAGTGTGGATATCAAGTAGAAACATATGTACGATTCGAGGGAACTCCCACGGAAAAAAGGTCGGAAGGGTAGGGGACCTGGCGACTCTGGCGCACTGAGTGGCGCGCCGCGCCAGGTCCCAAACTAGTGGGAAATTGTTCTGGCACTGTGGTGGCGCACTGCCCCAAGCCTCTACCCAGAATTTGATAAATTTTCTTGTTCAATCTCATTCCCTAACTCATCTAGAATCGAATGATTTCCCTCAAACTCTTTTAGATTCTTAGACTCAACACAATCACAGTGGAATCTACCCCAAAACCCACCAAGAACAACACTCATTCGCAACTCTCACCTCAAGAACTCAACAAGAACTTAATTATCAAAGAACGAAGCACAAAATCTCAAGAACTCCTCAAGAACTCAAATCATTCAACTTCAAGAATGAAATTATGGATAAAAATCACATTATTGGTGTGTGGGTGAATGAATCTAACACTATGAGAACTTACATACCTCGAAAGGATCAAATCCTTGGCGAAATTCCTCAAAGTTCGCACGAAATCTTGAACGCTTAATTTTTTTGTCCCTTTTCTCCTCTTGAACTTTGCCCTAGCTTTCCAAACATTTATAGACTTTAGACTTAACCTGATTTTAATCATCTTTGAACCCTAATTTGGGTGAAAAAAATGAGTGGACTAACTGGGGTAAAGAAAAGACCAAAATATCTCTCCATAATTCGGATGAATTTTCTTAACTGGGAAGGCTAAACTCAAACGGGCATATCTTCCTCATCCAAACTCTGAATTTAACAATCTTGATGGTGTTGGAAAGAGAACTAAAAGAACTTTCATTTGATATCTCATGGGCTACCTAACTAATCATGTGCTAAAAGTTAAGGTTGTTTGAAATTGACCCTAAACTCACAATTGAAGTCTAACTTGCGAAAATCTCAATTTAGCTCTTTCTAAGACTGAGGTGGTACAATTTATCTAGCACAAAAAATGTACAGTATAAGTTTTGTAGCACATAGTACAAAATATAATAAATATATTTCTATTCAATCAATTAAAGAATCCAGAGTCTAGAAGTAGGAATATTCTAGGACTATTAACAAAATTAATATAATTGAAAAAAAAAATCAATTTAAAAACTAAGGAAGTAAACTAAAATGTATGAAATAAAATAAGGATAATCATCTGAATTACCTAATTTCTTCAAGTCATCTTTAAAAGATATTTTTTGTTATAGCAATTTTTATGTTCAAATGGTCGTTATAAAAGACAATAAAATATGTACAAAATTTTATATTTTTTTTCTCTATTTTTTAACATTATTCATAAAAGATTCAAAGCTGATTGTTTTAAAAGATTTGAGTGTAATAATACGATAAAACTAGAACAAAATTACTAGAGTATATGTGAAGCAAAAAACAGAGAGCGAAAGGTAATTGGTCTTGAGATGTGGAAAAGAAATATTAAAAATAACACATATGACTATATTTATCTCGTATCTAGTATCTATATAAAAAAGAACCCTCAACTCGGTGATGTGACGCAATCACAAGCTAGGAATCACTTTTTATTTATATATTCCTAAAACTACCCTTTCCCTTCTCAATAGAAACGCAAAATCAAATGTCGTTTCTCACCTGTATTCTTTTTACAACTATTGTCACTCTTCACAAATATTCTGCCAATTTTACAAATTCACCTACCAACTATTCTTCTTCTCCAAAATACCTCCTGTTACAAATTCAGTTTTCTTGGCTTAGCAATGCTTCTCCCACAGTCGAAACAACCCACTAACGCTTTCGCCCAAGCAAAAGCCTTCCACATTGCACACACATCTCTGTACTTCTTCCTCACAGGGACAGAAACCAAAATCTTCATGACTACACCTCATCTTTACTCTCTTTACAGTCACCATGCAATTACTTTCAATGACGCACAACATTCTTCTACTTTTACTTTAGACTCTCTCCATTTTTATATTCATAGTTGAATTAATATCTCTAAAGATCCCTAAACTTTGAAAAGATTTATAGTTAAATCATTGAAATTTATTTTTTATTAATAAAATTATTCACTTTAGACTTTTGAATCAATAAAATACTCAATTAAATTGATTATTAAACAAAGATTTGACATTGACAAAGTAAAACTTTACTTAATGTTTATCAATTTTCTGTCTGCTTAATATAGTGTAAGATGTCATTACAATGAAAAAACTTTCAAGCTTTCCTGAAGGCGCGATATGGTGCAAGGAACATCAATTATTTCTATGCAGAATTTTTTTTTGTTACTAAAGACAGATAGGTGCAGAAAATCATTTTTGAAAATAAAATAAAATAAAATAAGATGGGAGGCAGATAATGAGAATGAGGGAAAATAATGAAATTGAGTAGGAGTTTGAGCGGAAGAATTGAACTGTAGTACTGAACAAATTTTATCACTCCAATTGGAAGCAATGAGTATTAGTGGTGAGGATGTTGAAGCAGCTTTCATTTTAGCATAAAAAATATTTTATTTTGTTATGTCAAAACAAAGTTAACGATAAATTTGATTGAGTGATTTTATTGATATTGATATAAAGGTATAAATTGTGTGATTTTTATTGATACAAATCAAAGAGATGTTAACTCTTCGTAAGTCCCCCTTTCCAACATATTTACCCTCCGATAGCTTCTCACGTTTCTTACTTCCAAAATCTCCTGAAGGACGTCCCTTCATGACAAATTCGACATCTACGAACAACCCAAACCGACAAATTAAACATGACACTCTTCCCTTGCAAATAAACTCAACTCTTACTGTTACATTTCCCTCCTTTCCATACGATTTTTCGGTTTCTACTCCCTAAGATCCCTTTGAAGAATTATTTCCTTCCCCAAACTTCTCAAGGCTGCTTACAATAGCTTGAAACTGGCTACTTCATGGTTACATTAATATCCTTTCTTACTCACACATCACATTTTCATTCATAAAGAAATTCATGATGGAAACACAAAACCTCGATCCCTACCAACAAATTGGATGTTGTTGTTCCTCTTGTATTCCTAAGATACTTAGAACAAAACAATGAAGGACTTGGTAAGAAACAATAAAGTTTCAAGAGTATTTTCAAACTAGAAAATTAAAACTAGTAGAGAAAATGGAATCAGAAAAAGATTAGAATCAATATACAAAATATTTGCCTCAAAGAAAGAAAATCGAGCCCACTGAATGGACATTGTTCCCTTAAGGAAATTATTCCCCTCAAGTACCCAAGGTTAATGGTATATATCATCCCAGGATAGAACGATATTACTCACGGGTGTATCGATACCTAAAACCACGGTGTCAGCGAACCACTCAACGGTAGTAAAGTACACTTAGAATACTAGATTTAGTAGGGTAGGAGAAGTCCAGAAAAAATTTATTTCTTTAAAATGAGAGGAAATCCCTCAATTTTAGAAAACAAAGGGTAGTGTGAAAAAGTTCTTATTGTGCCTTTCCAGAAAGGTCACAACTCTTTGGAAAAGTCACTAAAGTCACAATCTTTCGGAAATGTCACAACCTTTCATAAAAGTCACAACTTTTCATAAAAGTCGCAACTCTTCATAAAATTCACAACTCTTCATAAAAGTCGCAACTCTTCATTTTCCATTCACATCTTTTAAAACCCAACAATTCCCTGCATGAATGGGGAATGACTCCAACACAAAGAAACGGACAAGTGTGTACTTTACAAGCAAGAATTAATTGCATCTGGATAAGTAGGTTTCCTTTTGAACTTTTCGAAGTGAACATATGTCAGATATACTCGGTCAATTGGTAGATTTGATATCCTTAAACCGTCAAGCTTTGGTGTATACCTAGACAACCATATGTCACACAATCAATCCTTTACCATTTATGGTTCTTACGGTTGTGTTCATTTCAGCCATGAACACCTCCTGGTTTCATGAGTGTATAGAGAGATGGGCTTTTGACAATCATTCTCTTTGAAGTGGCTTGCACTTCAGACTTATTAAATCATTAATGGTCAAATCTGTCAAACTTAGAAAATCATTAAAAACTTTAAGCTTTATTAAATCATTAACAGGCCTTAATGTTGTATCCTTGTTCCTGAACATTGTCTTCATCATGAGAAAGGATTGAGTTGGTTGACAATGTCGAACCGTCAATCACAACTTTGTTTTTCTCCTTGAACCTAGCTCTTGGGATCTCTAGTCTGCTAGGCAAAGTTACCGTGATGATGACTTGTCCTAAGCCTTAAACTCATTCCCTTATATGATCTTTCAACTTTCTCTCTAGTTAGGCCTTTTTGTAAGTGGATCCGACACATTATCCTTTGACTTTACATAGTCAATTGTGATAATTCCACTAGAGAGTAGTTTTCTAATGATATTATGTCTATGCCTTATATGACAAGACTTTCCGTTGTACATCATGTTCCATGCACTACCTATTGCATCTTGACTATCAAAGTGTATGCATACTTGTGCCAAAGGTTTGGGTAAAAAAGAATATCTATCAAGAAATTCTGGAGTCTTTCAACCTATTCACCGGCGTTATCTAGAGCCCCTAGCTTAGAGATCATTGTAGAGCTAGCGATACACGTATTTTTGGAAGATTTCCAAGAGACTCTTCCTCCACCAAGAGTAAATACATATTCACTCGTGGATTTGATCCCGGTGATCCAATTGGTATCACTATATCCTTTCAATACTACTGGATATTGTTATAATGCAAGACATAGTTTTGAATATGTTTTAAATATCCCAAAACTTTGTTCATTGTCATCCAATGAGTTCGATTGGGATCACTCGTGAACCTACTGAGTTCATTAATAGCACATTCTATATTTGTTTGCGTACACTTCGTGACATACATCATACTTCCCAATACTCTAGCATAATCCAATTGTAAGTCAGTTTCGCCTTCAATCTTTTGAAATGCAAAGCTCACACTTGTTGGAGTCTTGACAATATTAAAATTCAAATATTTGAACTAGTCAAGTACCTTTTCAATGCAATGAGATCGTGATAATGCTAAACATTATGGAGTTCTAAGAATTCTTATACCTAAGATCGTATCAGCAACTCCAAGATCTTGCATATCAAAGTTGCTTTCTAGCATATGTTTAGTAGCATTTATCTCATTAGTGTCTCTACTAATGATCAACATATCATCAATATACAAATAAACAATGACCTTGTGATTATAATGTAAACACATTTATCACTTCCATCATTCTTAAATCCATTTGCCAACATAGTTTGGTCAAATTTCTTATGTCATTGTTTGGGTGCTTGTTTTAATCCACTAAGTGACTTAACAAGTTTGCACACTTTCTTTTCTTTACCAGGAACAACAAAACCCTCGGGTTGTTCCATGTAAATTTCTTACTCTAACTCTCCATTTAAGAAGGTTATCTTAACATCCATATATTTTATGGATTTCAAGATCATGCATGACCACTAGTGCTATCAACACCCTGATTGATGTTATCCTTGTTACTGGTTAAGATCTCGTTTTGTCTGTATCCTTTGACTACAAGCCAAGCCTTATATTTGTCAATAGTTCAATCAACTTTCATTTTCCTTTTAAAAATACATTTTGATCTTAAAGGTTCATTTCTTGGAGGAAAATCAATCAACATCCAATAGGATTGCTCAAGATTGAACCAATCTCACTATTGACACCATCTTTCTAAAAGGATGAGTCCACATAAGACATAAGAAATGTTACAAAAATCAAATCCGAAGGTAGTAGATGTCCTTTGACATTTACTATGCCTCTAAATCTCTTTATTAAGTACATTCTCCTTTTGTTCTTTCCAAGGTCTTTTAGACCTTTCACTAGACTACTGAAGTGTAATTTTATAGTCCACAGTCGTAGGTCCTTTTATAATCCTTTTAGGTATAGGAACTTGGACTTTAGCTAGACACCCCCACACTTTCAAATATTTCAAGTTGGATTTCCTTTCTTTCCATTTCTCATATGAAATCGATTGTGTCCTGAACAAACAAAATTGCTTTCTTTCTAAAAACTTTTTGTTATTCTCTTTTGTAGTAAGGATAGTTCCTCCACACAAGTTTTGTGGTAAACTTGAACTTATAAGTAATGTAGCCATCATTTCCTTCAAAGTTCAGTTATTTTTCCATTCTAGTGTAATCTTTAACCGGAATACCATCAATTCGATCTGACTAAACAAGCCACCGAATTCTGAAGAAGTAGTGCATTATCTTCTACTTCAATGATTTGTTTCCTTCAATCAGTAGAATATAAGAAATACCAACAGTATAATAATTTCCTTAAGATTGTTGTTCATCTTGTATTCTTAAGATACTTAGAACAAAACTTAAAAGAACTTGGTAATAAATAACAAAGTTTAAAGAGTATTTTCAAAATTAGAAAATTAAAACAAGTAGAGAAAGTAGAATCAAAAACAGATTAGAAACAATATACAAAATATTTTTTTTAAAGAAAGAAAATTGAGCCCACTGAATGCACAGTGTCCCTTTAAGGAAATTATTCCCCTCAAGTACCCGAGGTTAATGGAATATATCCTCCCAGGATAGAAAGATATTACTCACTAGTGTATCGGTACCTAAAACCACGGTGTCAGCGAACCACTCAACGACAGTAAAGTACACATAGAATACTAGATTTAGTAGGGTAGGAGAAGTCCAGAAAATTTTTAATTCTTTAAAATGAGAGGAAATCCCTCAATTTATAGAAAACAAAGGGTAGTGTGAAAAGGTTCTTATTGTGCTTTACCGGAAAGGTCACAACCCTTTGGAAAAATCAGAAAAGTCACAGTCTTTTGAAAAGGTCACAACCTTTCATAAAAGTCACAACTTTTCATAAAAGTAGGAACTTTTCATAAAAGTTGCAACTTTTCTTAAAGTCCCAACTCTTCATAAAAGTCACAACTCTTCATAAAAGTCGCAACTCTTCACTTTCCATTCACACTTTTAAAAACCCAATAGATAATGTGTACAATTCGGGTATGTTGCTCTATTGATCGTTACAACCTTACTTATAGAACTTCAACGCCCACCTCTCTTTAGCATATTTCAACATATTAAATAGTTGTGTGTATCTTTATATTGTTTATGCATATCCCTTTATTCCTAATGTTAAGTTTATCCTAAATTCTCTTTAACATGTTATATTATGTTGTTTTTTTATTCTCCAATTTAGGCTACCTACCTTCTTGACTAATATTTCCATCCTTTCAAATTAGCTAATACAATATTAAATACTCTCTCTGTTTCACAAAGAATGACCAAGTTTGACTTGGCACGAAGTTTAAGAAAATAAAGTGGACTTTTGAATCTTCTGGTCCTAAATTAAAGTTATATCAAATGTACAAAATTGTCTTTTAATCTTGTGGACTTAAACATGCCACGTGGAAAGCTGAAATTAAAATGTTACCAAAAATTGAAAGAGGTCATTATTTTTTAAACAGATTAAAAAGGAAAGGAGACCATTATGTTTTAAACGAAGGGAGTACTAATTTGTTTCCGCACTTACCTGTAGCGATTATAATTTCAAAAAAAATCAAACTATTCCTTTGTCCTGTCTCATTTTTCAAAGTAGAGGAATAAGTGAATATGTTAAGCATATTGTTTTAGTGTTTGCCATCATATTTCAGTTTAATCAGCGTGAACTTCCAACAGTCCAATCCTTTCCTTCCAACCTCCCTAAGCGTCGTTTCCAATTAACCTTCTGAAAGCAATCTACTAAAATTAGGCAAAATCCAATACATATCCATTTTAATACACGTATAATAATGTACGAAACCAAGTTCTATTATGTGGTTGCAAAGCATCAGCACATAATCTAGTCATTGCTAAGATGCATCAATATGTGGTGCAAACTACAAAGAGAGATACTATGGATGAGGATGGTTCTTATGTTGATGGTTGCTGGAAGTAGATGATGAGGTGCTAGACTAAAAAAACAAACAAGTCAATAAAAGTTCCTTTGGGGATAGTTTATTTGTCTGTTATAAAACAATGACTAATGATTGAAGAATCTGCCTTGCTTCTCATTCCAGAAAAGAAGAATATATATACATAAGATTGAATCTTCTACTCCTAAAATATTTCCTAATGATATTCTGAGAATATCTTATTCCTATAATATATCATATAATATCTCATAGAATATTACATCTCTCACAAAATTATATACATAATCTAAAGTTACTATATTTACAAAGATGTTTGCTTAATACCCCCCTCTCAAGTTGGTGCGTGAAGATTTTAAATGCCCAACTTGCAAAGAAGGTAGTCAAACTGATGTTTTCCTAATGCTTTTGTAAAAATATCAGTGAGCAGCACTTTAGAGGAAACATATGTTGGACGAATATTGCCCTTCGTTATCTCTTCTCGCAGAAAATGGCAATCTATTTCTATATGTTTCTAACTTTCATGAAATACTGGATTCTTTGCTATATACAGCGCTGATTGACTATCATAATATAGTCTTATTGGATAGGATGTGTCACCCCTGGACTGGACAAAATACCCTTTAGCAACTTCAATTCACAAGTTTTGGTGGCCATAGATCCGATTCACCTTATGCCAATGACCTGGACATCGTTTGCCGCTTCTTAGTATTCTAAGATATTGGTGAATTGCCTAAAAGAACAAACCACCCAGTGAGAGATCGTCGTGTTAAAGGACATCCTGCCCAATATGAATCGCACCATCCATATAGCTTTAAATCACATGCACTACGCAGTAACATACCTTGTCCAGGTTTTCCTTTAAAAAATTGAACAACTCGTAGCGCCTGCTTCCTAGTGTTCTTCTTGTGGGCAATGCATAAATTGGGATTGTACATGGACACAATAGGACAACTCTGGTCTAGTGAAGCACAAATATATGAGACGACTTATTAATCGTTGATACCTCTCTGGATCAGCAAGTGGACTTCCTTTCGCTAGTGCTAACTTGTGGTTCGACTCCATAGGAACATTTACAGGTTTGGCTCCTAGTAATCCAACTTCAGAAATAATATCTAGAGCATACTTACGTTCATATAGGAAAATGCCTTCTGCATTTCTCGCAACTTCAATTCCCAAAAAATATTTCAAAGTGCCTAAATCTTTCATGTGAAAACAATCACTCAAATAGCTTTTGGATATTTGGATGGCACTATATATGATCATTTCCAAAAATTATCAAGTCATCCACATAAACAAGAACATTAAGTTGTATACCATTCTTATGTAAAGTAAACAATAAGTAATCAAAGTAGGATTGCATGAAACCATACTCCTTCAAGGAAGTTGATAACATTGCGAACCAACATCTTGGGGACTGCTTCAATCCATACAGTGATTTTTGCAGTCTACAAACCATATCAGAATGTTGTACTTTCAAGCTTGGAGGAATTTTCATGTACAATTATTCTTGGAGGTCTCCATGAAGGATAGCATTATGAACATCCATTTGATGCAACTCCCACTGCTTTGCTGCAGCTACAACTAAAAATGTTTGCACTGTAATCATCTTGGTAACTGGAGCAAATGTTTCATTATAGTCAATTCCCTCTTTTTGATGGTTGCCAAATATTACTTGTCGTTCATTGTGTCACTCCATAGAACCATCAGTATACAAATTTATTTTATAAATGCACTTGCACCCGAGTGCTTTCTTTCCATGTGGTAATTTTTCAATTTTCCATGTCTCATTCTTTTCAAGAGTCTCAATTTTAATATGCATTGCTTGTAGTAATATCTGTAAGAAAATTTTGATATCGCAAAGAAAATTTGTCACAATTCACGTAATGGATTATTGGGTAAGGCATACCTGAGGTATGCGTTGTAACAGGTGAACTAGTGGAATGACTCAATTTTCAGATGGTATTAGTAAGATAATCACATAGCCGAGCAGGCTATTGTTTTATTCGATGTGCAAGACCCAATTTAGGTTCATTATTTTGTTCTTCGATGCTCACTACCTCTTGGATAATAGACATGTCCCCTTCCCCCATTTCTTGAACATCTTGAACCTCATTAACTTGTGAATCACACATATTAATCACTAGTTGGTGTTCGCCATGCTCAACTCCAATATCTCTCTCAAAATCATCATCAACCTATCCATTATCAACAATAACTTTTTCAATATTCTCATAAGAACTGGGAACTTCTTGTTTAAACGGGAATTCATTCTCAAAAAATACAACATCTCTAGAAACAAAGCACTCATTTGTTTCAAGATCATATAATTTCCAACCCTTTTTCCCGTATGGGTACCCAACAAAAATACATTTATGGCTTTTACTTGTAAATTTATCTCCTTTTCTTCCTTGATTACGAGCATAACATAGTGAACCAAAGATCCTCAAATTTTCATAAGAAGGAGGCTCTCCATGCAGAATTTCCTACGGAGTTTTTCCATTTAAAATTAAAGAAGGAGTTCTATCAATTAGGTAACCTACAGCCAACACACATTCTCCCCAAAAATTAATTGGAAGATGTCCTTGAAAACATAGTGCTTGTGCTATATTTAAGATGTGTCTGTGTTTTCTTTCCACCCTGCCATTTTGTTGTAAGGTTCAGACACAAGAACTTTGAAAAATAATTCCCTGTTCAAGAAAATAAGTTTTCATGCAAGTAAATTTCGTCCCATTATCACTTCGAATAATTTTAACTTGCTTATTAAATTGTCTTTCCACCATGGCAAGAAAATTCAAAATCATGTGTGACACCTCCTTCTTATCAATTAACAAAAATATCCATATTGTACAGGAATAGTCATCTACAATTGTCAGAAAATATGAAGCACCACATGAAGATAGATTTCTATATAGACCCCATAAATCACAATGTACAAGTTCAAGCTTATCACAAACTTTATTTTCACTTAAAGGAAACCTATCTCCAGTCTGCTTAGCTTGTTGACAAACATCACAATCTTTATTCATCATCTCACTATCATTAGTGGGAATAACATTGTAAACTAACTCCGTAACCCTTAAAGAAGGATGCCCTAGACGCTTGTGCCAAATATCAAGCGAGTTTGACCCATTCTTTATTGCCATAGATTGTGGTACCACCCGAAAATAATAGAGTCCATCCCTTCGTTCACCCACACCAATTGGCATCCTTGAAGTGCGGCCCTGCATAACACACAATATTTTAGTGAATTGAACAATACAATCGACTTCATCTATCAATTGCGATACGGAAATTAAATTGCATTTTAAACTAGGCACAGAGAGAACATTCTCAAGCTTCAAGTTCTCGCTAAGTCTTACAGATCCCTCTTTTGTAACTATTGTATGTTGTCCATCTGGAAGTCCCACAGGATATCCAACCACTTCACGCAAGTCTGTCATGCATTTCAAGTTTGCAGTCATATGGTTTGATGCCTCTGTGTCAATTATCCATGGGATTTTGTCATATTTACCTGTGATCCTCTCATCCGTAAAAGTTTTATTGTTGTTCACCATATCACGCATAATCAACCATTGTTCATTGTTCAAGCCAACACTGGCCATATTATTTAATGTTCTAGTTGTTCCCGATCTTGCAGCACCTCCGGTAGTAGTTTGAGCAGCATTAGCACGTATTTCTCTGCCTCAGCCACGTCCAGTGCTTGACCCAGTTCGTTGTTGTTGTGGCAGCCCCTTACCTTTGCCACTAGTCCATCCTTCCCCTCGAGGGCGATCATCCCACCAGTCCAGGTAGCCAAAGAGTTGTGATTTTTTTCAATAAGTTGTGACTTTTCCAAAGAGTTGTGAATTTTTCAATAAGTTATGACTTTTTCAAAGGGTTGTGACTTCTCGAAAAGGTCATGACTTTTCAGATAAGACACAAAAAATATTTGTTCATACTACCCTTTGTTGACTATAAATAGAGGGGCTTCCTGTCATCTTTCAACAACAATTTTTTCAATCTTGTACTCTTCTTCTTCTTGCATTTCAAAACTTTTTGTGTGATTTATTGTCGTTGAGGGATTTCGAAGTTTAGCGGAATATGAGGTACCACTATTCTGAGAAGTAAGTCCTTCTATCCTAAGAGGGTATATTCCATAACCTCGAGTACTTTAGGAAAATAATTTTGCACGTGTCAAGAAACTATATATATATATAAGAGAATCCTATGCCTGCCTACATGGTGCCATCACAAACCAAAATTCCCTTTTAATTTATATATTTCCAAAACTAGACTTCCCCTTTAATTAAAAGTTGCAACTTTTATGAAAAATTGTAACTTTTATGAAAAATTGTGACTTTTATGAAGAGTTATGACCTTTATGAAAAATTGTGACTTTTATGAAAGGTTGTGACCTTTCCGAAATGTTGTAACTTTTCCAAAGAGTTGTTGTCTTTCTGATAAAGCACAATAATCATTTGTTCCCACTACCCTTTGTTGTCTATAAATAGAGGGATTTCCTGCCACCATTATTTGTAGGTTTTTTTCTGCTATAGGGTAGTCGAATTCAAATACATTAATAAAGTATCTTATGAAGTTTGTTTCATTCCTCAAACTTTTCTTCCTTTTATTTTTCATGGAACTTAATCTTTACTACAAGTCATAGTGATTCAAATTTCGTCACCAGGTAAATGGGATTTCACTAGTGGGTTCTCATAAACTGTTCTTCAAGTTTCAGCCCAAAATTCAATTAGTTCTTCAGATTCTCATAAACTGTTCAGACCTAGAGTTTTTAGATTTTCAAGATTCATTGTGATTATGGTTCCCTTGATCTAAATAATTTGTTTCTTCATAATTCAGTATAATTCCATGCATAGTACTCAGAACCCTAATTTGTGTAGATTCTCTTAATTCATGAATTACACTTGCTAGGTCAGCTTATAGATAATCATGCTTCAGATTTTGAATGTCACATTATCAGTATATAATTGTTGCATTCTCAGTTAGCATGTCAACATTTTGAGCTATTTAGTATTTCAGTTACTTTTCAGTCATATACGTATTCAGTAGGGAGTAGACTTAGCACCGAGTTGCACTAGGTTTCAGCATACCCTTATTGTTACGACCCAAGGGTACTCCCTAGATGTGACACGACGTACAAGACTCTGAGAAGTCTCATACAAGCCTCTTAGCATATCATAACATAAGATAATATAAAAGTGCAGGAAATTTAAAACATTTTTCAATAATACCAAAGTTTCATAAAATGAAGCGGAAGTCTTTAACATTGTCTCAAACCATCTAATACTTGCAAAGACATAGAGACGCAACCCAAACAAAGTTCTAAACATAAAATAAAAGACATAAAGGAAAGGTGATCAAATCCTCGATGCTATCTTGACTCACCAAATCTTCACTTGCTTGCTCTACTAAGATCCTAGCCACTAGGATGGAACTTAATATCATCGGACCCTACATTTGATAAGAATGTAGGCAAGAGTATACGTTAGTACAATAATGTAATAAATATGATGGCTAGCACAAATCATCAACATAAGCATAACATAGACATAAGAGATAACAACATAGTCATATACCATAATCATAAGATACATCAACATAACATAAGAGAACCACTTCATAAGTACCCTCAAAGCTTGCTTGTGCATTGCATGGATAAGACCCCATAAATCTCACCCATGCTAATTAAACCCCTTTAGATCCTCATTCATATTCATTATCCTTTGATTTCATCCTTAGCTTAATTTTTCTAGGCAAGGGAACATTCACCTTTAGTCAAACGTATCAAGGAACGCAACTATAGCAACAATCCAAGTTAAGCATACATCATACAAGTAAACCTCATATCAAAACATACTTACTATACTTCCTTGGAGTAATCTTGTTTCATCATAAACATGATACCTTGATTAGGGATTAATCCCTCATATTCGTACTATTCATGGAAGAGTACTTCTTTAATAGTTCAAGACAAATCATGACTCATGAATGGTTACGATTGACCAATTCAAGGCTACCAAGGAAAAGCACCTAACAATGCTAGACCAAGCTACCATGGAAAACACCTTACTATGCAAATCCAAGCTAATCAAGGAATAGTACTATTGCTCAATCCAAGCTACCATGAAATGATGTGGCTTCACCAAGTGAAGATGCCATGCAAAGCATTCTGTTGTGCTTAGTTCAAGCTACATTGGAAGGGTATGATTTCTCAATCTAAGGTTGTCCATGAGTTCTATTAATTCAAGCTACCATGCTTGGTCTTGTCCTACCAAGTCAAGCTATTCATGAAGGGATCGTATATCACTACTTCAAGCTATCATAGTTTATACATTCTTTGATTCATTATAGGTGAGCAAGCCTTTCAACCTAGAATCATTCTAATTTCTATGTAAGAAAACATTTCACATTATACATACATACATACATAGGGTAGATCATGTGGGTGAACCTTCCACAACAATCCTATCTACAATTTAACATTCATTATATAGCCCACGATCTCAAGCGCTACTAATCATAGTTCAGCATGCCTACATTAGCCCCAATCAATTTATGTCTATTTAATTAATTTTAAAGAGGTCTATAATATATTTCATCAATTCTAGAAGATTACAGCTAAATTCCCAATTCCCCCTTTCATGGCACAAACCCAACTATATTAAATTTACCTTAGAATCATAGGTTAAGCATGGATACACGTATAATCATACTAAAATATGAAATTCTATCATAAATGAACATAAACAATCATAAACTTTCATAATCCATTCTATTGGTTCATAACCCATAATATTAGAAGAAACCTTAATTTGACTTGGGAAATTCTTCTTCTAAATTGGGGAGAACATGGGGATTCATGGATGAAAGGAGTCCATGAATGAATAAACCATCATACCTTGATTAAAAAGTCTACCAAGCTTGAATTAATAGAGACTTGACTTGACCTAGTTTGAATGAGAAAAATCAAAGAAACCTTGCTTGAGATTCTTGATTTAGTTTCTTGAAATCTCTATGGTCAAGAATTATGATTTTCATTAGTAATTCATAATTGTATGGATGAATTTGAGTTGCAAAGAAGGAATTCTTGGATAAGAACTTACCTTAAAGAAGAATCATGAAAAAGATGGAAAGAAACTTGAAAAAGATTGAATGAATCTTGAATGGAGTCTCAATCATTCGGAAAGGTCACAACCTTTCATAAAGGTCACAACTTTACATAAAAATCACATCTTTTCACAAAAGTCGCAACTCTTCATAAAAGTCATAACATTTCATAAAAGTCACAACTCTTCATAAAAGTCACATCTCTTCATTTTCCATTCACATCTTTTAAAACCCAACAATCCCCCCCATGAATGGGGAATGACTCCAAGACAAAGAAACAGACAAGTATGTGTACTTTAGAAGGAAGAATTAATTGCATCTGGATAAGTAGGTTTCCTTTTGAACTTTTCTTAGTGAACATATGTCGGATATACTCGGTCAATCTGTATATTTGATATCTTTGAGCCGTCAAGCTTTGGTGTATACCAAGACAACCATATGTCACAAAATCAACCCTTTACCATTTATGGTTCTTACGGTTGTGTTCGTTTCATCCATGAACACCTCCTGGTTTCATGAGTGTATAGAGAGATGGACTTTTGACAATCATCCTCTCTAAAGTAGATTACACTTCACACTGACATATGTGATTTCTAACCGTGTTATTGTGTAGATACTCTATTTTGTCAATTTTTCTAAACTTAGAAAATCATTAAAAACTTTAAGCTTTATTAACTCATTAACAAGCCTTGATGTTGTATCCTTGTTCGTGAGCATTGTCGTCATCATGAGAATGGATTAAGTTGGTTTACATTGTCGAATCGTCAGTCACAACTTTGTTTTTCTCCTTGAACCTAGCTCTTGGGATCTCCAGTCTGCTTGGTAGAGTTACTACCATGATGACTTGTCCTAAGCCGTAAACCCATTCCCTTAGATGATCTTTCAACTTTCTCTCTAGTTTGACCTTTTTGTAAGTAGATCCGACACATTTTCCTTTGAATTTACATAATCAATTGTGATAATTCCACTAAAGAGTAGTTTTTTAATGGTATTATGTCTATGTGTTACATGACGAGACTTTCCGTTGTACATCATGCTCCATGCCCTACCAATTGCGTCTTGACTATCAAAGTGTATGCATAATGATGCAAAGGTTTGGGCCAAAGAAAAATATCTATCAAGAAATTCCAGAGTCTTTCAACTTATTCATCGGCCTTATCTAGAGCACCTAGATGAGAGATCATTGTAGAGCTAGCGATACATGTCTTTTTGGAAGATTTCCAAGAGACTGCTTCTCCACCAAAAGTATAAACATATCCACTCGTGGATTTTATTTCATTTGATCTTGATGATCTAATTTGCATCACTATATCCTTTCAATACGTCTGGATATTTGTTATAATGCACGACATAGTTTTGAGTATGTTTTAAATACCCCAAAACTCTTTTCATTGTCATCCTTTGAGTTCTATTGGGATTAATCGTGAACCGACTCTGTTTATTATTAGCACATGCTATATCTGATCGCGTATACTTTATGATATTCATCATACCTCCCAATACTGTAGCAAAATTCAATTGCGAGTCACTGATACGCTCAAATTACACCTCTCTAAAGAAGTATAAGCAATCATTATCAAGTAAAGAACCCAACTTGGAGGTTGGGGTCGATCCCACGAGGAATATGGTTTAGACTTAAACTTAACTTACAATTATATTCTTTTAGTCAACGTACTTCCGAAACACGTAACTAAAAGGGGGAGATTTGTGAAACAAATTTTGGAAATATTGTGAACAATCAGTGAGCAAGATTCAAACTTTAGTTGTTATCAAGATGCGAGAGAAACTACGGTGTACGTGTTCCCCATAAGCTCATAACGCGGTAATCCTAGTAATAGTAATCCTTTCCTAGTGTATTACATGCAAAGTGATAAGTTAGGTATCTCTAATTCCTTGGTCCGGCAACTAGAGAATTTCACCCCGCACTTTGGTCCGGCTACGTGTGTATAATTTACTAACCCTTACCTTTACCTCATTTTAGACATCACATCGATGTATGACTTAGTTTTCACCCTCGCACCAATCGACATTAGACTATTAGTTAGTATCACACTAAATCTATGTTGATAATTATTTTCTTATTAAATTCCTCCTTGGTACGGCAAGTAGCAACAAGGAGAGTTATAATGTTTGCAACCGCTAAAAAGACTTCTACACGAAAGATTTATCAATGCATGCAATAACACTATTCAAGAATTACTTAGTTACTATTCATACTTTGTTAATCGCACATGGTTCCCACAACCTTAGTTGTGGATTTAGTTTAGAACACAATTCATATTTTTAGATGAAGAAATCATGAACTTACATAATGAGAAGAATAAACCCGGAATCTCAACTTGAATTTCAAAGTCAAAATCTTCAAAACGAACTTAGGAAATCAACGAACTTAGGAAATCAAGAATTGCTAATATTGCACATTAATCTCCAAAGCCAAATACTAGAATAAAAGTAATAATGTATAACCCCAAATAAAGAGGTTTACATGCCTTATATATAGAAAAACAAGTCCTAACTAAAAAGGAAACGAAATAAAGAAATAATGTTTCAGGATGCGTCTTTGATCTACGACACTGACCTACGGATTGTGGATTGATCTACGGTCCGTAGGTCCCTTCTGTGGCTTAGGACTTAGGCAATTTTCAAATCTTCAAAATCTCCACTTCTTTGAATCAATCGACGGATCCACAATTGAACTATGGATTGATCTACGGTTCGTGGATCCTCCTCCTTAGCTTCATACTTAGAATCTTCAAAATCAGGTACTCGAATCCCTCTCTGAATGATTTGACGGAACAACAGTACGGTCCGTTGGTCAATCTACGGTTCGTGGTTTCACACTTCGTCAAGAATTCCCTGATTTTCCTCCAAGCCTTGCCTGCCCATCTACGGTCACCATCTATGGAGCGTGAATGGACTTACGGTCCGTAGATCACCTCCGTAGATGCCCTTTTATGTACATCCTTCACCTGTGTCTCTTAGTTTCCACATCTGAACATATTTCCAGCAGACATGATAAAAATGCATTAAAACCAATACAAAATTGCCCTAGACACACACAACTCTTTAAGTGAAATGTATTAAAAATACCGTAAACCCACGGTATATCAACATCCTTAACTTAAATTCGTTGTTTGTCCTCAAGCGACATACTAAGTCTCTAAACAACAATTGTATAGAAGCAAACAATTCAGGCACAAGTAATCACATGGCTCTCTACTCCGACTCTTTTTTTGGGTGAAAATCTTTTCTCTCAGACTCAACAAGCTAACTTGTGCTGATCAAAACATGACAAAGATCGACCAATCAACACACAACATACACTGTTTTACTATCACCAAGGTACCAACTTTCCGACAATGTAACTAGTGCCCTTACTTCAAACGAAATCCCTTTTTCACACAATGAATATGATTTTGGGTACAAGGATTCATTCAACACTCACACTTAGAAGTAACTTCAAGTACAGTTAGTGCTCAATACCATAGGCTTGCCCTTATTTTCACTGCTTAGACTCTGTAAACTAGTTTCTAGGATCACTATAGGACTTTCTTGGCTTGTAGCGTAGGCTCAGTGTCAGGTGTGGTACATTTGGGTACTCTTTAGGGACTTTCTGCACTCCTTGACATTACATTAGGCTTTCTACCTCTTTTTGCTCTATTTTTGACATCTTACCGTTTTATCTTCTTTCCCTTGATTCACTTCAACCATGGTTGTGACTTTAGACTCTGTAGCTCTTTATTTTTCACTTTCTTCTTTTTCTTGCATTTTATTCTGTTCTATAGATTTCAACAAGTCACATCTTTTCCTCTCTTTTCTTTTTCTCTTTTTCAATATTAAACTCTTTTCATACCCATTTTCTTTTGGTTTCCTCTTTCATAGTCACCCTCATCTTATGTATTTTCCATTGGTTGAGGTGCCCAATACCCGATGTCGGATCAGGACCAAAATTGAGATCACTTTTTGCATGAGCCACCCTCAACTTAGGCTTTTGGCTTAAGTCGAGGTGCACATGTCCAAGGAGGGATCGGGGTCAACACATTAGATTATGGGAAGGTGAGTTAGGGGGTTAGAAAGAAATGGTCTAATTTAGGCTCAAAGCATTTGGATCAAAGGGATCATTTATTTCATTTGGTTGGATTCTTTTCAAGCAATTTGCGTACTTATTAGAACAAGGGCCTATGATCACTTTCTAGCCTCTAGAGTAGATTGTCTTAGCAGGACTAACCGGGAACGTTCTAGATTAGCACAAAAATGGTTTGAACAATCAACTATTCTCAGACACTCTTGGCAAATAGTTTCATCATTAGATTATCAGATTACCCAGTTCAAGTTTTAGCTTAAGTCATGCCATCAAGTTGGTTCATTATCATGTCATACTCAGAGCCAACACATTCAACTCATTCTAGTAATAAAATTTTAGCACGTATCTTAAATTTTGGACGGGTATCATTTTTTCAAAAAAGCTTTTGCCATCATGCTTCAACACATACAATCCTAACACATGTCGGTTCAACAGAAATTAAGCAGTCTCTTGGGGGAAAGGAACACAGGCAAGAAAACCCCAAGAGAGGATTATGAGTTGGGTTACTCAGACTTCACCCTGTCACTCACAATCCATTTACCCCACCCCCAATAAAAAAATAGGTGCAATTGTCCCTAATTCACACAGAAATAGTAAAAGTAATGGATTGGGTGAAGCAAACCTGTGGCGCATAGCGCCGATAAACTATCAACAAACGGGTGGGTTCGGTTTCCCGGATCCCACTAGAACAACTCTTGGGTCACCCTCAGTAGTGCCCACATCATCTATTCTAGCACCCTCAGTAGTGCTATCAATCACTCTAACCGCATCATCATTGGTGCTCACATCATCCTTCTCAATAGTCAGAACCTCTACAACGGGAACAAAACTCGATGCCCTAGCAACACTCTCATGCACCCTCTACTGGCGCAACTTCTCATCCACTATAAACGCTTTTCGAGCCTACTCATTTTGGTAGTGCTCCTGCTTATTTGCTCTAGCATCATCAATAGTGTTTGGAATGAGACTGGAGCGAGGCCTCTTTCCACGAGCACGGGTGGGCTCAGACTATGCATATGTATCCTCACTGAATAGAACATCGAGTACTGTATCATCAGCCAATGCAGTAGGTGCAGACTCTGGTTCATCTGTGGGCGTAGCAAAGATGGAATCAATATCGGCCCGGAGATTGTCTAACTCAGTATGGAAGAAGGAAAAATTTGTGACAGGGGCTAGCTGTGCGAGTACTCTCAACTCGAAGGCATCCAAGCACTTATGAACGTCCTGAACCTTCTGATCCACTATGGTTGCTATCCTCTTCTCCAAGTCTGCACCTAATGGCGGCACCACAATCTGTGGACCACGTCGCGGGGCAACTACATTGTCCTCATCTCAAATCAGTCCCAGGGTCCTCGATGCCCGAATCAACTTGTCACAATGCTAGATTGGCACTCCAGAGTCCCTGCATAGCTGAAAGATGAGACAAGGAAAGGGGTAAGTGGTAAAGGTCTTGAAATCCTTCTCATGAATCTCTGCCAATAAAATGCGACAAAGTCGATCTCGACCCCGGCTACTAACGCCGCAACCATAACCACTCTATCCCATGTAAGCGCATTGTCAGCCTTAGTGGGTGACGCTCTGTTCCGTAGTAGTAACCAAAAGGACTTTCCCACTAAATTCAAGGTGGCCTTCCGAATACCTAAACGTGGTGCGGTGACCCATTCTGCATGCTCTCTAGGGTTTGGACCCACGAGACCACGTCTATGGTTTATGGGTGAATCTACGGTCCGTAGATCACATTCAGACATAGAAAGTTCAGAATCCTTACCTGGGATCTACGGACACCATTCACGCTCAGTGGAATGAACCACAAATCGTCGATGGGGTCCGTAGACCTCTGCACCAAACCTTTTTCTGCAGATTTTGTCTTGCGCTCCTGCACATGTTGCAACCATTTGGCCTCTCTTTTTACATTTTCTGGACACTTTTTAGACACAGAACTATGTTATATCTAGCCAACATTAAAACAAAAAAAAACACCTATCTAAATGAGTACAAAGAGGCAAATAAAAAAAGAAAACTACTACATGGAAAACAAGAACCTATTGTTGGCTAGATTTTACATCTTGGGTTGCCTCCCAAGCAGCACTTGATTTAAGGTTGCGGCACGACGCATGCCTCTTGATTACTCGGACTTCATCAAGATAGTAGGCCTCAACAACTTCTTGCACACGTTCCGCATTTCCCAGATAGATCTTGATCCTTTGCCCGTTTACCATGAACCTTGTTCCTTCACTATATTCAAGCTCAACCGCTCCATAGGGGAGCACTTTTGTGAGAAAAAATGGCCCTGTTCATTTGGACTTGAGTTTGCCCTGAAACAAGCGCAACCTAGAGTTGAATAGAACACAAGATCACCTACAACAAGTTCTCGCTTTTCAATTCTTTGATCATGATACCTCTTCAGCTTTTCTTTATACAAGGCTGAACTTTCATAAGCTTTTAGGCGAAACTCATCAAGCATATTCAAGTCATTCATTCTCTTATTAGATGCGGCACCCCAATCCAAATTTAGCTTCTTTATCGCCCACGCAACCTTATACTCTAACTCTACCGGTAAATGACAAGACTTCCCATTTACAAGTTGGTAAGGAGACATACCTATGGGAGTTTTGTATGCAGTGCGACAGGCCCATAGAGCATCATCAAGCTTCCTTGACTAATCCGTTCTATTAGCATTGACAGTCTTCTCCAACATCTATTTGATCTCTTTGTTGGACACTTCAACTTGCCTACTAGTCTGCGGATGGTAAGGAGTGGCTATATTGTGAGGGACACCATATTTCTCAAGTAGTGCCTTGAACAACTTATTACAAAAGTGGGAACCTCCATCACTGATAATCGCCCTCGGTGTACCATATTCGAAGAAGATATTCTTTTTCAAGAATGTGGTGACAATTTTACCTTCATTGTTGGGGAGCGCAACTGCTTCCACCCACTTCGACGAATAAATAACCGCAACAAGAATATACTTCTTCTCAAGTGAACTCACAAATGGACCCATAAAATCAATGCCCCATACATCAAACAACTCTATCACCAATATAGGATTCATAGGGAGCTCTTGCCTCTTTGAAATCCCTCCTTCTCTTTGGCAACGGTCACAAGACTTGGCGAAATCATGAGCATCTTGGTGGATGGTAGGCCAGTAGTACAGACACTGCAAGATCTTATGTGCAGTCCGAATACGACTATGATGCCCACCAATAGGTGATGAATGGCATGCGTCAAGTACACTCAACAATCCAACCTCGAGCACACATCGACGAATAATCCCATCATCACAACTCAGATACAAGTAAGGCTCATCCCAAAAGAACTTCTTCATATCATGTTTTAACTCTTTCCTTTGGTGAAAAGACAAATCCGGGGCACCAAATCGCTTGCCAAATAATTAGCAAAGTCTGCGAACCAAGGAATCAAATCGTGAGAAGCAACCAATACATGTTCATCTGGAAAAGCATCATTAATTTCAGCCTTATCACCAAGCTTTAGCATAGCCTCTTCCTCTAATCTGGACAAGTGATCGACAACTTGATTTTAAGTCCCCTTTTTATCTCTCACCACAAAATCAAACTCTTGCAGCAACAATACACATTTAATCAACATCGATTTTGCATCCTTCTTTGCCATTAAATACCTCAATGTAGAATGGTCAGTATGCACTATGACCTTAGTACCAAGCAAGTAGGATCAAAATTTCTCGAATGCAAAAACTACTGCAGGAAGCTCTTGTTCAATCACAGTATTATTCTTTTGGGCCACATTTAGAGCTTTGCTAGCATAGTAAATAGGATGGAGAATCTTCTGTCGCCTCTGTCCTAATACCACACCAAACGCCACTCCACTTGCATCACACATTACCTTAAATGGTTGTCCCCAATCCGGTGAAATAATGATAGGTGCAGTAACTAACTTCTCCTTCAACTCTTCAAATGCTCTGAGACAAGCATCATCATAATCAATCTTATACTCCTTTTCGAGTAGTTTGCACAATGGATGTGCAATTTTAGAGAAGTCCTTGATGAACCTCCTATAGAAACGTGCATTCCCAAGAAACCTTCTAATGCCTTTTACAGAGATAGGTGGTAGAAGCTTTTCTATTACCTCTATTTTATATGTATCAACTTCAATGCCCTTCTCAGAAATCCTATGACCCAGAAGTATCCCTTCTTTCACCATAAAGTGGTACTTGCCCCAATTTAGCACTAGATTGCATTCTTCACACCTTTTAAGCACCTCGACCAAATGATCCAGACATCGATCAAAAGAGTCACCTGCCACAGCGAAATCATCCATAAATACATACCTCAAATGTGATGGTAGAGCTTTAAGCTCCAATTCGGTGCCTCCTGAACAGACGGTCTTGTAGGTGGGGACTCACGATTTTTCATGTCTAACTCCAACTTCTTTGGTTTCGAACGATATTCATACCTATCAAGTGTAGCGACCAACTCATCATAGTATTTAATACCATCACTGTCAAAGTTCATCATAACTACTGCTAGTACTTCAACACCCAATCTCTCTTCAATCTGCACCTTAGACCCACTCTCAACTCTATTTGTTATCGCCGATACCATTTGGAGCTCGTTAGTCTGCTTCATGGACCTACATATATTGAAAGTTGCCTCTTCATTCTTCATTCTGAACTTCATCTTCCCCTTTTCCATATCAACCAAGGCATGCCCAGTGGCAAAGAATGGTCTCCAAAGAATAATGGGAACCTCAAAATCAACCTCACAGTCAAGAGTCACAAAATCCGCCAGAAAGATGAACAATTCTACTTTCACTAATACAGCATGAAGCACACCAATGGGCCTCGTCACAGTTCTATCGGCCATGAGCAACAACATCACAGTCGGTTTGGATCTCCCAGACCCAACTTCTTGTAAATAGATAATGGCATCAGATTAATGCTAGCACCAAGATCACACAACGCCTTAGCAAAATGCAACAACCCGACGGTACATGGAATAGTGAAGGCACCATGATCTTTCTTTTTCTACACAAAGGACCTTATAGCAATAGCACTACAATGTTGCAATCTATCATCATCTTCGAAGCTCACTGCCCTCTTCTTTGTCACCATATCTTTCATAAATTTGGCATACCTAGGCATTTGATCCAAAGCTTTTATCAATGGAACATTGATGGAAACTGTTTCAACATGCTGATAAACCTACGGTATTTGCCTTCTTCAGTCTTCTTCACTAACCTCTGTAGGAAGGGGATGGAGGTCTGGGTATGGGGACAACTTTCTGAGTTACCTCTTCCTCTTTTTCTATAGAATTCTCGGGCTCTCCACTTACCTCGACCACATCATCATCTTTACTAGTCTCAATTTCCACCCCAAACGGCATAGGTGGATCAATGGTTTGCTTACCCCCTCGAGTAGTGAGTGCCATACACATCATTATTTGGATTCTGGATGGTGTTGCTAGGAAGAGTACCAGGTTGACGTGGATTTACTGTAGTTGACAACTGAGTCATCTGCTGCTCAAGATGCTTGATTGACACTGCATGTGCATCAACTTTTTGACCAATACTAGACAAGTCATTTCTCATCTCCTTCACATTCTTATCAGTTGCATCAAACCTCCTCATCATTTTCTGCATCATATCCTCAATACGTGACATATTACCACCAGCTTCCTTAGTACCAGATTCCTGATTTTGAGAAGGAACATACGGTCCAACCCGATTGTTCATGGTGCCATAGTTGTTTCGGTTGTAATTGTTGTCGCGATTGTAGTTGCCATCCCGGACATATTGACCCTCTCGGTTGTAGTTACCATAGTTCCAACCTTGGTTTCCTTGACTTTGGCGCCAATTATCCATATTGGAACCTTGGGCGTTTTGTCGAAAACCCCTCATCTGGTCATTCACCGTATAAGTATCTTCTTCATAGTAGCACTCCTCAACCGGTGGTGGACTTCTAGTCAAATAATTCACAACCTTTACTTTCTCTACACCTCCGCTCACATGCTTCAACACCAACCCTAGTTCAATCCTCATCTGAGCCATCTCCTCACGAATCTCATCTGCAGACTAGTTGTTTGTAGCTTGAACGACAAATGTGTTCCTCCCAGTATTCTACTTTCTAGTGCTCCAAGCTTTATTGTTTAGAGAGATCTTCTCCAATTTCTCCACAATCTGCTCAAAAGTGCACTCACCATATGAACATCCATCGATATTATCAAGCATTGCCTTACTATTGTCATCCTGAACTCGATAGAAATACTCCTTTAGCAACTCATCATTAATGCGGTGATTCGGAACACCCATTATGAAAGCAGTGAACCTGTCCCAAGAACAAAATTGTTGAGTTTATCTTTGTGGTTCAGCTTCTTAGACACTGGAAAGAATCTTGTTAGGAATACATCAGTCAATTAGTCCCATGTATAGATAGAGTTATAAGGAAGCTTATTAAACAACACAGCAACATCGTGGTCAATGATAGAGGGAATACTCGCAATCTAATGACATCTATGTCTAAGTCTGGTCGACCCACACAACTTTTGCAAATGCTCCTTAGCTTGGTTATATGCGCATGTGAATCCTCCGACGCCAAACCCGCAAACAAGCCCCTCGCAGTAAGCATCTACATCAAACTGCTAGTCACCACAAATGTATACCCCGGAGGTAGAGGAGGTTGGACAAGAGGTCCGTCAGATTCAACAACATTAAAGTTGACCCTATAGCTATCACGCATTCTTGGTCCCGGTGGATCCTGTACCCTCACTGAATTTCTCAGTAGATTATCAACTTGAACCTGATTATTCTCATCACCAACCCTTGGAGGCTGCAACCCAACACCATCACTTAACTCTCCTCCGATAGGATTAACTGGCACTCTTTGATTATTCATTCTCCGCAAAGTTCAGTTCAATTCTGGATCGTAGGGAGTAAGTGGTTTCCTTGAATCTGTGTACTTGGCATACACTAGAGTAGGAACCTGAGAGAGACAAAAACAAAAAAAAAGTAAAATTAGGAAATATTTAACTAAAGTTCAATAACATAGTCAAAGTTAATCTAAAAGCCAAATTCCCCAGCAGTTGTGCTAGAATTTGATACGCTTAAAGTACACCTCCCTAAAGAAGTATAAGTGATCGTTATCAAGTAAAGAACCCAACTTGGAGGTTGGGGTCGATCCCACAAGGAATATGGTTTAGACTTAAACTTAACTTACAATTATATTCTTTTAGTCAACTACTTTCGAAACAAGTAATTAAAGGGGGAGGGGATTCGTGAAACAAATTCAGGAAATTATGTGAACAATCAATGAGCAAGATTCAAACTTTAGTTGTTATCAAGATGAGAGAGAAACTAGGGTGTACGTGTATCCTATAAGCTCATAACGTGATAATCCTAGTAATAGTAATCATTTCCTAGTGTATTACATGCAAAGTGAAAAGTTAGGTATCTCTAATTCATTGGTCTGGCAACTACAGAATTTCACCCCGCACCTTGGTACGGCTACGTGTGTATAATTTACTAACCCTTACCTTTACCTCATATTAGACATCACATCGATGTATAGCTTAGTTTTCACCCTCGTACAAATTGACATTAGACTATTAGATAGTATCAAACTAAATCTATGTTGATAATTCTTTTCTTATTAACTACCCCCTTGGTCCGGCAAGTAGCAACAAGGTGAGTTCTAACGTTTTCAACTGCAAAAAAGAATTTTAAACGAAAAAATTATCAATGCATGCAATAACACTATTCAAGAATTACTTAGTTACTATTCATACTTTGTTAATCACTCATGGTTCCCACAACCTTAGTTGTGGATTTAGTTTAGAACACAATTCATATTTTTAGATGAAGAAATCATGAACTTAAATAATGAGAAGAATAAACCCAGAATCTCAACTTGAATTTCAAAGTCAAAATCTTCAAAACGAACTTAGGAAATCAAGAATTACTAAAATTGCAAGTTAATCTCCAAAACCAAAAACTAGAATAAAAGTAATAATGTCTAACCCCAAATAACGAGGTTTGCGGGACCTATTTATATAAAAAAAAGTCCTAACTAAAAAGGAAACAAAATAAAGAAATAATGTTTCAGGACACGTTTTTTATCTATGACACTGACCTACGGACCGTGGATTGATCTACGGTCCGTAGGTCCCTTCCGTGGCTCAAGACTTAGGCAATTTTCAAATCTTCAAAATCTCCACTTCTCTGAATCAATCGACTAATCCACCGTACAGACCATGGATTGATCTACGGTCCATGGATCCTCCTATGTAGCTTCATACTTAGAATCATTAAAATCAGGTACTAGAACCCTCTGTGAATAATTTGACGGAACAATAGTACGGCCTTTAGGTCGATCTACGGTCCGTGATTTGCAACCGTGGTTCCACACTTAGTCAAGAATTCCCTGATTTTCCTTCAAGCCTTGCCTGCCCATCTACGGTCACCATCTACGGTGCGTGAATGGACCTACGGTCCGTAGATCACCTCAGTAGATGCCTTTTTCTATACATCCTTTAGTTGTGTCTCTCAGTTTCCACGTCTGAACATATTTCCTGCAAAAATGATAAAAATGCATCAAAATCAATACAAATGGCCCTAGACATACACAAATCTTTAAGTAAAATGTATTAGAAATATCGTAAACCCACGGTATATCAGTCACTTTCACCTTCATTCTTTTGTAGTGCAAAGCTCACATGTATTGGAGTTTTGACAATATTAAAATCCAAATATTTGAACTAGTCAGGTACCTTTTCAATGTAATGAGACCGTGACAATGCTAAACGTTATGGAGTTCTAAGGATTCTTAAACCTAAGATTGTATCAGCAATACCAAGATCTTTCAAATCAAAGTTGCTTTCTAGCACATGTTAAGTACCATTTATGTCATTAGTGTCTCTACTGATGATCAACATATTACCAATATACAAACAAACAATGACCTTGTTATTTTAATGTAAACACATTTATCACTTGCATCATTCTTAAATCCATTTGCCAGCATAGTTTGGTCAAATTTCTCATGTCATTGTTTGGGAGCTTGTTTTAGTCCATAAAGTGACTTAACAAGTTCGCACACTTTTTTTCTTTACCAGGAACCACAAGTCCTCGGGTTGTTCCATGTAATTTTTTTCCTCCAATTCTCCATTTAAGAAATTTGTTTTCACATTTATTTGATGAATTTGGAGGTCATATACTACAACTAATGCAATTAACATCTGCATGAGTGTAATTCTAGTTATTGTTGAGTATAAGTAGAAAAAATCAAGACCTTTTTTTTGTCTAAAGCCTTTGACACAAAGTCTTGATTTATATTTGTCAAGAATTTCATGGACTTTCATTTTCCTTTTGAAGATTCACTTTGAACCCAAAGGTTTATTTCCAGGAGGAAGATCAACCAACTTCCAATAGGATTGCTAAATATTGAACCAAGATCACTATTGACACCATCTTTCCAAAAGAATGAGTCCACATAAGACATAGGAAATATTACAAAGTCATATCCGAAGATAGCAGAAGTCCTTTGACATTTACTACACGTCTGAATCTCTTTATTAAGTATATTCTTATTTTGTTCTTTCCAAGGTCTTCAGACCTTTCACTAGACTACTCAAGTCTAATTTTACGGTCCACGGTTCTTATGTCCTATTTTAATCCTTTTAGATATAGGAACTTGAAATTTGGCTAGACACCCACACACTTTGAAATATTTCAAGTTGGATTTCCTCTCTTTCCATTTATCATATGGTATAGATTGTGTCCTGAACAAACAAAATTGATTTCTTTCTGAAAAGACAAAACTTTTTGTTGTTCCCTTTTGAAGTAAGGATAGTTCCTCCACACAAATTTTGTGGTAAACCTAAACTTATAAGTAATGCAACCATCATTTCTTTTGTAGTTCGATTTTTTTCCATTCTGCAATTCCTTTAGATTTAGGTGAATAGGACAGTAGTTTGATGGATAAATCCACTTTCCAAACATATTTTTGCAAAAGAAGATTTATATTCTCCATCCCTATCAATTCTTATCTTTTCTCCCAACTGATTTCAACTTGAATTTTATACTGCCTAGACGTTTATATTGTTTCATTCTTACCATTCAACAAATAGACATAACCGTATCAAATGTAATTGACAATACAAGTTGTGAGATACTTTTTCCTAGTAGGACCCTGTATCCTAGAAATACCAGTTTGCAGAAATTAGGAGTTTCAGGTGCCACTGATGGGCACCACCCACAAGTCGTAGGGTGACCCATGGATCGTAGGTGGTGATCCATGGTTGGCCACCTGCAACCCCTCCCAAAAAAAGCCAGAATATTATTCCAAGGGTCGACCCATGCTAGGCTCTATGGACCGTAAGTCAGACCACGGTCTATGGTCTAGGGTCGTAGGTCAGACCCCCAAAATTCAACTTCCGATTGTCGAACGATGGCCAAACAGAATGGACCGTCAGTGACCCCGATAACTTTTAAGTCAGGGGTCGTTTGGTCTTTTCCCTATGCATTGGACCCTTAAACTACGTCATTTAACCACTAAACTACATGGTTTTGGTCAGTTTTAGTCTAATGACTTAATCAGAACTTCCTTACTCAAATCATTCACCAAGAAATCGATCAAACTAGATAGAAAGAGGAGAAAGAGTTGAGCAACCCTAGACCAAGAACGCATCAAGGTTTCGTCAGTTCCAACCCCAAAATCAAAAGATTTCTTTGTGAATTTCATCACTAGGTATGTGGGATTTCACTAGCGGGTTCCTTTCACCCATTAGGTCCCTAGAATTCAGTGAGATTCTTGATTCCCTCCACATTAACTAGACTTGGGCTTTCTAAAATTTCAGTAGATTATTATGAATTAGTTATTTTAATGTTCTAAATAAGATTATCATGTAGTAGTATTGTTTTGCTCAGATTCATGCATAAACTCAGAACCCTAGTCATGTAGTTCTTTCAGTTCATGAAATACATTAGCTAGGAGAGATAAACAAATACATGCCTTAGTGTTAGAATGTTTCATTATCAGATATATATGTTGCATTTTCAGATTTGCATGTCAGATTATTGAGCAATCCAGTTTACTTCAGTTATGCTATAAATTTTAAATATTCTATTGGGAGTAGGCTTAATACCGAGTTGGACTTAGGTAAGTCACCCTCATTGTCCCTAAACTACATGCCCCATAGTTAAGTCCCTTCTGTTGGTATTATACCCAGTGATCATGCCAGTCATGCCTCTATACCTATGGCAGGGTATATTGGGTCCTCTCGATGGGGCGTATACATCAGACTCCACATTAAGCTCATGTGGTTATATGTCGGTTATTGGTATCTCCCATAGTCAGATTCTAGTGCATTGACCAGGTTACCAGTCACAGCTCAATATTCAGTTTCAGCATGCTATAAACTAGGTCATTGCATTCAGTTAGTTCATGTTTACTGTTTTAAGTATAATATCATGCTCATCTCATATCATTGCTCAGTCATATACTTTGTTAAATTATGTATATTGTTCATCTTTATTCTATTCTGCATGATCAGTACCTTTCAAGTACTAAAGCATACAATGCGCTACATATTCTCGTGATGTAGGTTCAAGTCATCAACATTCAGATCACGCATAGATCAGTTCCTGATCTCCAGTACAACAACATCAGTGGTGAGTCCTTATTCTGCGAGGACAATTGATATGTTATCTTTCTACTTTCAGTCTTTAGTTTCAGTTTTTGCAAGATTTAGCTAGGGAATGTCCCATCATCTCTAGTCAGTTAGAGGCTTTATTTTAAACATAGTTTGATCCGGTTTTAGCTTTGGAATTTGATATTCAGTTATCATTAAACTCACAGATTATTTATTTAGACAGTATTTGGGTATTCCTCAATATTTCAGTTTACCTTATGTTTAAGCTTCCGCACATTATTTTTCTTTCAGTAAGTCTTAAAGTATGCTTATGATATACCAATAGGGTTAGTTTGGAGTCACTCGTGATCCTAGGTCCCGTGGCCGCGTCTTGGGGGTAGCTTGGGGCGTGACAAACTTGGTATCAGAGCATTAGGTTTAAGAGTCCTAGGATGTCTGAAAGCCACACAAAGTAGAGTCCTTTTCATGGGTGTGAAGTGCACCACATCTAATGAGAGGGAGGTTATGAAATGTTTTAGGAAAAATCACTCTCTTTGTTACTCTTATCTTGCGTGAGGTATGATCCCATTTCCTCATTGTAAGTCGTCGTTATAAGTTTCAGGTTATGCCTCCTTATAGAGCTTATGGAAGTAATGCCTGCCACGCTAACATAGTTCTGTCCCAGATTAGGAAGTCTCGAATGTAGAGTTTCGGAACGCCATTCAACTTTTCGCTCAGAGTGTGACCAATTAGAACAATCAGCATCCCCAGTTCCTACCAATGCTAATCATGGGTCAACTGCATCCATGGTCTGTGATTTTGTTAGAATGAATTTCTCCTGAGTTCCTAGGGTTGAAAGTTGTTGAAGATCCCTAGAACTTCATTGATGAGGTTAAAAAGATCTTTGGAGTGATGCGGGTAACTGGGAATGATAGGGTTGAGTTGGCATCTTACCAACTTAAGAATGTGGCTCACATTTGGTTCTCAATGAAAGGAAAACAGGGGAACGGATGCAGTTCCTGTTACTTGGGAGTGTTTCAGTGAAGCCTTTCTGGAAAGGTTCTTCCCAAGAGAGTTGAGGGAGGCAAAATCTTAGGAGTTCATGAATTTGAGGCAAGGTAGCATGTCAGACCAAGGGTACAAACTCAAGTTCACCCAACTCTCTAGGAATGCTCTTCACATGGTTGTGGATTCCAAGGGTCAAATGAACAAGTTTCTGTATGAGATATCCGACTTAGTGAAGATGGAGTGTAGAAATGCTATGTTGCTAGAGAATATGAACATCTCTAGGCTCTTGACTCATGCTCAGCAGGTTGAGGGAGATAAGCTTAGGGAACAGGCTAAGGAGAACAAAAAGGCTAGGACAGGAAACTATGAGTAATCTCAACAGAAATTGGGTGGTAGAAATCGCTCGCAGGTTCAGCAAAAGTCTTCAGCCCCAACACCTTCATCAGCTAGTATTCCATCCTCCATGATCAGAAAGGTAGGGCATCATGCTCTAACTCTCATGGGAGTGCTTCAAGTACTAGGACCTACCCAACTTGTCCTAATTGTGGTAAAAACCATCCGGGCGAGTGTCTTGCAAGAATGGAAGGATGTTTTGGGTGTGGTCAGAGTGGTCACAGGTTGAGAGATTGTCCTTCTTTTAAATAGGGTCAAGGATGTAATAATGGTAGAGCTCAGTCCACAACTTTAGTAGCACCAGTAGGTCACTTAACTCAGCAGGGTAACTCATTTGGTACAGGTGGCGATCAGCGCCAAAACAGGTTTTATGCTCTCCAGGCTCACCAGGATCAAGAAGATCCTGCTGTTGTAGTCACTGGTACGTTACGAGTCTTTCACTTATATTTTTATGCTTTGCTAGATTTAGGGGTTACTCTTTCCTTTGTAACTCCATATATAGCAGTAAACTTCAGTGTCAGTCAAGAAACTCTTTTAGAACCCTTCTCAGTCTCTACCCCAGTCGGTGACCCAGTTATAGCTAGACGGCCATACAGAATTTTCCCTGTCAAATTCTCTCAAAAAGTCACCTCAGCAGATCTTGTAGTGTTAGAAATGGAGACTTAGATATCATTCGAGGCATAGATTGGTTATATTCCTGTTATGCCTCAGTCGATTGTAGAACTAGAATCGTTCATTTTAGTTCCTGGATGAACCAATGTTTGAATGGAAGGGTAATAACTTAGCGCCTATGGGTGGATTCATCTCTTTACGTAAGGCCAGAAAGATTATCTCTAAGGGGTATCTCTATCATCTAATTAGGTTTAAGGATTCAAGTTCTGAAACCCCAACTCTTGAGTAAGTCCTAGTAGTTAATGAGTTCCCAAAAGTGTTTCGAGAAGATCTTCCCATAGTTTCTCCCAAAAGTGAAATCGACTTTACAAATGGTCTCCTTTCAGATACCCAACCTATTTCTATTTTTCCTTATAGAATGACTCCGGCTGAGCTTAAGGAATTGAAAGAGCAGTTGAAAGGCTTTCTAGATAAGGGCTTCATCAGACTTAGTATTTCCCCATCGGGATTACCAGTGTTGTTCGTTAAAAAGAAAGATGGTTCTCTCATGATGTGCATTGACTGTCGGCAATTGAACAAAGTCACAATCAAGAATAAGTATCCCATCCACATGATTGATGATTTGTTTGACCAACTTCAGGGTGCTAGTTATTTTTCTAAGATAAACCTCAAATCCGGTTATCATCAGCTCAGACTCAGAGATAGTAACATTCCAAAAATAGCCTTCAAAACTCGGTATGGTCATTATGAATTTGTAGTTATGTCATTTGGACTAATCAATGCTCCTACAACTTTCATGGATTTGATGAACAAGGTGTTCAAGCAGTATTTGGACTTGTTCATTATCATATTTATTAATGATATCCTCATTTAATCTAGGAGCGAGGAAGAACATGCTACTCATTTAAGGGTTGTTCTACAAACTCTCAAGAATCGCCAGTTATTCGCTAAGTTCAGCAAATGTGAGTTTTGGTTGCAATCTGTTGGTTTCCTTGGGCATATCTTGTCTAGCGAAGTGATTAGAGTGGATTCTTAGAAAATAGATGCAATGAAACAATGGCCCAGACCTACCTCTCCTATAGATATCAAAAGTTTCTTGGGTTTGGCTGGTTAGCCTCTCCATTGACTAAGTTGACCCAGAAAAAGGTTAAGTTTCAGTAGTCAGATGATTGTGAGAAAATCTTCGCAGAGCTGAAAACTAGGTTGACTACATCTTCTATTTTGACTCTACCAGAGGGTTCAAATGGTTATGTGATCTATTGTGATACATCCAGAGTTGGCCTAGGTTATGTGTTGATGCAACAAGGTAATGTTATAACCTATTCTTTTAGACAGCTTAAGGTGCATGAGAATAACTATCCAACTCATAACCTCGAGCTTGCAGCAATGGTGTTTGCACTTAATATTTGGAGACATCACATGTATGGTGTTCACGTAGATGTGTTCACAGACCATAACAGCCTTCAGTATGTGTTCACCTAGAAGTAGTTGATTCTTCACCAGGCTTGCTCGCATGGGAGTTCGCCTTATGAGCATATCAGATAGTGGTGTAACAGTTCAGAATGGGTCAGAATCTTCATTGGTAGCGGAGGTTAAGGAAAAGAAAGAAAATGACCCGATATTGCTTCAACTAAAGGGTACAGTTCATCAGCAGAGAGTTGAGGTTTTCTTCCAAGGGGGAGATGGTGTGCTTTGCTATCAGGTTCGATTATACGTTCCTAAGGTGGGTGAGTTGACATAGTAGATTCTTGTAAAGGCCCATAACTCCAGGTATTCTATTCATCCAGGCGCCACTAAGATGTACCGTGATCTGCGGAAAGTCTTTTGGTTGAATAGCATGGAAAGGGATGTAGCAGATTTTGTGGTTAAGTGCCCCAATTGTCAGCAATTGAAGGTAGAACATCAGAAACCATAAGGTATTATTCAAGAGATCAACATTCCTACATGGATGTGGGAAGTGATCAACATGGACTTCATTACAGGTTTACCTCGTACTCACAGACAACATGACTCTATTTGGGTGATTGTTGATAGAGTTACTAAGTCTGTGCGTTTTTTGGCTGTCAAGACTACAGATTCGGCGGAGGACTACGCCAAGCTTTACATTAATGACATAGTCAAATTGCATCGGGTTCCTTTGTCTATCATCTCAGATAGAGGTCCTCAGTTTACCTCTCATTTCTAGAAGTCATTTCAGAAAGGTCTTGGTAGTCAGGTTATTCTTAGCACAACATTTCATCCACAGACGGATGGTCAGGCAGAGCGTATCATACAAACCTTAAAGGACATGTTGAGAGCATGCGTGATAGATTTCAAGTGTAGTTGGCATGGTCACCTTCTTCTTATAGAATTCACCTGCAATAATAACTACCATTTCAGCTTCCAGATGGCCCCTTATAAGGCATTATATTAGCGTAGATGTAGATATCCAGTTGGTTGGTTTGAAGTAGGTGAAGCAACCCTGATAGGGCCAGATTCGGTTCATGATACTATGGAAAAAGTGCAGCTCATCAGATATTGTCATGACCCAGGGGTACACCCTAGGTGTAACATGGTGTACTTGACCCTGATGGAGTCTCATACAAGCCCTTAGCACTTCATAACATAAGATAATAGAAAAGTACAAAAAATTTAAAAACTTTTATCCATACCATCAAAAAGTTTTCATAATAGCAAGTAGAACTCTTTACTACAGTTTTGTCTCAAACCATCTAATACACATTTTAGAATAAAACTCTTGGGACGAAGCCCATACAATAGTCTCAACATGAAAATAAAAGACATAAAGGGAAATAATGGGTTTGTCCTCGAAGCTATGAGGACTCAACAAATCTTTGGAAACCTAGCTTAAAGATTGGAACTCAAATCTCCGAACCCTACATTTGATTAGAATGTAGGCAAAGTATGCATCAGTACAAAATATACTAAATATGTTAGCTAGCATAATATCATAAGAGCATATCATAAGGGTTAGTCAACATAAGACATAATCATATGAAATACTTCATTAAATATCAACTACAAGCATAAGAGACAATATCATATAATAAGCAAAGTCTCCAACATAGGCATCACATAAGCTTTACTCAACTCTTAGTCATTCATATCATAAAGGACCATTCTCAAGTAACCTTAAGGCACACTTGTGCAATGCATGAATAATATCACATAATACCATCCAAGCTAAGTACCCTTTTTTGGTCATCTTAATCATAGTCTATATGCATAGTCACATCTTAGGCTTTGATAAGTAGCTTCGAGCCATACTTGTGCAATGCATGAATGGCATCCCATAATACTACTCACATTAAGTACCACTTTAGGCCATGATACTAATCACCTTAGGATCTCATCCTTTAACTTTACTCTCGTAACCAAGGGAATCTCTCACCTTTAGTCAATACTAACAAGGAAGGCAACTCTAGCAGAATCCTATCTAGACTTACATCATACAAGAGAACACTTTTTTGATTAACCCTAACTCAAACTTGTGCAATGCATGACTAGCATCCCATAATAAAATTCATGCTAAGTAAGACTTTTAGGTCCTTATACTCATACTTCTTGGTTGGAAACTAGTTCCTCTCTTTAGACCCTAGAACACTATGAGGTACTTCCTTGAGCACATCTTAGTTCATTATTAGGTTGAACCCTATGAGACACTTCCTTAAGCATGTCTAAGCTCATTATTAACATGGACCCCATGAGATACTACCTTAAGCATGTCTAGTCCATTTATACTCTTAAGCACTATGTGGTACTTCATTAAGCAAGTGTTAGTGCATTTATGCTTTTGAACACTACGAGATGCTTCTTCAAGCATGTCTTAGTTCATTGGATATGGAGATTGCTACTAGAAACCTTAACTCAACTATGTGAAGGCTTCCATCTTATCTCATGAGACCTAACTTTGGGAAAACCCATACTCTACTATGTAAAAGTTCCCTCTTTAACTTGGATAGTCCTCACATCAACTAGGTGTGGTCCTCCTTTCAACTTGGAGCCCGGGCCCTATCTTGTGTGACACTCCATCTCATTGTCAATATCCACTTCAGTTCGAGCATACACCCAAAGATTTACACCATTAAGTCTTGCTTAATACTCATGTCTCATGGAAGGATGTCCTTTACAACCAATCCATGTTCAAGTGATTTTATCACTTTATACTTTCAAGCATTTATAAGGTAGGTTAGGTGAGTATAGGCCTTTCACCAAAATTCTACCTATTAGACTTCTATTCATCACATTAACTTTACTCTCAAAGCCCTAGTGATTCAACATTCATGACTACAAGACTTACTCTCAAAGCTTTACTTTGTTCTATCTTTACTCATTTCTATATTACAAGACATTCAAGTCATAAGGTTCATCTTTAAGAAATTCTAATCACATTCTTCATTATCAAGAGATTCTAGTCATAATTCATCATGTAAGTTCAATCTCAAGCCTTACTAATCAAGGTCCATCATATTCACATTATTCTAAATCAATTCATGTATATTTTTTTCTAACTTATACAATTACTACTCAAAAGCACTGATTCTAGAAGATCACCTATGAACCTTCAATTTCACCTTTCATGGCAATAACCCACATAATTAATCTTCATCAATTAAACTAGGGTAACCATGTAAATCACATAAATTCATCATAATATCACGATTCAAAGCTAAATCAATCATAATTCATTAATACCTACTCAATTTGATCTACATACAACATAACCCACAACATTGAAGAAACCCTAACTTGAATTGTGGATTTTCTTCATGAAATTGGGGAATTATAGGGGGCTCTATGGGTGGAAGAACCCATATATGAATAAGCTAACATATATTGATTGAAAGCCCTACACATTCTTTCAACAATGAAGTCTTTGTTCTTGACCTAAGCTTCAAGCTCTATCTTCTTATTCAAGTCTTAGGTTTTCTAGATAGAGAAATATTTGAGAGAAGACTATTTTAGGGATTTGATTTGGTTCTTGTGAAATAGTGACTTAAATAGGTGGTTAAAAGATTAAAATATCTTATATAGGGGTTTTAAGACTAGGTAAAACGACCCCACCCAATAACTCCCACATTTGGAATTTCCTATTAACTCCTCCACTTGGCAGCCTACTGTCCATGATTCACGAGAGGCAACACGGGTCGTGGTTCTCACCACTGACTGTGGTCCTGATCATGGTCTTGGACCAGTATCAAGGCCATTGAGTCTTGGCCTCCACAAACCTAAGGCGTGACCACGAGCCTTCCCACAATCTGTGGTCAAGACCACTGGCCATGAAGTGGCTCGTGGTCCTTAGGCAGTAGCTTAGCCTCCCACAAACCTAAGGGGACTTCATGAGACACCTCACGTACCGTGGTCAAGACCACTGGTCGTGAACTTGGGCAGTGTTTGGCCAAGGATGGGGAATCCTTGGCCTTTGGCTTAGGCTTTGCCCCTTTTGCCTTAGGACTTGCCCTTGCAACCCTCAATTGAACTCTAGAGGGTCTGTTAAACTACGGGGTCTAACACGTACCTTGATGTTTAACCCCTAAACCCCTCATTCTAAGTATGGGAAGTCTTATCTACAACCTAACCCTGAACATCAAACTCTAGAACCCTAGTTTGAGGATCTAGTTTGGTCTACTAGTTTCACATGGTATTACAATATGAAACCAGGACTCAAAATTTTTGCAAAAGAACAGCCACATCAACTCACGAGGGGTGGCAAAGATGTGAGAAAAATTCAAA
The DNA here is from genome assembly GCF_019186545.1 of Solanum stenotomum. Taxonomy (NCBI): domain Eukaryota; kingdom Viridiplantae; phylum Streptophyta; class Magnoliopsida; order Solanales; family Solanaceae; genus Solanum; species Solanum stenotomum. Next base: position 28,923,378 of record NC_064283.1, read on the forward strand.
AAATTTTGGAAGGGTCAAAATAATTTTGCAAATAAAAATAAACGGAGCCACAAGCTCAAACATCCACAGAAAGCAGATAAAACATAATTTTAAAGCAGAACAACCCAAATATATACAAAAACATGAATCACAAATAGCACACACAAGTGGGCCTCACCCCACCACAAATAAAAATCATTTGTCTTCAAATGCAAATAAAATTAACCAAGATTTTGAAGATAGCAAAGGTTAGAGAGGGAGGTAAAGAGGGGGTCTTGGCTAATGGGTCGCTTCATCTATCTGGGCATCAGTACCTGGAGCATCTCCCTGAAGTGAAACAATGGTCCCCAGAGTATTGTTGTTTTGGTCCTCATTGTTTGCCTCTGCCTTGGCCTCTGCAGCAAGATTAGCTGCAATCATCTGATCTATCTCATAACCTGCTATAAAGGCCCGTATTGCATTAACTAAACTTTGATCCCATAGAGGCAAATTAGGGTCGATGGGAATTCGTCTCTTTGCCTTGGCTTCCTTGGTATATTTCCTTTGTCTGGCTAGCTCTACTTTCTTTTCATCTTTTTTAAACTCTCGTGCTCTTACATGTCGGGGTGGCATGTCCCTTCCCGCAACTTTTGGTCTAGCCATTTCTTCAAAAGACTTCGAGGAAAGTTAGACAATATTTTAAGCAGGGGTAGGGGAATTCTGGTTGTAGAATATCTCCACCAAACCAGTTGGTGAAGTACTCAACCATTTAGGTCATTCGCTGAAAATGATGCACAGAAGATGCAGGGGTGCAGGCAAAGGGCGAACAAGGAGTCTTTCGGTGAGTCGTTGAGTGTGCTTAGCGTCATTAGGCACACCGCCGAAAGTTATAGATCGATTAGTGCATATAACATTCATTTTAAGGCGGAATGGGGGCATTAGGCGAACCGTCGAGCAATTCGGCGAATTTGTTCATCTCACCGAATAGCAAAATGTGTCTATTTTCAACCCATTTATTTCAAATTTCACCCCGCAACCCAGATAATGCAATTTAGGCTCAAATGATACAATTTCAATGATAACCCATAGAAGTTGCACCTTTTCACCCACGTAAAAAAAAGTTTTCAACTCAAAGCACAGTCGAATGGGAGTCCCTCAAATCACGTGAAAGGTACTCAATCATAATCCATAATGCATGCAATCCCAGCAACTCGAAGACTCAACAGAGATTTTATGCTATCAATCACCATGCAAATGAGTAAAATTTTTGATAAAATAATTGAGGGGTTCGATTACCAACCATGGTGCTGAATTAGATTGTACTGACGTGCTAGGCAGCAATGCGATCCAAATCCGTGCACAATTTGACCCTTAAAATACTTTTAAAATGCAAGAAATAAAAGGCTAGAGTGCGGGTGTGAGGTTGATAGGACGAATCAGGGAGAAAAAGTGAATGAAATAGAACTTTTAAACTTGTGGTTTGTAAAAACTGTCCAATTCCCCGTTCATTCGGCGATGTTAGTCAAGTTCGCCCATTCACTCGGCGAACCGCCAAATGTCTAGTTTCTTAGCCAACTGTAACATGCTCTGCAACTCATGTGAGGATTCTAATCGATGATTTTCATCGAGATCACTGAGTTGCTACTGCATATGGTTGCTGCAATAATCCTGCAGGCGAGAGTTGGTCAGCTACACTTTTGTTTACCGAGTCTAGACTCCGGTAAAAGTATTGAAGGAGCACATTATCAGGTAGGCCATGGGTTGGGCATTGTAGCACCAATTTCTTAAACTGGAGCCAAGTTTCGTGCAGAGGCTCTCCATTCAGACGCTTAAAGCTTTGTATGCTATCCCGAATAGTCATCATCTTCGAGGGAGGGAAAAATCGCACATTAAATGCGGTGACCAACTCCTCCCACGAAGTGATCGAGTTACGTGGAAACTCAGCTAGCCACTTGCGCGCTTCCCCCATCAATGAGAAAGGGAACAGTCTTAATCGAACTGATTCCTGAGAGATGTTCATAAACGAGAAAGGTCCACACATATCTATGAAGTTTTGAAGATGCTCATGTGGGTCCTTATGAGCTAATCCACTGAAGAGTCCCTTTAGTTGCAAAAGCTACAACATGGTGCTTGTTATGTGGAACACCGCATTTCTCTCTGCTAGAGGTAGACGGATGGCTCCAACACCTCCCATGAGATGTGGATCATTGATGTTGGGCTCTTGGAAATAGTTGAGGTTGCCAGTGTCATCCTGATGGCCCACTTAGCTCCCATTAATATCTTTAACACTCATGCTTTTTGAAATGTTTACACAATCAACAGAACAAAACTAAAAATTAAATTAGTAAACAACCACTAATAAGAACAAAAACACTATTAAACTAAAATTTCTCAAACAACACCACTCCTCGGTAGCGGTGCCATTTTGATGCTTATCGTGACCAATGACACTAACCTACAGTATGAGTATCTATGATCGTTGATAATATAGTAACCCAACCAAGGTCGTTTCCCAAGGGAGTGGTTTTGAGAATTAGTAGAAAAATAAAATTAAGTTCAAACTAGTCATAGCTAAAGACATTAACGATTAAAAACATTGTAAATTAAAAGGGGTGACACAAAGGTGTCAAATATCAAATAGGTTTTTTGTCACAAGTAGTAAAAAACAACAAAAATAATAAGAAGATCAAGTATGGGGACAAGTTCTTGGGGTGTGACCACAATACAAGTTGAGATAAATCGTTGGGTACATGCTTTCGATAGGAAATTTGCAAGATAATACTGACTAGGCTAAGCTTTAGATGGAAATAAGTTCCCTCTCGGACACCCATTTGCCGCATGAAGGCCAACATACGCCTTATCCCACTCACTCTCTCAAGCTGAGTGTTAGGATATGGGACTAGGGCTCACCCGCTCGGATGAACATCATATCGACCCTCTCCTTAGGCCATCAGTCTAGCGGTCTTGGTTTCGCGACCTCTCTCTCAGGCAAGCCGAAAACACCTGGGTGGTTTTGTATTTGCAACTACAAACCCATTAAATTAAACCATAACCACTAGGTGAAATCACCATTAAAATACATCTATCCTATCAGCAAGCAAGACCCAATAGCAATATCAACACATATTTGCTAAATCACACCCCAAGAATGTGGTTTTAGCCACACATCAAGAAATAACAAAATACACCTAAAATGATACTAAAATAAAATGGGTATAAGGAATTAAACCTTGATTTAAGCAAAGGAAGAAGAATGGAGAATACCCACTTCTAACTTAGGGAAGATGAAATACATCTTTCTTCAAGTCTCCTAGAAACCCTCTCCAAACTTGAGAGAAAATATCCCAAAAAGTACTATTCTATTCTGGAAATTAATATAAATGTTCGACTCCTAAAAATTAATAACAAGTTTAGTATTTATAAACTTCAGAAAATAGTGCTGGTGGATTTTTCAGCGAGGTTAGTTAGAATTACCGATTTAATCGGCGATTCACCCTTTGGTGTAGTTCGTCGTCGTCTTGCACTAGCCTTTAGCATCGTCGTGCTCTGTGTCATTGGGCAACCTAGTACTACTTCATGGAATTATTTGGCAAAATGGCAACTGTTCCTTTCATTGCCTTTTTGATCCTGCTCATTCAAGGCTTCGCGTACTGGAACAAAGGGCGGAGTGCGTCCCTTCGGCAAATCGCCAAGCGTGCTTGGTGATGCGCAGGCTTCAGCTTCTTCGTTCTTTTTAGCATTTTTGTTCTTTTTTGTGCCTAAGTGTCCATGGTTCCACTAAAACTTCAAATACCTGAAACTTAAGAGTCTTCATCTGATATTGAGACAAACTAAGCATTTGAGGACACTATTCCTATCAAAATAAAGCCCTAAATGAGTCCAATTTGTGGACTCATCAATTCCCAAGGAAAGCAACGAATTGTAACCAAAACTCACATTTGCTAAACTTAGCGAATAACTGGAGATCATTGACAGTTTGCAGGACAACTCTCAAATGACTCGCATGCTCTTCCTCATTCCTAGAGTAAATCAGGATATCATCAATAAAGACAATAATGAACAAGTCCAAGTACTACTTGAACACTTTGTTCATTAAATTCATGAAAGCTACAAGAGCATTGGTTAGTCCAAATGACATAACTACAAATTCATTATGACCATACCAAGTTCTAAAGGTTGTATTCGGAATGTCACTATCTTTGACTTTGAGCTTATCATAACCGTATCTGAGGTCTATCTTTGAAAAATGACTAGCACCCTGAAGTTGGTCAAACAATTCATCAATCCTGGGGATGGGATACTTATTCTTGATTGTGACTTTGTTCAACTACCTATAGTCAATGCACATTCTGAGGGGACCATCTTTCTTCTTCACAAGCAACACTGGTGCGGCTCATGGCAAAATACTAGGTCTGATGAAACCCTTATCTAGTAGGTCTTTCAACTGCTCCTTCAATTCCTTAAGCTCAGTTGGAGCCATTCTATAAGAAGGAATAGAGATAGGCTAGGTATCTAGAAGGAGATGAATTCCAAGGTCGATTTCCCTTTCGGGAGGAACTCCGGGAAACACTTCTGGAAACTCGTCAACTACTGGAACTGACTCAAAAGTTGAGGTTTCAGATCTTGAATCCTTAAACCAAACTAGATAATAGAGACAACCCTCAGAGATCATTTTTCTGGCCTTACGGTAAGAAATGAATCGACCCATAGGCACTAAGCTACTACCCTTCCATTCTAAGATTAGTTCGTCTAGAAACTGAAAATGAACAATCCTAGTTCTACAATCGACTGAGGCATAACAAGAATGTAACCAATCCATGCCTAGAATGATATCAAAGTCTATCTTTTCTAACTCTACAAGATCTGCTGAGGTGACTTTCTGGGAGACTGTGACAGGGTAATTTATGAATACTCGTCTAGCTATAACTAGGTCACCGACTAGAGTAGAGACTAAGAAGGGTTTTAAGAGAGTTTTTGGACTAACATCAAAGTTGACTACTCTATAAGGAATTACAAAGGAAAAAGTAGCCCCTAGATCTAACAAAGCATAAACATCGAGATTAAGGACTCATAACGTACCAGTGACTACATCAGGAGAATTTTCCTGATCCTGGTGAGCCTGAAGAGCATAGAGCCTGCCACCTATACCAGATGAGTTACCCTGCTGAGTTAGGAGACTTGTTAGAGCTGCTGAAGTTGTAGACTGAGCCCTACAATTATTACCTCCTAGAACCTGTTTAGAAGGACAATCCCTCAACCAGTGACAAGACTGACCACACCCAAAGCATCCTTCCTTTCCTGCAAGGCACTCACCCGGATGGTTCTTACCACACTTAGGGCAAGTTGGGTAGGTTTTGGTACCTGAAACACTCCCCTGAGACTTAGAGCCTGATGCCCTACCTTTCTTATCTTGTCAGAACTTGGAGGACGAAACACTAGGTGATGAAGAGACTGGAGCTGAAAATTTCTTCTGACCTTACGAGTGATTTTCACCACCCAATTTTTGTTGAGAATAATCATAATTCCCAATCCTAGTCTTCTTGTTCTCCTTAGCCTGTTCCCTAAGCTTATCTCCCTCAACCTGCTGAGCATGAGTCATGATCCTACAGATGTTCATATTTTCAAGCAACATAGCATTCCTACACTCTGTCTTCACCAATTCTGACACTCTATATAGAAAATTATTCATTAGGGCCCTAGAATCAGCAACCATGTGAGGAGCATACCCGGAGAGTTGGGTAAACTTGAGCCCATACTCTTTGACTGTCATGTTACCCTGCCTCAAGTTCATAAACTTCTGAGCTTTTGCCTCCCTTAGCTTTCTTGGGAAAACCTGTCCAGAAAGGTCTCACTAAAGCAATCCCAAGTGAAAGGAGCGGCGTATGTACCCCTGTTCTCTTTCCCCTGAGTATACTAAATATGAGCCACATCCTTAAGTTGGTAAGATGCTAACTCAACTCGATCTTTCCCAGTAACCTGTATCACTTCAAAGATCTTCTTGACCTCATCAACAATGTTTTGGGATCCTCACCAATCTGCGATCCTAAAAACTTAGGCGGATTCATCCTAACAAAATCCCACACTCTAGCTGCAGCTGACCCAAAATTAGCACATGTCGGACCTGGAACCCACTGATTGTTCTAGTTGGCCACACTTTTAGCCAATGTCTGAATAGCGTTCCAGAACTCTGCATTCAAAACTTCTTGATCTAGGACTGGAGGAGCTGCATTTGCGTTCCTGGCATTCGCATTCCTGGCGTTAGCTCTACAAGGAGGCATGATCTGAAACGTAGAGCATTGAATTAGAAACAAAAAATTAGATCATACCTTACGCACGATAAGAGTAACAAGAAAATGAAGATTTTTCCTAAAACACTTTGTAGCCTCCTCCTCATTAGATGTGGTGCGCACTACACACCCATGAAAGGACTCTACCTAGTGTGGCTTTTCAGACATCCTAGGACACTTAAACCTAGTGCTTTGATACCAAGTTTGTCACACCTTGAGCTACCCCCTAGACACGGAAACGGGACCTAGGATCACAAGTGACCCCAAGCTAACCCTGCTGGCATGACATGAGCATACTATGGATAATAATAACTGATGTGGAAGCTAATTATGAAGTAAATCTGAAATTATGGGGAATACCCATTTACTAAAACTGAATATATCAAATCTGAGAGTTTAATACTAGAGAAATATCAAACTCAAATACTAAGCTGAATCTAACTATGTATGAAAATATCCTCTAACTGACTAGAAGTGTTGGGACATGCCCCAACTAAGTATAACAAAACTAAAACTAAGAGACTGAAAAACTGAAATGATAAGATGACTATTGTCCTCGAAAAATGAGGAGTCACCACTGATGCTGCTGAACAAGATATTGAGACTTGATCTATGCGTGATTTGGAAGCAAAGAACCTGAACTTACATCATGATAAGATGTAGCACAGAGTATGCGTCAGTACTTAAAAGGTACTGAGCATGCAGGATAGAGTAAATATGAAATAAGCATATATCTGAACAAGCAATAAAGCAAGAGAATAATCTGAACATGATATATTTACTAAATACTGAGCTAACCAAATGCAATGACCACATTTATAAGCATGCATAGACTGAATACTGACTATACTGAAATGTGGTCAATGCAATGGAGTCGAACTAAACTGTGGGAGCTACTAATAATCGATAATAAGACCACATGAGTTAAAAGTGGAGTCTGATGTATATGCCCATTGAGAGGACCCACTATACCCTGCCATAGGTATAGAGGCATGACTGGCGTGATCACTAAATAATGCCCACAGAAGGGACTTACAACTTACGTGGCTTGTAGTTCTGAGACTATACGGGTGACTGAATCTAGTCCAACTCAGTATCATGCTACTCCCAATAGATTAAATTATTAACACATCATGACTGAATTACTGTAATAAATTGGATAGCCCAAAACTAACATACAAACTAAGAATGCACATTAATAAACTGATAATGACACATTCAAAATTAAGGAATGTATATCTGAAGTACCGAAATATCTGACCTAACATGTGTAATTTAAGAACTAAGGAAATACATAGGTAGGGTTCTGAAATTAATGCAAGAAACAAAGTAATAACATGATAATTTGATTTGGAACAATAAAGTAACTAAATTGTAATGATCTGCTAAAATTCCAGAAACCCTAGGTCTAGTTGATAGAAGGAATCAAGAATCTAACTGAATTCTAGGAACCTATTGGGCGAAAGGAACCCACTAATGTAATCCCAGATATCTGGTGACAAATTCCACGAAGAAATCTTTCGATATCAGGGTTGGAACTGATGGAACCTTGTTGCGTTCTTTAACTAGGGTTTGGTCGCCTCTTCCTTCTCTCTACACTTTAAGTTTCTAAGTCTTGATGAAAGATTTAACTTAGGTAAGTTCTAGTTATGTTTCTATTCTAAAACTGACCAAAACCATGCAGTTTAGGGTTAAAACAATGTAGTTCACGTGTCCAATGAAGAGGGGAAAAGACCGAATGAACCCTCACTTAAACTCCAGATGGGCTGACCACGACCACTTTTACGGACCGTGAAAGGGACCACGGACCGTGAAAATGGTTGTGGTCTGTGGTCCAGGAGCTGGGGTTCTGGGGTCTGATCCACGAGCACCTACCACGGCCCGTGTGGAGGACAATGGACCATGAAGGTCCCCGTGGTCCTTACTTGAGCTGAGGTCTGGATGCTGAGGTCTAGGGCCCACTAGCCTTAATGGACCACCCCAGGACCCGTGTGAAGGACCACAGACCGTGAAGGTCCTCGTGGTCTTCAATTGGGCGTGGGGGTCTAAGGGACTGACTAGGGGGGCCACTGCTTAGACATCACAGACGCCACAATAGCCTGTCATCAAGACCACGGACCGTGAAGGTCCTCGTGGTCTGATGTCTGGGCCTGGTGAAGTCCAAGTCATGACCACGGGCAGGTCAACAGACTATGGACCCTATCACGGTCTGTGAACCCTATCGTGGTTCACTGGTTCAGGTAAGTTTCTGTAATTTTTTTCGAGGTCTGGTTTTTGAGGTGTTACAATAATCATCACATGTCTCATCATGGGGTTCAATGATCAATGCACACGATCAATATAACACCACATTAAAGAGACAACAAATTACACAACTCAAGTCCACATTCATTCTTTCAAGAATTTCATCAATCAATCATCAAAGGTTACAATAAAGCAATTCACATCATCATGATCAACACATAACCTTTTTCATTTCAGCCCCTTATTATTCATTTAGGTATAATAACTGGACAATTTAATCCTTCACCTAATCTCCATTACTCCCAACACCACAAGAAACAAAGGAAGCATATAAATTCAACTAGAATAAAAGGTTTAGGAAGCCACTCTCATTAAATCAATCAATAATCACTCAAAGAGTCGATTCTTCCCCTTCTGAACTACTTACAAAGGCAAACGATCTAAAATAATCAAGTATTCGCAATCACCCATAGGAAACAACACTACCCCCATCAATCATGTAAAGAAATGGGTCAATAACCTCAAAACCCAATATCAAAATGGAGGTTTGAATTTGGAAAACAATACATAGAAATAATGTTTAAGACTTTAGGACTCATTAGTGAAAATCATTTGAAAAAAGGATCAAAACCACCTCAACATCACCACTTAAATAAACCCTTGGGTTCTTGAAATACCTTGCCATTAACCAACCAAAAACCCACAATTTGATGTTAAAACTCATAATTAATCGATGGAACATGAAGGTTTAGAATCAAGAAAACTTACTTAACCGATCTAGCCCAAATAATCCTTTATAAATTCGCAACCAAGGGTCCCCAAATCTCAAAATTGGAAGAATGGCTTACACCCTGAAATGGTAGGCCATGGACCCTCCCATGTATCACTTAAGCGAACAAGGGTTCGCTTAAGCGAGCCTCACCAAAAACACGGACTTCGCTTCTGCGACCAGGCCTTCGCTTAAGCGGTGGCTACTTCGCAAAAGCAAAGTCAACTGAGGTTCACCCATCGCAAAAGAGACCCAAGCCTCGCTGAAGCGAGCCTCACAAAAGAGAGCCAACTTACGCCAAAACGGAGGTGCACAAGAACACAAGCATAAGAAACAGAAGCCAACTCTCAAAACATCGAAAGGACCATCGGGAGTCGTTCGAAACCCCTTAAACACATATCACATATGCAAATAAATTATACTAGAAGTTCCGAACTCAATGGAACCTTCAAAACACAAATTAAAGGTCTCATTGACCCAATATCTGTGAAAACCACAAGAAACCAACTAACGCCTAAAAAGGCTAAAACAAGCTTGTGACGTCTCAAATATCATCCAACATGTCACCTAGGCCGAAAATCATCCCCTGAATCTAATAGAACTCTCAGAAATTTGATCCAAGCATCAGAACCCAGAATGTTGACTAAAGTCAACCCAAAGGCTAAATTTCCATAATTTCACAACTTTGGACCTCAAATCCTAAAAATGACTCGAAATCTAGAACCGACAACTCTCACAAATTAGATTTCACGTTTTGTCATTGATGGAATTGACAAAATTTCATTTTGACCCTCGAAACTTCAAAAGACCCCAAAATCACATTCTTAATAACTTAGCCTTTAAACTCACAAACCTACCAAATCCTCAACTTTTAACTCAAAGTTCAAACCCAACTTTTCAAACTCAATCATAAAAGACTTAGGGTCAATATTAAGAGGGGGAAATGGTCAATTCATAAAAGTTTCCAAACATGAGCGACCTGGTCATTACATTATCCACCATTAAAAACAATGTTCGTCCTCAAACATAAAGCAAAAGAAAGTACCTGAAGCTTAAAAAATCTGAGGATATCTAGCACACATATCTGACTCTGTCTCCCAATTCGCCTCACCAATTGAACGATTCTTCCACAGCACCTTCACAAAATTGTTCTCTTTGGTCCTAAGCTTCCGAACTTGCATATCCAAAATGGTTATAGGCTACTACTCAAAAGATAAGTCTAGACACAACTCAACTGAATCAAGGGAAAGTACATAGGACTCATCCGACACGTACTTCCCAACCATGAAACATAGGATGCACAGCTGACAAGCTAGGTGGCAAGTCTAACTTATAGGCTATCTTTCCCACAAGACTCAAAATCTCAAAGGGTCCAATGAAACTAGGGCTAAGCTTACCCTTCTTTTCGAACCTCATCACACCTTTCATGGATGACACAATGAGCCAAACATGATTTCCCTTCATGAATACTAGGGCTCAAGTTCTTTGATCTGCATAACTTTTCTGTGAACACTAGGGTGTCAACAGTCTACCCTGGATCATACGAAACTACTCCATAGAATCTCTAAGCAATTTTGTATCCAATGAATCCATCGTAGCTGAATCAAACCATCTGATTAGAGATCTACATTGTCTTCCATACAACACCTCAAAAGGGGCCATCAAAATACTGAAATCATAATTGTTTATATAGGGAAACTCTGCTAAGGGAAAATGTCGATCTCATCTAGAACTAAAATCAATCACACAAGCTTGGAGCATGTCCTCTAACATTTGAATGGTTCGGTCAGACTGACTATCTTTCTAAGAATCAAAAGTAGTACTCATATCTCATCGAGTATCCAAACCATGATGTAATGCCTTCTAAAATTGGGAAGTAAACAAAGAACCTTGATCGGAGACAATAGACACTAGGAATCAACTTAGTCGCACAATCTGACTGATATAACACTCGGCTAACTTCTCCACTGTATACTTCACCTGAACTACGAAGAAATGGGTAGACTTGGTCAACCTATCATCAACCACCCAAATAGAATCATAACTACCCACAGTGGTAGGTAGTCCCACGACAAAGTTCATAGTAATTCGTTCCCACCTCAAAGTAGGAATATGCATTCTCTTAGATATACCTCCAGGTCGCTGGTGCTCACACTTGAAATGTTGGCAAGTCAAACACCTCGAAACAAAATCTACAATATCCCTCTTCATACCACACCACCAATAGTGCTAGCTTGGGTTTGTATACATCTTTTCTGCACTTGGATCGATAGAATATCGGGAAAAATAAGCCTCCTCAAGAATCATTCTAACCAACTCACCCACCTTAGGCACACAAATCCTGCCTCCAATGTAATACCCCAAAAATTTCTAAGTTAAAACTCGAATCATTCCTTATTTACTTGTAGGGTCATATCGGCTGATTGTTAAATTGCCCATATGTGTAAAGGAAAAATTTTTAGTATGGGAATGATTTTGAAAATCAATTAAGGTCACTAGGAACTCCTCAAGTTCAAATCTCTCTGACTGAAGATATGTTGAAGACTTCGATGATCTGTGAAAACCTCAGAATGAACTCCATACAGATAATGTCACCACAGCTTAAGCACAAACACTACGGCTAACAACTCTAAATCATGGGTAGAGTAGTCTCTCATGAATCTTCAATTGCCTAGAAGCATAAGCAATCACCTTACCTTTCTGCATCAGAACACCACCTATCCCGAGTCAAGAAGCATCACAATAAACAGTGAAATCCACACCCTTCTCTGGCATGGTTAAAACAAGAGACAACGCCAACAAAGTCTTAAGATTTGAAATCTCTCCTCACAGTCATCAAACCAATAGAAATTCACACTTTGACAAGTCAATCTAGTCAATGGAGATGTAATATAAGAAAAGTTGTACACAAATAATCGGTAATATCCTACAAGTCCTACAAAACTCCAGATCTCAGTAATTGATGTAGGTCATGTCCAACCTTTCACTGCCTCAATCTTGGCAGGATCAATCCAAATACCCTCCATAGACACCATGTGAACCTAAAATGCCACAGAATCAAGCTAAAACTCACACTTTAAGAACTTGACATAAATTTTCTCATCCCCCAATCTCTGGAGTACAATCCTAAAATGTTGATAGTGATCCTCCTCAGTCTTGGAGTACACCAAGATGTCATTAATGAGCACTATCACAAAGGAATCAATATAAGGCCGGAACACCCCGTTCATCAACTCCATGAACGATGCAGGGGCATTAGTCAATCCGAAAGACATCACAAGAAACACATAGTTCCCATAACTAGTGTTTAAGGCTATCTTAGAGAGATCCAATGCCCTAATATTTAGCTGATGATAATTGGATCTCAAATCTATCTTAGAAAATATGCATCCTGAAGTCACTAAAAATAATCAATACGAGGAGGCTGATACTTGTTCTTCATTGTCACTTCGTTCAACTGTCGATAATCAATACACATCTTCATGGATCCATCCTTCTTTATCACAAACAACACAGGAGAACCCCATTGAGACACACTAGGGTGAATGAACCCCTTACTCAACAGATTTTGCATAAGGAGCAATAGAAATAGGTTTGGTGCCCGGGTCTAAGTCAATATAAAAATTCATATCCCTATCCGGAGGAACACCTGGTAGATCAGTAGGAAACACATATATGTAAACACTCAAACCACGGTCATGGAATCCATGAAAGGTGGATCAACACTAGTATCCCAAATAAAAGCTAAATATGACAAATATCCTTTCTCAACAAATTTCTTATCTCTGATGAAGGATATGACCTTGCTAGGGTAAGAACCACTACCACCCGTCCACTCAACTCTCGAGACACTCGACATCACTAAGGTCACAGTCTTATCATAACAATCAAGAATATCATGATGTAGAGCAAGCCAATCCATACCCAAAATAATATTAACGTCTACCATCCACAAACAAATCAGGTCTACCCAAGCATAATACCCAGCCAAAGAAACAAGACAGGATCGATACACTTGATCCATCATTAAAGATCCACCCAGTGGTGTAGCAACATCAATAGGCACAACCATTCAATCATACATCATATCAAACCCAACAACAAAATAGGTAGAAACATATGAGAAAGTATATCCCCGGATCAAACAATATAGATTCAAGTTGATGGCAAACTAGGACGATACTTGTGATCATAGCATTAGAAGTCTCTGCCTTAGATATTTCTAGAAAAGCATAGTACTGGCCATCTTGGTCGCCTATATCCTGAATAGAACCTCTACCTCCACCCTGCAGAGCTGGAGTACCCCTACCAAAAGTCTTGCCACTTTTACCAGCCTGAGCTCTACCTCAGCCCCTGGCCGGAGGTGCTGGATCCCTAGCTAGAACAGTTGAGTAAGAAGGCTGAGGTCGTGAATGAGTCTGTAGAGGACATTGTCACATCATATGACATGGATCCCCATTAGTAAAATAAGATCTCGACACAGACAACTGTTGCTACAAACTAGACGAACTACCATATCTACCTTGGCCAAAACCATAAGAACCTTGGGCTGACTGCCCACTCTCAGTTGTTGGCATGATAAGCATGAACCAGTTCACGATTGGAAGGAACCACAACCCCTATGCAATCTCTGCCTCCAGATGAGGCACCAGAAAACTGACCAGAAGAACGGGCCCTCTTGGTCTCCCCAAAATCCTCTAAATCCATCAATTTTGCCTTCTTGGTGGTGCTCACAATGGATTGCAAGGATGCCCCCTCTTTAGATGCCCTAAACACATAAGATCTCACGGAGAAAGTCAGCCCTCTCACAAACCATCGAACTCTCTCTGCCTTATCCAGAAAAATAGTCAAAGCATTCCTATAGAGCTCGCAAAAATGGGAATCATACTTGGTCACAAACAGACTACCCTGAACCAAGCTTTCAAATCTCAGATGACTCTCCTCTCTCACGCCCCAAGGAATGAAGCAGTCTTGGAAAGCACCAGAAAACCCTCCACTATTCTCTGGCGCAACCACGAAGCTGAATTGCAACAATTCGGACACCACGAGCATCCACCATACCCACTGCCTCAAGTATCTCATGGCACAAAGTCAAAAGCTCATGAGCATCCTCGCTCTTACCACTCTTAGGGAAGGGTGGTTTCATCTTATGAAACATCTCATAGCACTGGTGATTTGGTGGTCAAAATAACCTCAAGAGCAATTTGCGCACCAACAACTGGTGCAAGAACCACTGGTGGCTGGCCAACGTGAACATGAACACGTGGAGTGTCCTACTGATTTGGGCTCTGCTCCTTACCTAGGGTCTGCACCCATGGAGAAAGGTTTTCTAACACACCAAGCATCCTCAACAAAGTCTCCTGAAACAACGGAGCTCCAAACTTACGAGGAACCTAGTCCTCAAAAACCTCAACATGTGGCTCAGGAAAAGCCTCTCTAGCCCTCCCCATAGCTGGTGCTACTCCAAGGGCATGACCTCTACCTGGTGTTACTCCATGAGCACTACCTCTAGCTCGGGCCCTACCTCTACCCACTACACCATTTTAGGCGTACGGCCACCCCAGTAAAGTGTAGCCTAAACTATCAAAGGCCACACTTTTTTACTGTAAGCAACACTTTTTAGGGGGTGGCCTAAAGAAGTGTAACCTTTGACATTAGACCACACTTTTGAAGTGTCGCCAAAGCAGCAACACTTAAAAAGTGTGGCCAAAGAGGTACAAAGGCCATGCTTTGGAGTATTTCATTAGCAACACTTTTATCTGATTATACTACACTTAAAAGTGTTACCTTTGCGTTGTTATTGGTTACACTTTAAAAGTGTAGCCTTTTATATCTCACCTACAACAACACTTATAAAGTGTAACTTTTCTTATGTACAAGATAAAATTTATAAATAATAAGCCACACTTTCGAAGTGTTGCAATGCTGTGTAGAAATTTTGTAGCCATAATTTAGCCACACTTACGATAAAATTTAGTTTGCATATAATCAATAATCACAATTTAAATATATATAAGTAATATAAAGCACAAAATTAGCTTATAAATAATTCGAAAGTATATATTTCAAATTAAATAAACTTCGAGAACATGTCCCATACATATAGAAAGCAATTGCTTAAGGATCTCTACTAGCAATACATACATTCCACAAAACCAAATGTATTCAAACAATATTAATTATGATAATATATATATATATATATATATATATATATATATAAAGTACAAAAATTCTTTATCGTTCACTACAATAGATCGAGTTTACTTCTATCCTCTATTCATCAAATTCAATCATCAGTATTTTCCTGCACATTCAAAAGTAAATTATAAGTTAGAGAATGATGTATTTCATATGCTCACTATATTGTTCAATTCCCAGCCCCTTCCCAACCCCTTCACAGTTAAATGATCCCCAAACATGTACAAAAACTATAAAATCTTGGAGAAAACAATAGTGCATGTATTCCAAGGCTGTCACAGTAGGAAAATATGAATGATAAAATAAATCAGGGAGTAAATAGTAGGCAAGCAATTAAATGATCCCAAACATGTACAAAGCAGACCCAATATGAATGATAAAATCTGGAAGAAAACAATAGGCAAACATACAAATAATGCATAAAAAAACATGTAATAAGTTCATCACATACATGGGAATTTCTTCACTGCCATATTATCAAAAGAAGGAAGGGTTTATACATTCTCTTGGGGAAATGAAACTAAACTTGGTCAACAAACTAAGCAAACTGATCTCGAACCCCGTCCATTATTAAGCGCATTAGAGAATATTCCAGTGGTGAAAATTGTAGTAGGATATTGCTCATTGTGTAACATTTTATCAGAGAAAGACAATAGAATGAAACTTTGGTAAGCCAACATGCCCCACCACTACTAATTCCCCTTATTTTTAACACCAAATAGCAATTACAAGGAGAGATTTGTTACTTTTGGAAGAGAACCTGCAGATTGTTCTTATTGTAGCAAACTTGGAACAGATTCAATTGATCACGTCTTTGTATCAACATGGATATAACAAGGTGATATTGGAGGTCGACTCAGAGCTATTAACCAAATGGCTCAACAGCAATGCCAAAACTCCATGGAAGATTCAACACACTATCAACGAGCTCAGGAACACTGCTGGATAGCTGGAATTCTTTAGGTATACACAATCCTATTCTAACAAGAATTATTATATCACTACAGAGGACAACTATGTCAAACCAGGAGCCTAGATCCTTCCCCCGACAAGAATCATTCCACAGCCATACAAGGAAAACCAATAATGCAAGGCAACACATTGGACAACTTCCAGAAAAACATCAATCAAGTCAACAATAAGAAGAGATACACAAGCAACAAAACGACAACTACCTTGGATATCGATAATAATATGCAAACTATTAACAAAGAATATTAAATACAAAATACCTTTTGAAGAATCAGATTATGATCTAACCCTAAAGAATGTGGAAGATTTGTGCCTCTTACAGCTTGTTCACTATTTGCATCAACAGGTGAAGCAAGGTTAGATCCAACACACCTTGGTATATCTTGAAAATTCAATCCAGGGTTGTTTTATAGCAATTGAGTGAATAAATGTCGCATTTCTTCTCTCAATTCTTCCTTTAGAGAAGTGATTTCATTGGCATGCTTTTGTTTTAGATTGTTAATTTCCTCATCTTTCTTCAAAGAACTTGTTGTCACTGATCTACCATAGCACCTAAGTAGACCAGGCTGCTCCTTTCCAAACACTACCCTAAATGCATCATCAGTTGTTTCCCCAGAATTTTGGCGATTTTGAAGTTCAGCCTGTTGAATAAAAATTGGCATCCACAGTGAACTGTAAGTACTATTTCATTTCCAGCTAAAATGAGTTTATGATTCATTTAGTTAACTTTTCCTAGCAAACAATTCTGGACATCGACAAATGTTTCGAGTACCTTGTTACCATTCTTGTTTCTAATATATACACATAATAATAACTACAGAAATGTATGTCATTATTTCAAGGATGAAATATAGTCATTTTACTGTTAAGAGATCAGAAATACCTTGATTTTGGTGTCAGCATAATATTAATTTCTTCTCAGCAAAACCTGAAATAGTTGAAAAGATTTCTTGGTTTAGAATTTTTTTTATTAAAATGTGCATATTAAAACTACAAAAAAAAAATAATATAGTTACATAATGGGTTTGCAAATTGCAATCCACATCCATATTAGAAACAAAATTAAGTAAAACACACAATCCCTTCAAAGTTCACATTTGGAGCTTCTGTGCTACCTTTTTTTGAAAAGTTCACAGACACATTGCTCTGAAAAATCACTTGATGAACTGGTGGACTATGAAGCACAATAATGAGGCTCAAGAGATCATGATTCAGTCCCTACCTATCTTTATTAGTTGGAATTTATGGAAAAATAGATGCACAACTAAATATGGAGGCTAACAATCTAGTATAGTGAGGGTGAAGTTCTTAAAAAAATTTATTTAACTCATATTTATACAATTCGTTTTTCCCTTTTTACTTCATCTCTACTCAAGTTGTTTATACTGTATAACAACAATATAAAGAAAATGACACTAAAATACACATAGAATATGACTTCAGAAACCACAATCATAACAACGAATACGCACCCTGACAATCACGATGTCTCTGGTTGGAACTAGTACATGTTGGAACTTACTTAAGGGTGATGGGAACAAATGTAGACATGGATGGACGATATCATCAAAAAACATTATTACTAATACTTACTTATGCATAATAGCTTTATATAGGCAGCAGGACAAGTTTGAGTGTCTATTTATATGTTATCTGAGATATACATTACATGGATTCATATGCTTCTTCCTCCTTATAATTGACATTGGTAGCTCCAGTTTCTCTGGTACCTTAAATGCTTTTTGTTTCAATCTTATCTACTTTGCAGCAATAATAGCTTTATACAGGCAGCAGAACATCTTATTTCTTTTTAAAGGAAAATACAAACGGCAGTATGCTATTATTGCATAAATTTGTGGAAAACATGTCTTTTACTGTGTATTCTAGCATATTGCAGATTAGTGAAGCATATGTATTAATCAAGAGCACATAGGATATGCTTGGAACATAAAAATAGGAATATACCTAAGCATATAAATTGAGCTGATAAGGATAACAAAATGAGGAAGCTTCTTTCTTTATAAGAAGACAAAATGAGACTGTTTAGGATAAAATAATCACTTTTCTATAGAACATGCCTTCAGTTTTAATTGGATAGTTGTACAAAAGTTCATCAACTAAACTGATGTTTCATCTACTCAGGTTCAAAATCTTTCGCAAGCCAATATCAGAAAGGGAAACTTATAAGACATATAATGACGACTAACGAACTAAAATAGTTTGTGTTCCTAGCTATATAACATGTCTGAAGTTTTCATTTGATAGTTGTACCATAGACTTTCAACTAAACTGATGTTTGATCCATCCATCCGTTCTCAGGATTACTTGCAGGTTAGTGAACTCCAATTCTTAAGGTGGAAAAAGGGGAAGATGACACACATTGATCAAACTACTCCAAATTTACAAAAAGATAGAAGCATGATGAATCAGATGTCTACTCACAAGGCTAATAAGGACATAGTCCCTGAACTAGCTCCCTACATTATTATCCAATCATTTGCTGCTCGACTAAGACAAATCAGGCAAAAAATGATATCCCTATTGACCTTGCGACTCCTATTATCACTACCAAGCAAGTACTGCCGGCTCGAGCCATAACTAAACACACAAATCAGCAACCAAATCAGGAGAAGGCAAATGAGATATGAGATGAGCAGTGGCAAGTTTGAAAGAAGGAGAACTACAGGCGCACACTTTGGGAAGTAACAGTCAGGTAAGACACTTAACTCTACTATTTCTACTCATAATAACTATAATGATCTTGTTGTGCAGGATCAAACCAACAACCAAGAAGAACAAGAAAACCACCTTCACAATTTGATACATTAATAAAGGAAATACATTAATAAAAAAAATAAAGGATGATTTGAATGAAGAACAACTAGACGAAGTTGAGGAGAATACAGTTGAGAGGTTCTAGAAGAGAGAAAGAGAGAGAAAAGTCTTAAGTAACAAACAAAATACCTCAACTATCACCAACCAAATATACAATAAAAGAGCAGCAACAAGCCAAAAACAGAAAAAGAGAAAAAAAAATTCAACCTAAAAAAATAAATTTAAATTATTTAACTCATATATATCCAATTCTTTTTTCCCCTTTTTACTTCATCTCTACTCAAGTTGTTTGTATTGTATAACAACAATATAAAGAAAATGACACTAAAATACACATAAAAAATGACTTTAGAAACAACCATCATAATAGCAGCTTAGACATGTGATTCTGCCAATGGTGTGAAAATAAGCTGAGGTTTAGTAAATGAAGGAAGTAAACATCTGAGATTTTGTGCAGTTGATTATAGGATTGTGTTGAACGAATCATTTGTTGGGGTGACGAAAGATGTGGAGAAAGGACACAATAATCATAATTCTGGCAAATACATTCATACAACTTTCCATTAAACGACGATTTTGAAACATCTAAAAGAGCATACAACCTTGAACATGAGTACAATAAGACTATGAGACATATTTAGATCATACCAGATAAGTTCAATTATTCCATAGTTGATACTACAATTCTACCTTAGAGGAGTTTAAATTAAAAGTTAAAACAAGCTATTAATGATAGATACTAACTCACTCAAATGCTTTCGAGTAGTAATTCCCTCTATCTCGACTGCTGAATATTCCTAAGGGTTCACGATTTTCGACACTTTTTTATACTTTGGAATTTCAGTTGTAACTCTTGATTTGTTCCATTCCAACAACCCCAAAGTAATCAATTCCTTCTTATTCTCCTCTTCTAAACACAAAACAAAAATTCAGTCAATTGACAAGAAGACTATTTTTAGTACTAGATTATTAGTAGAGTAGCTACTTTCGATTGACGAAATATGTATTAGGGAGAAGAGAATCGTAGGTATCGCCAACTTAAGCTCTTTAGTTTTCAAAGAAAGACGACTTAGCTTCAGCTGGTACATTCAACATTCAAGAGAATAAAAAAACTATTGTCAAAGATAATCATCCTATTTATACGTAATACAACTACGAGCTAGAGTCCTAAAATCAACAAAATTCGTATCCACAACACAAGAATATCAAAACCCTAAGTTAAAATTTAGAATTTCAAAGATACACAAGAATATCAGAACCCTAAATCTAGAATTTAGACTTTTAAAGGTAGAATTTCTTACCCGATAAACTCTATTCCAACAACCCTAAAGCTTTAAGACGTGAGGCAAGTTTATCTGTGAATCACTCTTTTCAATTTTCAACAAGAAATCTGATGGAACAGCTCTTCAACAAGGAATTTGTGAGGAAATCGTGTTCTTCAGCTCTTCAATCTTCAACAAGGAATCTGTGAGATGAAAATCGTGTTCTTCAGTTCTTCTTGAGAGAAAGCGTATTGTTCTTCAGTTCTTTTGCTGAAAATCGTGTTCTTCAGCTGAAGTTTGACGGAAATTTGTGAGGGAAATCGTACGTGTTCTTCAGTTCTTCTTGGGAGAAAAGCCAATTTCTTCAGTTCCAAGACTGAAAATCGCGTTCTTCACTGAAGTTTGAGGGAAATGGAAACTTCAGCTGAAGTTTTAGGGAAATAGTTATTTTTTCTTTAGCTGAAAATAACCTTTAATGCTTTATTTTTTTTGCCCAATAAAAATTGGAAGGAGAACAAGTTTTAATGTTAAAATGTTCGAGGGAATATAATATTTTAGTGAAAACACTAAGGCCACATTTGTAATGTGTTGTTTTTAGAATTATAAAAATAGGACACTTTAAAAGTGTGGCCATTTATATAAATAGTTGTTGCCAATTATAACAACAATTATAAAGTGTAGCTTATACCATTAAAGAGTACACTTTAGAAGTGTTGCTAATATTATAGAAGCTAAAAGTTAAATACTTGGGCTACGCTTTAAAAGCGTCCCCAAAAGTATTTTAGGCAACACTTTACATGCGTTGTCCAGATTTAGTGTGGTCGTAGGCCTAAAATGGTGTAGTGACCCCTAGTTGAGGTCTTAACAACAGTTTCAAGGACTGCCTCCCCTCTACCACTGTAAATAGAAGCTCTGGTCCATGACATCTTTAAAAACAACATACAACAATTCAACACTAGCGAAGGTAACAACGCACGATAAGAAAGGATAAATAAAAGGAAGTTTCCTGACAATATTTGTAGCCTCTTGAAAATAAGTATACACGTCTCTGTACCGATCCTCAAGGCTCTACTTAGACTTGGCTTGTACACATATGAGACCTATGAAACTAAGGATATTATACCAGTTGTCAGGATCTAAAAATGGACGTAATGACACTTGTCTATTCCCACCAAAACAAATTAACCTCAAGCCAAACAAAATGAAAGCAACGCGGAAATAAAAGGTAAGAATAAGACGAATGCAGAAAACTAATTCATTCTAAACAATACCCTAAACCTGGTTGTCATCTGTACAAGCCACCAATGAAAATACAGAACTCAAAAGATAAATACAACTCTCAAATTTTGCTTCTCAAGTAGAACAAAGCTTAAAGAAAAAGGAAAAGAGGGCCCGCCAGGATGACAAAAAGCTACCTCTCTCAATCCTTCATAAGTCTCGACTATTAGGAGGAGGAGGAGAAGGAGAAAAAGATTACACAGGTCCGAGCTCGGAACCTACATAACTGTAGAAGCAAGGGGTGAGCAGCAACAACACGGTACCTAGCAAACAACCTACTAAACAAGGAAACTAGATAGAAAACGAATACCCCTTACTCTCCAACAGAACCTCCTCAAACAACAACCTGCACAAAAATCAGCCCAACCTAGAAATTCTACAATACACGACTCACAAGGCCCAATTTTCATAGTATAATAGCCACTGTTTTATTTATAAACGAGATTTAAGACTAGGTTTTAGAGTCGCCATTTAATTTTTAAAGTGAAATTAAGAAAAACTTATTTTTTCCCGAAAGATTAAAAACAAAAAATCTAATGAAAAATAATTAAGGGGTTCAGGGTTCATATTAGCATTTCGAGAAGGGTTTGAAAGCACCCGAAATGCCTGCTAACACGCGGTTATCTGGTAATTAACTATTTGGCTAAATGGTTTTTAAATAAAAAGCATAAATGACTAAGTTACCAAAATAAACAGTTTGAAACTTGAAATTATTTTTAAGGGAAATGGAAGTATTATAAGGGCATTTACTTAAGTGAAATACAATAAATATTTCAAAGGTCAATTTAAAAATAAGTTTGTTTAATTTCAACTCAAAATGACTTTCTTTTTGGGGAGATGAATTTTTAAAACCCTAAGATTAACATCAACTAATAACAAGTAAACATATATAAAACAATAAAATAAAGAGAGATACTTGGGCCCAAGTCTGGTTTCTATCCACCTGGGCCAACACTTGGGCCTAATTTCATTTTAGGCCTTTGGCCTATTTAACTCAATTATACATGTCTTAATCTAGCATAAAGAAAATATATTTCTTTTCGTCCTTAGACCCAATGTTCCCACCTGTCCTAAACTCTAACAAGTAATAATGAAGAAATAGGCTTAGGCCCAATAATGACAAAATACAATGTTGGAATTAAGAGTGGGATTTTGGCCCAATCTTTTTAATTTCCCGATCTGCTGCATTTTTTTTCAATTTCGGGACCTGTTCGTCGATTTTTATAGCTGGCTGACTCGGATAAAAATAGAATTGGGCCTCCATGGCCCAAAGGAAAATGCAAGGAGAGGGTCCATAGAACCCTGACAGATTTCACATGCAAACAAACAAGCCAAAAGAAAAGGCATTAGAGTTGGATAGATTCATAAATTTTAGCACAATATTTGAATCACAAGTAAACAAAAAAGATGGAACAATCAACGCTATTAATACCAAATGGTCAAACTGATTTTGGAAAGTAGCACCACGCCAATTGAGAGAAGAAAAATGAACATTAATTTTTTTTCCTAAAACAAATGCTACTGTGTGGATATGCTAGTGTATAATTTTAGCAAATAGACAATACTACATGCACATGATAAGCATTTACTGTGTAGGAGATAAGCATTGTAGAGATAATGCATTAACAACACATAATGGGTAGACAATGAGGCATAGTTTAATCTTTCTCATAATTTAACATTACAAAGCACATCAATAAAATAAAATAAAAAGAAGAAAGAGACAACACTGCCAAACATTTTTAAAACTCTAATTAATAGCATGGGTAACTACACACTTCCATAACTGCATAGGCAACAAAATAAAGATTAAAACAACAAAATTGAGTAGATGCAAACAGAGGGAGCCACACCGTAATCTAGATAAATAGATTCTCATGCTTAGACTAAGATTTTATATCACCAGCAAATAACATCTTCAAATAAATAACGAAATCTTCTTGATATCAAATTAACTATAAAACACAAGAAGACTCCCGAATCCCATAGCACTGAAGAATGTAAAATTTGAAATCAACTCACAATATGAAATCCATCAGATAGAATGTAACTAAACTAATCAAAATGTTTAAACTCACGGTCATTGCTAGACTAATTTACAAAGTAGTTGGAGACAACATGAGCTACTAATCTAAGTTAAAATGCAACACTCAATTCAAATGATATCATAAACTTAAGACAAAAGGATATTCGAAGAAAAGAACCTTAGAAGCATAGAAACTTATCATTTTCCAAACACTTTAACACCCAAATGCATTTGAATTAAACCTATAGAAATAAGAAAAAGCGGCAGGGAGGTAATAAAGCAAGCGAATAGACTCGATACTATCCTTAAACGATTAGCAACATGCTGAAAAAAAAATTAGAAAACCAGAGCTAGACAAATAGTATTTCATCCATAATTTTATATTTTTTCTCCAAATTCGTCAAAAACTTAAAAAAAGAGTGCAGCCCACAGAAGTCAACAAGCAGTAAAGAGAAGAGTAGATTCATTTGCTAATAGAGAGTAACATTTATGTAGATTATAACTTAAAAGAGGTAATACAGATCCATTAGAGGAATGTAAGGTAAAAGCTAAATCAGGTTTTGAGTAGCATATGACCCCAAACAACAAGACAATATGCATATTGCTAAGGAAACACATTTTTTGAACACTAAGAGTAGCAAAATAACTTTAGAACAAGCCTTAGATCATCTAAAAAAAATGGAAACCCACATTACTAATTTCAGAAAATTAAGATGAAGAGAGTGACTAAGGCTCAAACATATTATATAGGATCATATCGAAATCAACAAAGAGAAGAACTACCAACCAATACAATAAACTTAAGACAAACAAAAAGGGATGATGAGTTGTTTACCTTGTTACGGGCAGCGACTGGAACCAAACGAGCTGAGGACAACTTCACCACCGCGAGAACCTCAACACAAACAGCCAATAGGGAACTTAGACAGAGATCCGAACGAGTTTTGTATCCTGGAGAGTATTTCAAGTATATCTAAACTATTTTTTGCTTAGAACTATCCTCTGTATTTCGCTCAAAAATCCAACTTTTTCAACCAATCTAAACAGTAAAGAAGGAGGGAATATTTATTGAAGGGAAATTAGGGCTCACGTTTCTTTTTGGGGGGAATGTGAAAATTTGGATAAGCTTGGAGCAAAATGGGCATTCGAATTGACCCAAATTTGAATTCCCTTCCCAAGGATGAGGAAAAGTTGTGTTTGTACGAGATTTCAACCAAATCGCACAAAATGTGGACGAGAGGAGAAGCGCTGGATGGCTTCGATCAAACCTCCGTCCTTGAGCAACAACGTGGCGCAAATCCACACAAGTGAGGACAAAAGTTTTGCTGCCACAGACTGAACGAGTCGACTGCCTCTGTTGTATGATTGAAGGAGATGCGGAAAAGTTGTACTATTGACGCCGTGTAATCTGTCGTGTATTTCTTGTGACCGTTGTTGTTGCTTGTTCTCGCGTGAGGAGAGGTGAGGCACGTGCAGGCTCGTTTCGTCATTCACGCGGACTGATATTGCTATATTTTGACGCCTTGTATTGTTGATGTTGAAGGAGATGTTGATGGGTCTCTTTTGTTGATGAAGGAATTGGGCTGGGTCATTTAGGAGTTGGGCTGATGATTTTGCAGTTGAATTTGAGTAAAAAAAAACAAGAAAGGGATTTGGGTCTTGGCAAGGAATTGAAAAGTGGGTGGGAACTAGACTTGTGCTACTGAAAATTAAACAAAAGGGCCCAAAGTTGGTCTTTGACATAGCTAAGTGAAAAACTAAATTAGCCAAATTGAATTGTAATTGGCCAATTGATATTACAAACTTAACCAAATTGAATTTCATTGCAAATTCGGCTAAAATCTAAATGAGATGAATTAATATAATTAATTTAGGAGCTTCTTAATCTTAACAAAATAAAATAATTAATTCAATTATAAATCGATTAATTTTTAAAATTAACCATAATTTAAACTAAACTAATTTTAATAGAATATTTAAAATAAAATATTTTTGAGGTGATTTTCAAGTATTTATGAAATATACCAATTATATCTATAAAACTATATGAAATATATTTCCTATTTATAAATTATGAAAATCGACTAAGATCACTTAAAATGACTTTGAAAAGTATTTAAATTTTATAAAACTAATTATTCTAAGTCGTTTTGGGAAATAAGAAGCTCGTGTATTAATTCCTATCGGGGAGGGTCAAAATTGAGTGTCAACAATTGTCCCTCATTTTACTTGGATTGAAAATGAAATTGACTAATCCAATTTTGACCGACCACATCTTCATCTTTTGGAAAACGAATGTGTTACGGGCTTTAGGAATTATGGCCGAATCCTGAAAATGGGTTTTCTACATATCTGAGACTATATGAGAATTCAAGCCACTTGCAGTTCGATATGTTTGATTTACCGCACGATTCTAAATGAATTCAAAAGTTATTCCGATATCGAATTACGAAGAGACTGAAGCACTTGGGAATAAGGTTTAAGACAGAATGTCGGAACACAACCGATCTTTCAACACTGATCCTGCCTACATATCCCTTAACTTAGGGAATCAGGCTGCTTGTAGTTCAACTCGATCGGTTGAAAAGGAAATCTATTATGCAAGATAACCTTTAGCTCTGGAAAATCGACAAAGTAAGTTGAGTAAGAAAAGGAGGCTTGCAACCCCTTAGCCATGAATGTGGCGTGCTTCACACCCATAATTAAGAACTTACAAAGACATAATTTCCAAAGCTCTTGGCGCATTGTCACTTGGATTGGAAAGTTGATTCCGGTGGAAATCAAAATTTTACGGATGTGAAACTGGAACCGATAAACCTAAGAAAAACCCGCATGCCTTCTGATAGGGGTGTGGTTTGATTGTGGTGGAAGTCGCTCCTCAGCTCGTGTCCTAGGAGTTTGACACTGCTCTTCAAACTATGTCCCAGTTCGCTGCTAAGAATAAGTTCCATGTTGGGGCACATCCTTTCTGATGTCGTCTGCACCTGTGATTTGCTTTGAGAATTCATCCTCTTGGGATGCTCTCGAAAAAGACTAAGATGAAACTCATTAGCATAAAAATACAATTCAAATGGGGAGATAATGTCTTTTACCATGTTGACACCTAATTGTTCTCCTTGGACGTTTGACGTCAGCTTCATCCAGTTTGACATAAAGCAAATAAAGCATGTATATTATATTTTCAATATAGTCTTCAATGCATTCTTCTTTTGATGTCGAAGTAATAAATAGGTTGATGTAGCATGTTGATAGTTCTTTTGACGTCGTTGTTGATGGTTCTCTTGCTATTGTTCTTGCAAATGAAAATAATGCAGGCGATGCTGATTTTCTCGCGATGCATGACCCTTTCTCCTGCAATGCATGACTCTTTCTCTTTCAATGCATGACTTCTTTCTCTTGCAATGCATGACTTCTTTCTCCTGCGATGCATGATTTTTTTCTCTAGCAATGCATGACTTCTTTCTCTTGAAATGCATGACTTCTTTCTCTTGTGATCCATGACTCATTTTCTCTTGCGATGCATGACCCCTTTTCTCTTGCGATGCATGGATCTTTCTCTTGTGATGCATGACTTCCTTCTCTGCGATGCATAAAATATTTCTCTTACGATGCAGGATTTCCTTCTTTTTCTATGCATGACTTCTTTCTCTTGCTACACATGATTTCTTTCTCTTGCAATGCATTAATCTTTTGATGATGCCATCCCAAGTACCGAACGAAGATAATGCTTCACCGAGCAACATATGTGATCTTCTGGGTATCTTCTGGGTGGCGGTATCATCCCAATTAACAATACAAGTAAAAATGACCCTTAGGGTAATGGTATCATCTCATTCGAAAATACAATATAAATGACTCTCCGGATAGTATTATTATCATGTCTGATAATATGATGCAGATAATGTCCTCCAAGTATCTTTAGTTGATGGAAAACAGTAAAATGTCTTTCCTCGGGGTTTTCATTTGTTTCATCTCTGAACATAGTTGCACGTTCATTATAAATTTCGCCTTGTTTGCGAATTGAATGAAATAATGTTATTCATATTCCCAAATCTTTGATATAAGCAGCATAAAGTATTTCCTACATCCATAGAAAAATTGTCAATTTTGGGAGCTCTTTGCCCTTTTGACTTCTCCATATTCATTGAATGGAGGAAAATGCTGATTTTGAGGTAAACCAATCAACTTGCATCCACAGAAACATTGTTAGTTTAAAATGAACTGATTTGTGTCGATCTCTTCGATTGTTTGCTCCTTGTGTTGCTATCTCCGGTTGACTTCTCTGATATCCCACATCTTGATAGATAAAACAAAATATTTTTATGCAAAAATAATTAAAACATGGAGGGAAAGTTTTAAGTATAATAGATTTTCAAACAAGAGTATTTGGAAAAGGTCATGCCACGTTAAGCTTAATGAACGCCTTTGAAATTGATTCCTCGAGATTTATCTGATCACTTGTTTCAAAGTTGTTCCAAACTTTCGATGAACCTTATTGAAATTTTGGAGGTCATCCTCAAAAATTTATGTCCCAGTTAACTGTCTTGGCACATAC
Source organism: Solanum stenotomum (assembly GCF_019186545.1). NCBI lineage: Eukaryota > Viridiplantae > Streptophyta > Magnoliopsida > Solanales > Solanaceae > Solanum > Solanum stenotomum. Next base: position 28,951,765 of record NC_064283.1, read on the forward strand.
TGAACTGTTGATAAACAAACTATGGAATTTTTGAGATCCTCTCAAATATTCTGTCCCAGTTGCAATTCTCAACGTAACTTTAGTCTTGACTTTGTTGGGGAGATCTTCTTCTTGAGAATTTTTGAGTTCCTCTCAAAAATTCTGTCCCAGTTTCTATTGTAAAGAAAAATAGAAATCTTTCAAGAGATATGACCGAGCCATTGTGGCGCCTACGTATCCCGTTGAGGCGCCTACGTATCCCGTTGAGGCAGGGATCAGGTCAAACATAGTTCCCCCTCTCGAGGATTAAAGAGAAATAGGAAATTAAAATAAGGAAATGACCAAGACCGACATAGGCCGCCTACGTATCTCATTCTTGAGAATTCAGGTCAGACGTAGTTCATTACAAAGGGGATAAAATTCTAAATGAAGTGATTACAAGCCAACAAAATGATTACAAGGAAATAACAGAAAAACATACTGAGACTTCACACTTAGTATCTCTTGACAGCATTTGAGTTGATCGGTTTCGGCCATTCGGTGCCATCCATCTCGGACAGGACCAAGGTACCTCCAGATAACACTTTGCAAACCATGTAGGGTCCTTGCCAATTTGGTGCAAATTTCTCTTTATATTCATCTTGGGGAGGGAAAATGCGTTTGAGAACCAATTGACCAATTTCAAACATCTGGGCTCTTACTCTCTTGTGGAAAGCACGAATCATCCTCTGTCGATAAAGTTGACCATGACAAACAACAACCATTCTCTTCTCATCAATCAATGTTAGTTGTTGAATCTGCTTGCGAACCCATTCAACATCATTCAATTCAGCTTCTTGGATGATTCTCAATGAAGGTATTTCGACTTCGACAGGTATAACTGCTTCTGTTTCATATAATAACAAGTACATAGTAGCTCCAATTGACGTCCTCACAGTTGTTCTGTAACCCAACAAAGAATATGGCAACATCTCGTGCCAACATCTGTGATTGTCAATTATCTTCCTCAGGACCTTCTTTATGTTCTTGTTCACGGCTTCTACAACTCCATTCATTTGGGGACGATAGGCAGTTGAGTTTTGATGAGTAATTTTGAATTGCTCACATATCTCTCTCATCAAGTGACTATTGAGATTTGCTCCATTATCAGTAATGATGGATTCTGGTACTCCAAACCTACATATCAAATTGTTGCAAACAAAATCAGCTACAAGTTTCTTGGTCACCGACTTATATGAAGTTGTTTCCACCCACTTGGTAAAGTAGTCGATGGCAACCAAAATGAATCTGTGTCCATTAGAGGCGGCTGGCCCTATTGGACCAATAACATCCATGCCCCAAGCTACAAACGGCCAAGGTGAACTCATAGCATTGAGTTCGTGTGGCGGCACTAGAATCAAATCACCATGCACTTAACATTTATGACACTTCTACACAAACTTATAACAATCATGCTCTATAGTCATAAAAAAAACCAGCGCAGAGGATCTTCCTTGCCAAAGTGAGTCCATTCATATGAGTACCACAAACTCCGGCATGTATATGTTCAAGAAGTTTCGCAGCTTTAATAGCATCAACACATCTGAGAGGGCCTAGATCTGGAGTCCTCCTATAAAGAATTTCCCCACTTAGAAATAAATTAAGGGTTATACAGCGTATCGACTTCTTCTGATTGAATGTTGCATTCTCAGGATAAATTCCAGTTTCCAAGTACTTCTTGATGTCAGAATACCAAGGCAAATCATCTGGTTCCGCTTCGACGTGTGAACAATGGATAGATTGTTCATTTACCTCTATATCCACTGGATCAATATAATTTGTATCTGGATGTTTAATAATTGATGCGATGGTGGCAAGAGCATCGGCCAACTCATTTTGTGTCCTGGGAGTGTGCCTGAACTCAATCTTGTGAAATCTCTTGCATAACTTTTGTATATGCCGCACATACGGTGTGATCTTTGGGTTCTTCACGACCCATTCTCCTTTAAACTGTTGAATTAGGAAATCTGAGTCTCCAATAACCAGCAACTCATGAACATTCATGTCGATGGCCATCTTCAAACCAAGGATACAAGCTTCATATTCAGCCATGTTGTTCGTGCAATCAAATCAATGTTTAGCCGCCATAGGATAGTGCTGACCAGATTATGACACTAACACCGCTCCGATACCTTTTTCTTGGTGATTTTCCGCTCCATCAAAGAATACTCTCCAACGAGGGTATGCTTCAAAAATATCTTCACCCACAAATGCAACTTCTTCATCGGGAAAATAAGTCTTGAGTGGTTCATACTCTTCATTGACTGGATTCTCCGCAAGATGATCAGCCAAGGATTGTTCTTTGATCGTCTTTTGAGTCACATATATAATATCAAACTCACTCAAAAACATTTGCCACTTAGCCAACTTCTCAGTCGGCATCGCCTTTTAAAAAGTATACTTTAATGGGTCCATACTAGAAATAAAGTATGTGGTATAAGAAGACAAATAATGTCTCAATTTCTGAGAAATCCAGGTCAAAGCACAACATGTCCTCTCCAAAAGAGTGTAACGAGCCTCATATGGAGTGAATTTCTTTCTTAAATAGTAGATGGCTCGCTCCTTCTTCCTAGTTTCATCATGTTGACCAAACACGCATCTAAATGCGTTATTCGAAACCAACAAATATAGCAATAATGGGCTCCCTTCTCGTGGAGGAACCAACACCAGCGGATTGGATAAATAATTCTTGATGGCATGAAAGGCAGTTTGACATTCTTTGGTCCACTTGGTTAAGGCATATTTTTTCAACAACTTGAAGATGGGCTCACAAACCACGGTGGATTGGGCTATGAACTGGCTGATGTAGTTCAACCTTCCTAGAAAACTCATCACCTCTTTCTTGGTCTTCGAAGGAGGTAATTCTTGGATTGCCTTGATCTTGGAAGGGTCAAGCTCAATGCCCCTCCTATTGACTATGAATCCCAACAACTTTCTAGCCGGCACTCCAAAAGCGCACTTGGCGGGATTTAACTTCAAATTGTACCGGTGTAGGCGATCAAAGTATTTTCTCAAATGAATCAAGGGATCCGAACTCTCGCGGGATTTGATTACGACATCATCTACATACACTTCGATCTCCTTGTAAATCATATCATGAAAGATGGTCATCATAGCTCTCACAGAAGTAGCACCGGCATTTTTGAGACCAAGCGGCATCACTCGATAATGATATACACCCCAAGGCATAATGAAAGATGTCTTTTCTACATCTTCTTCATCCATCAGAATCTGGTGATAACCTGTATAACAATCCACAAATGACTGCATCTTATACTTAGCACAGTTATCAATGAGAATGTGAATGTTCGGCAATGGAAAATTATCTTTCGGGCTAGCTTTGTTGAGGTCTCTATAGTCGACACAAATTCTGATCTTTCCATCTTTCTTGGCAACCGAAACAACATTAGCTAACCAAGTTGGATACTGCATCACTTCCACTACTTGAGACTCCATCTGTTTGGTAATCTCCTATTTGATCTTTAAACTCAACTCACGCTTGAACTTTCGAGTCTTTTGTTTTACTGGACTGAATTCTAGATTAATCGGCAACTTGTGGGACACCATATTCGTACTCAGCCCTAGCATATCTATGTAATGCCAGGAAAATACATAAATGTATTCTCTAAGCAAATGAACCAGGTCCCTTCTTTGAGCTTCAATCGGATGGACGCTGATTCTTACTTCTTTAACACATTCCTCATCTTTGAGATTCACAGTTTTGGTTTCTTCTAAATTCGACTAGTGTTGATTCTCGAATTGTTGAAACTCTTCAACAACATGTCCAGGTACCTCATTTTCCTCTTCGTATTCCTCGCATTCATCATCACCTGCCTCATTTCGTTCACTCGGTTCATGACATGACATGATATTGGCAGGTTTTAAATTAATATTACTGAAATCATAAACTAACAAAGTTAGGAAAGTAAACTATAAACATATAAGTAAACAAATTTTCAATAAAAAAAGGCTTTCATTTAAATTAAAAAACAAGTACATACTTTGGCCATGGCTAAGGGCCATTTCGCCTTTTTAAACATCACGGGGGAATTAAAAAACTAAAACAAGTAAAAACTGCATAAAGGGTGGGTTTCGGGCCTCTTCTGAACTACCACCGATTTTAAAAACAAACATAAACACATGTTTTTTCTACCAAGCTGTACGGGGAATCAGGAGCGGTGTGGAGGTCTAATTTTGCAATTGCTCCTCAGGTTGTGCATCATGGATGCCCGATGTCCCAGCCTCTTCATTGATGACCGCATCAATCTCCTCAAAAAGGCCCCAGATTCCTTCCCCGAGATCACCATCGTCGTCATACTCTCGTACTGGGAATGATTGGTACAAATGAGGAATTGTCCTGGCCAATGCTTGATCAACACTCTTATTCTTCACCTCTGCTTCGTCATCTATAGGGACATACCCTAAACAAAACTTTGCTCCTTTGGTGGGAATTTGGATAGGCTCAACAATTCTTTGAAAATGCTTCTCCAATCTGAAACCTAATTCAAAACCGCTTCAAAGCATAACAGTAGCAATCATCTTGTACACAGAAGGAATAGGGGGCTGTGGAGCCAAATCATCACCGGTGGCATTTACCAGCTCCACCGTGTAAAAATCACAACCTCATGAGACCTCATCAACGATCGTCACATATCCGTTGGAATGGCTCCCTTCACCATGAATGAGCAATTTGTGGTCCTTCCAAACAAATTTCATTAGTTGGTGAAGGGTAGAAGGCACAACCCCAGCCATGTGGATAAACGGTCTTCTTAGAAGCAAATTGTAACTGGTATTGATGTCCAACACTTGAAACTCCACATTAACTTCTGCAGGACCCATCCCGAATATCCAAGTTTACTACACCAAACATGTCTCTTTGCACTACATCAAAAGCCCTCACATTGACTTGGTTTTGGTGAAGCTTTCCCAAGTCAAATTTTAGCTGCCTCAGAGTCAAAAGTGGGCAAATATTGAGACCAAATCCGTCCTTAACCAATACACGATTTATTACCTTGTCTCGACACATAATGGTGACGTGCAGAGTTTTGTTGTGCATCTTGTCTTCAAAGGGCAACTCTTCGTCACAAAAACTGATGTGGTGTCCTCGAACGACTTGCTTTATCATGGCTGCAAGATTATCACTGTTAGTACCCACAGGCACATAAGTATCATCCAAAGCCTTCATCAACGCTTGCCTATGCAGTTGTGAGCTCATCAATAAAGCCCATACAGAAATCTGAGCGGGTGTTTTCTCCAGATGTTTCACCATCGAGTAATCTTTTGGTTGCATGTTTCTCCAGAATTCTTCTTCTTCAGCTTCACTAATTGGCCTTTTAGGCTAATCCTTTTTCTGCACTCCCTGGGCTACCACTTCTGGTGTGTAGCACCTGCCGGATCTGGTCATGCCCTGGGTAGTAGCCGTTTCAATCACAAACTTTACTCGGGCAAGAGTTTCTCTTGGTACCAAGGCAACAGCCTTCTCAGGTGTCAAAATCACAAACTCATTCTTCTCTCTAATGGTCAACGAAGCTACAGCCCATTTCCAGTTCATTAGGAGAGATCGAAACTATTGCCTTTGTCACGCACCAATCATCATCCGTCTCTATCATATTGATAGTGATGCCTCCATGACGTGGCAAAGGATTACTATTGACAATGAGTGCCACTGTCTAGAAAGAGACCATTTTCTGGTCAATTAGATTTTGGATCTTGTGCTTCAGGTTGATACAGTGTTCGGTATCATGTCCAACACTGTTGGAGTTATATGCACACCTCTAATCAGGTCTGTAAAACCTTGAGCTAGTGTTAAGAGGCTTGGGCTCCATTGGATGAATATATCATGCCGCAGTTAATCGCTCGAACATTTTTGTTCGACTTTCAATGAGCGGACTGAATATTCTAGCGGGCTTCTTCTCAAATCTAGGTCGGGGGGGATCATAATTGCCTTGTTGAAGGGGAGGCATTTGACGATAATTTGGAGCATTTGGACGAGGGGCTTGATATTTAGGATATGAGTTCGTTTGGTAATATGGCTGTGGAGTTTGGTAGTTCGAGGGGTATTTTGGTAAAGTGGAGTTGGGGTATGATACATTGGGGGAGGCGTTTGGTAGTTTGCTTGAACATTGGCATAGTTGGGAGCGGCGCTTCGCTAGTGATGAGATGGAGTCTGGTAAACTGGAGGAGGAGTTCGGTAGATAGAAGGGGGAGTATTTTCATAACTGGGGAAGGGGTATTTTGGTAATTGGGGAGAGGGGTATTTTGGTAACCGACCTGTGTATAAAAAGCCGGGTACGAACTATGTGAAGGTTGAGAACGACCTTAGTATGATGAGGATTACCCCTTTTTCCCCTCATAAGAGATAGAAGACACATCTATCTTCTCTTTTTTTCTTCAACAAACCCGAGGATTCGGGCGAGGCAGCAACACGGGAAATCTTCCCTATTCTTAATCTGTCATCGATAGTCTCACCTACTTTGACTATCTCAGCAAACTTTGCTCCAACGAGCAACATGATTCTATCATAATATTCGGGCTCTTGAACCCACACAAATACTTCGACAATTTCCTTCTCAGACATAGGCGGCCGAACTCTAGCCGCCTTCTTTCTCCATCTGTATGCAAATTCTCTATAACTTTCATTTGATTTCTGCTTCATTTTTTCTAAGGAAAAATGATCAGGAATGATCTCCACATTATAGGCGAATCGTTCGATAAAGTCCTTACCTAGAGCATTACAGCTAGGCCATTATCTTGTTTCATGAGATGTAAACCATTCCAGTGCCTCTCCACTCAGACTTCGGCTAAAAAGCCACATCAATAAAGCTTCATCTCTTCCAACTCCCACGAGCTGGTCACAGTAGGACCTTAGGTGCATTAAGGGGTTCCCTATTCCTTTGAAAACGTTGAATTTTGGCACCTTGAACCCTTCTGGGAGGTCCAAATTTGGATGAATGCGTAAATCCTCATAACTCAAACCGGCGACTTGAGGAATACACTACAACTCTTTCATGGCCTTTCAGATGTCTTCCTTCATATCTAGTTTGGCGGCCTCTTCCTTTGACCTCCACTCTCCCTCGCTCATCGTAGTGGTCGAGCTCAGAACCATTGGTGTCATGCTCATTGGGGACCAGGATTTGGAAAGTGGCTTTTTGAGGTAAGGGTGGAGCAATGGAGGGACTCTGGGCATTTTGATGGGCTTGATAGTTTTGAGGGAATGTCTGGGGGCTGGTATGTTGATTTTGGTGGTGGAGGGAAGTGTGCGGGTGGTTAACGNAGCTTGGAGGTTGGCATTTTGAGGAGGAAGTGGGCGTTGGGGGTTGGTACTTTGAGGAGGAGGTGGTGTTTGGTAAGAGGAAGAGGCATAATAGGGATTTTGGGTGGTTAAGTCGATGATTGAGGGATTCTAAGCAGGACTGGAGAGTGGGTTTTGAGCATGTTCCGCGTTTGAAGGAGGAAAGTGAAGTGGAGGTTTTCCGTTTGCTGGAGCATTAAAAGCAAAAATTGGATTAGGCAGATCTTGCCTTCTCTGCATTTCGACCCTCATCTCGATGATCTGCTGCATCAACTTCATAATTAATTCGTTTTGATCGGCGATGACGGGCTGAGCTACGACAACATCTGTTAAGCTAGTATCCTCAATGTTATCGTCCATTGTTGAGTTGCCCTTCCGAGAATTCTGACCGAGGAAGGAATCTTTGGGAGCTTTTGATCTTGTGAAATAAGGGTGTTCAGTCAGCTTATCAACACAGATCAGTTCTAACTACCTGTTGAAAAAAAAACTCTAAGGCAAATTTGTTAGTTTTAGTTCAAGACAGAAAATGCAAAATATCACATAGAAAGCATGTAAACACATAAAAGTTGCTTCATTTGAGAACACGTTAACTCACGAGTAACGGGGACTAATTTTTTGAATAAGCAGGAATTTGCTCATTTTAATTTAAGGCTAGTGACTTAGAAAGGTTAAATTGCGTTGAGCTAAGGTCTTCTTGTTGCATCTCTCGGCATCTGTTGATGTGAATTCAATATTTCCTTGTAGAATGAAGGGGAAAACAAAATTTTAAAAATATAGGGGTTGGGCCTTGAAAGGTTGCTTACATATCTCCGAAGGAGAAGTCAGGCCCTACGTAGTTCGAATACAAAAGGAAATTCTCATTTTCATTCATTCATTTGATTGATTACAAGGAAAGCGAAAAGAAAACATGCAATAAAGCTCCTAAAGTAAAGACTGTGCCTTCTGAAAATCTTCTTCTTCTGACCTGTCAAAGCACTCTGGCTACCGCGTGGCTGTTCAGGGGAAAAACTCAACTTGGATCCTTCTCTTATTGATTAAGGACTCCAGATCATAATGGAACCCGAGGCACATTCTGACGTTGTAATCTATGGCATCGTGATAATGACACGGTTTCCATATTTCAATCCCAACGAGATCAAACGTTTTGTCATCCTTTTCGATAGGGGTCAAGATCCCCTTTCGAACTAACTCACAATAGATATCCAACAATGATCTCTTAAAATGCGTGAAGAAGTGACAGTAGAACACAACATGCTCTGTGACCGGTATGTTGGGTTTCGGTTGGTCACAGGTAAGGAGACTGTTATCACCCCACATATAGGGGATTCTCCAGATCTTGATCAGGTTGCGGATCGTGGCCTTAAGCTCCACGCATTCTTCTATTGTGTGCCCCTTTCAATCCGTATGGTACGGAAACGTCTTATGTACGTCCTTCGGTTCAACCTCGAAAGTGGTTCCCTTGAGGGGTTTCAGGATGCGTTCAGCCAGAAGACGCTCGTAAATTAGAGCACATGGAACGACTTTTGCTCCCACGCTATATTCCTGTAGATATGCCTCGAGGGTGATTTTCTCATTCCCTTCTTTCCAATGTCCCTGGAAAGGAAGACTGTAGACGATTTCTTTTTCGGGTTCTCCTTCAACAACCCTAGGTCCAGTTCCTTCGGGACCACTGACGTTGGCCTCTTGGTTGAAGAAAGATTACTTTCCATGTATCTTTTGAAGCCTCATGGTTATATCATTATTAAATACATCATGTACCTTCCGCATAGGGATTGTCTCTTCATTCATGATAGCATATCTTGTCATCTTAGCCACCAACTCCGCGTCTAGTGCCGCATTTGCGGCTCGTGCAACCACGGTGGCAAAATCCACTTCTATTCTCCTTTCTCTGGTTTCTTGGATCTCCTGTTTGAGCCGCTGCAGTTTCATCCTCAAACCCTCCCCAGTTAGCTTCGTCTCGACATTCTTGCCTTTTTTTATCTTAGCAGCAGGTTAACCTTTCCTGAGATGATAGAGTAATGTCTTAGGATTTGGTAGTAGGATTTTTTTCTTGGATGAGAAACTCAAGACTCGGGAAATTTTGGTTGAACATTTTGGTACTAACTTGTATTTAGAATTGTGGAGATTTCAGAAAATTTTTGAAAAAGTATGGGCTAAAAATGTCCTCATTCAAAGCAACGTATCATATATATATAAATAGTTAAAACACACAAGCATATATCGCGTCCTAAACATACATGTGACCCTTTTGTTCCTAAGGTAGGTCTAGCGATTTGAAGGATATATTGCGCCATTTGAAACAAATTGTTGCACCCCCCAAAATAAGATTCATAAATAATTAGAGAATTCATTACAAAGTTTAACAAAAGGGATACATATTTTGGGAAAGGGATAAACTGCAAATACAATAAAATCAATCCCACGCAGGGGAATAAGATAACAAGAGGGTTGAAGGTCCCGCTCCTCCTTTTGCTTTTTCCACTTCTTCACGAATGAAGAACTTGCTAGTTATCACATGCGGCTCGGCAAACACAGCTTTGGAAGACATCGGTACGCTCCGGAGAGTTCTAACCTGACTATCCGAGTTCGAATCCAAATGTATCAGGTAGGCCCTTGTATTAGCTAATTCTTGTGTGACAAAGGCTAAGGCCCTTTGGCTTTCATATTCTCAATGCTGGAACTCTTGTTCTCTACACAGGTATTCTTGATCCCTACATTGAAACTGTTGCTCTCTTCGGTCCTACTCTTGTTAAAAGTGGTAGGCTTGGATTTGGAGCCTTACTTGGACATCTTCAATCTGTCGGCCCATGCGTGGTGTCGGGTCAAGTGTACCACATAGATCATCCTGCAACCATTTTTTGTATTCGTCAACATACCCGGCTTCATACCTATTTTCTGTCATACTTTCCTTTAGGTTGACCCACCCAGCCCATTCTTGGCGAATATCCTTGGTGTAAGATATCTTGTCACACCCATTGTAGTCAAAGACGTAGCGGATAGTGTCTCCTTTGAAAGGTAGAATTTATCTTCTGCCGAATTGCTACATTACGCTGCTAGGGTTGTAGGGTCGTACCTCCTAATGCCAGGAAGTATTAGGAAAGGACACTTAGCCCCCTGAACAACTATTTTTTTCTAACATGAAATCTTGAAACATCCATTTCACGTTTCAATCTCTTATGTCGTTGAAGACTTTAGCCCATGTTTCCCTCGTGTCGTAGATCTTGAATTTGTTGATGCTTAAATGTAACTCATAGTGGTCGAGGTGGCTTTCCTTTTTTGGCTCAACCAATTTTTGTTTTTGAGTCTCGTATGTTTTCACTAGATGTTTAGACATCCACCATTGCAGCAAGATATTACACCCTTGAAAAAATAAAAACCCATTTTTGCATTGACCCAAAGATCGGTAGATGTCAGCGAAAATGACCGAGGCCAGGTTGAAGTATTTCTTGACTTGTCACTTCTTACCAAAACCCTCGAAGATGGTGTGTGTAACTATGACAACCCGAGTATCAATTTCATTCCCTCCGTCTTGAGGGAATACCATCGTCCCTAAGAAGTATACGGCAAATGCTAAGGTTTGAGTTTGACTCCAACTACTGCGACTGAGAACTCATTTGGAAAATTCTTATAATAATTCTCGTGACCCCATCGTTCATAGAATTTCACAAACGGACTACGCGGGGTATCTAGCTAGTCTGCATTTACCAGTAACAACATGTTTTTCAACTCTAAGCTAGTTGGCTTATCCGGCAGCAAAATGTGATGATCTGGGTGATTTTTCCTTTTCTGGTACATTCTGACGTTGTCTAGACAATTTTTGATTTCTTCAACAGTTGGTGTCATTTTGATATCTCTGAAGCGAAACACCATCCTCTCATCATCCCAAAATCGAGTGACCTCCTCAATAAACTTAGGCCAAACTTTGAGATTCATTATCAATAGGAGGTGACCCAAGTGAATGGAAAGCTTTCTTTTCTGATATGCATTGAGATTGCTCCACCATACACGGAGGAGGTTCGACATCTCGGTGACCATTTTGAAACTCAAGTGTTGCTTGGCCAACTACAAAAACATACAAAGAATTAGATACCCCCCAAACGCAAGACACAACAACTTGTCAAACAGCGCATACATCCTTCGAACACGTAAGTATGAACGTCTGTTCGGATTGTGGGCCCTTTGGACTCAAGGTGGTCTTTCTAATGGACCCAACACGCCTTGGGTATTAGGTCATCTTAGACCAATGCGCTAAATTTCAGAGATTTGGTTTTTCTCTACCCTAGTTTGACTAAGAGTGGGCTTTCTATATAGTGGATTAGTGACCCAAGCAAACTACTTGTGCTGGGACAGTTAACGACCGGTGACTATCCAGTAGCTAACTACATTCGTCAAGGTGCCTCGAGAAAAATTTGGTTAACGAACGACTGCAGCCCGCATAATCTTCCTTTAAGTGAAAAACAAAAATAAGTGTCGTTTGACGGAATATGTTATGCCATGAATACAACAATTCAATATATATGATAAATAAAACAAGTAGACAGTTAAAACACATAGCCAAATAAATTAATCTTAAGATTAGAACCATTCAGGTCCCCAGCAAAGTCGTCATTCTGTTTTATTTATAAACGGATTTTAATACTAGGTTTTAGAGTCCCCACTTAATTTTTAAAGTGAAATTAAGAAACCTTGTTTTTTTCCCAAAAGATTAAAAATGGAAAATCTAATGAAAAATAATTAAAGGGTTTCGTGGTTCATATTAGCATTTCGGGAAGGGTTTGAAAGAACCACACCAATTGAGAGAAGAAAAATGAACATTACTTTTTTTTTTTTTTGCTAAAACAAATGCTATTGTATGGATATGCTAGTGTATAATTTTAGCAAATAGACAAGATTGCATGCACATGATAAGCATTTAATGTGTAGGAGATAAGCATTGTAGAGATAAAGCATTAACAACACCAAATGGGTAGACAATGAGGCATAGTTTAATCTTTCTCATAATTTAACATTATAAAGCACATCAATAAAATAAAATAAAAAGATGAAAGAGACAACACTGCTAAACATTTTTAAAATTCTAATTAATAGCATGGGCAACTACACACTTCCATAACTGCATAGGCAACAAAATAAAGATTAAAACAACAAAATTGAGTAGATGCAAACAGAGGGAGCCACACCGTAATCTAGATAAATAGATTTGCATGCTTAGGCTAAGATTTTAAATCACCGGCAAATAACATCTTCAAATAAATAACGAAATCTTCTTGATATCAAACTAACTATGAAACACGAGAAGACTCCCGAATCCCATAGCACTGAAGAATGTAAAATTTGAAATCAACTTACAATATGAAATCCATCAGACATAATGTAACTAAACTAATAAAAATGTTTAAACTCACGGTCATTGCTAGACTAATGAACAAAGTAGTTGGAGACAACATGAGCTACTGATCTAAGTTAAAATGCAACATTCAATTCAAACAATACCATAAACTTAAGACATAAAGATATTCGAAGAAAAGAACCTTAGAATCATAGCAACTTATCATTTTCCAAACACTTTAACACCCAAATGCATTTGAATTAAACCTATAAAAATAAGAAAAATGGGCAGGGAGGTAATGAGGCAAGCGAATACACTCGATACTATTCTTAAACGATTAGCAACATACTGGAATAAAGAAGAAGAAGAAAACAAGAGCTAGACAAATAGTATTGCATCCATAATTCTATATTTTCTCCAAATCCATCAAAAACTTAAAAGAAGAGTGCAGCCCACAGAAGTCAACAAGTAGTAAAGAGAAGAATAGATTCATTTGCTCATAAAGAGTAACATTTATGTAGATTATGACTTAAAAGAGGCAATACAGATCCAATCAAGGAATATAAGGTAAAAGATAAATCAGATTTTGAGTAGTACTGACCCCAAACAACAAGACAATATGCATATTACTAAGGAAACACATTTTTTGAACACTAAGAGCAGCAAAATAACTTCAGAACAAGCCTTAGATCATCTAAAAAAATGCTAGCCCACATTACCAATTTCAGAAAATTAAGATGAAGAGAGTGACTAAGGTTGAAACATATCATATGGGATCTTATCGAAATCAACAAAGGGCAGAACTACCAACCATTACAATAAACTTAAGACAAACAAAGAGGGATGACGAGTTGTTTACCTTGTTACGGGCAGCGACTGGAACCAAACGAGCTGAGGACAACTTAACCACCGCGAGAACCTCAACACGAACATCGAACAAGGAACTTAGACAGAGATCCGAGCGAGTTCTTTATCCCAGAGAGTATTTTGATTATATCTAAACTATTTTTTGTTTATAACTATCCTTTGTATTTCATCAAAAATCCAACTTTTTCTTCCAATCTAAACAGTGAAGAAGGAGCGAATATTTATAGAAGGGAAATTAGGGCTCACATTTTTCGGGGGGAGGAAAACGTGAAAATTTGGATAAGCTTGGGGTAAAATGGGCATTCGAATCGACCCAAATTTGAATTATCTTCCCAAGGATGAGGAAAAGCTGCGTTTGTACGAGATTTCAACCAAATCGCACAAAATTCGGATGAGAGGAGCAGCGCTGGACGACTTCGATCAAACCTCCGTCCTTGAGCAACTACGTGGTGCAAATCCACACGAGCAAGGACAAAAGCGCTGCTACCGCAGACTGAACGAGCCGACTGCCCCTGTTGTACGAATAAAGAAGACGCGGAAAAGTTGTACTATTGACGCCGTGCAATCTACCGTGTATTTCTTGTGACCGTTTCTGCTGCTTTTTCTTGTGTGAGGAGAGGTGAGGCGCGTGCAGGGCTCGTTCCATCATTCACATGGACTGATATTGTTGTATTTTGTTGCCGTGTATTATTGATGTTGAAGGAGACGTTGATGGGTCTCTTTTGTCGATGAAGGAATTGTGCCAGGTCATTTAGGAGTTGGGATGATGATTTGCAGCTGAATTTGAAAAAAAAATGCGAAAGGGAATTGGGTCTTGGCATGGAATTGAAAAGTGGGCTGGGAACTAGACTTGTGCTGCTGAAAATTAAAGAAAAGGGCCCAAAGTTGGTCTTTGACATAGCTAAGTGAAAAACTAAATTAGCCAAATTGAATTGAAATTGGCCAATTGATATTACAAACTTAACCAAATTGAATTTCATTTGCAAATTCGGCTAAAATCTAAATGAGATGAATTAATTTAGGAGCATCTCAATCTTAACAAAATAAAATAATTAATTCAACCATAAACCAATTAATTTTTAAAATTAACCATAATTTAAACTAAACTAATTTTAATAGAATATTTAACATAAAATCTTGTTGAGGTGATTTTCAAGTATTTATGAAATATACCAATTATATCTATAAAACTATATGAAATATATTTGCTATTTATAAATTATGAAAATCGACTAAGATCACTTAAAATGACTTTGAAAAGTATTTGAATTTTATAAAACTAATTATTCTAAGTCGTTTTGGGAATTAAGAAGCTCGTGAATTAATTCCTATCGGAGAAGGTCAAAATTGGGTGTCAACAACCACAATTCAACAATTAAAGGGATCAAATAAGTCAACCTCAAATTCAAGAAGTCTAGTCACATGTAACAAGTACATCAATCTCAAGTATCAAGCAAATCACGCATAAGCATCAAATGTATCAAGTCACATAATAAATCTCTCGTCGGAACCATTTCCATCGGATTGTATCCCTTAGCTGAAATAACCTCGGCATAATAGCATTCCCCAAAAACGACCTCGGCCTAATCACAGTCGTCGGCAAAGACCTTGACGTAATAACACCCATCGGAAAAAACCTCGGGATAATATCACTCGTCGAGAAAGACCTCGGCATAACATCACTCATCACCAAAGACCTCAGCTGCATAATCATCATACATCTCATCAAGGTGTTCAATGAT
Organism: Solanum stenotomum; assembly: GCF_019186545.1. Lineage (NCBI taxonomy): Eukaryota > Viridiplantae > Streptophyta > Magnoliopsida > Solanales > Solanaceae > Solanum > Solanum stenotomum. The sequence goes on from NC_064283.1 coordinate 28,967,012, forward strand.
CAATTTACACAAGAAATATCACACCACGTAGAAGAGAGAACAAATTATACAATTCAAGTCCATATTCATACTTTCAAGCATTTCATCAATCAATAAACAAGAGTTACAATAAGGCAATTCACATCATCAGGATCAACGCATAGCCTTTTTCATTTTAGGTATAACAAGTGGACAATTTAACCCTTCATTTCATCCCTACTACTCCCAAAACACAAACAACAAAGGAAGCATACAAATTGAACTAGAATACAAGGTTTAGGAAGTTACACGCCTTAAATCAATCAACAATCACTCCAAGAGTTGAGTCTTTCCCTTTCGAACCACTTCCAAAGTAAACGATCCAAAATAATCAAGTATTCAGAATCACCTATAGAAAACAACACTTCCCACATCAATTATGTTAACAAATGTGTCAATCAACTACCCAATATCAAAATAGAGGTTTGAATTCGGAAAAAAAAAACTTGAAAATAATGTTTAAGGTTTTAGGAATGGCAAGCCCCGATCCTACACCCTGGATGTGTTTAGCACTCGAGAAACATTTATGATCCGCAAGTGAACCCTTACCCTAGCTGACTATTTTGCGGAAGACTTTCTCAAGCATAAAGAAGCTTTCAATACATAATTAAACTCAATAGTCTCAATTAAACTCAACCCAAATAAATGTCTAGAAATACTTAATAGAGTATAAGTAATAGCTTTCAAGATCTCAATACAGAAAGAAACATACTGAGAGACTCATCAAATCTAACTATCTATGAAGCCTATAATACTAGGATAGATATCGGTTCAAGACCAACGACAATTCAACAATAATAGAAAATAAATGTGAAATCCTCCAAAAAGCAAGGAGACTCACCAAAGCTATCTGAAGCGCAAAGTGATCTCAACGAAACTCCTGTTGATGATCCTGAACACCTGTATCTTTATCATAAAAGATGCAGGTCGAATGACATAAGTACATTTGAATATACAAGTATGTTATATAGCCTAGGCGAAATAATTGAAAGAAAGGACTGCAATAGGTATAACATAAACTTAACTGAATGCAAAGAATTAAATGAATGAAACTATTTAACTTTACAAAATACTTTTTCATTGTCTGAACTTTAACATAATAAGTGATATATAAAAATGCACTTAAACTCTACTGGAAGATTATCGAACCGACACCATAACTATGAGCTAAGTTATGATACAACATCTTTTCTACACTGCCAGAATTGTCCTATGTCCTGTTGGGATATAGAACCCCTCAACTACGTGGATCCACTAAGCTCTACCTGAAGGCACTAAGGGCATCTAAAAAGTATGATCATGTACCCATGTTGGAAAGACATCGTTTATGGGGGGTTGGGAGTTATCTGAACTCTCCCAATATTGGTGTTCAATACTAGTCCCAACAATATATACTCTTGCTCAAATGTATAAGAACATACTCTTTCTCTGATTTGAGGTAATTGCTTAAAATATCCTCTTAAAATTGGTAACTGCTCTAAAATGTCTCTAAAACTCATTATTCATTTAGAAAACAAGGTTTCTCTTTTCTTAATGTAAAAAAATATTAAGGGTTGAGATAATTACTCAAAAGGGGCCTTTTTAAGAGGTAACTACTTTGTACTTAATCTTTCTGAAAACTCATTTAACTTTTCTCAAAATAAGTCTACTCTTTTTCTTTATGTAAAAATTAAAGATTTGGGAAATACACTCTTATACTTTTTCTCGAACTCCTCTTTACTTCCTCAAAATTCAGTTTAAACAATAATACTTTTCATAAAAGATTCTCAATAAGAATTCATTGAATACTCAAGAATAGGGTCATGCTGAAAATTAAACATGAACAATCAACTCAATAATTGCAATGCACAATGCACAACAATTCAATGATTAGTATTAGGAATTCAATAACCAACAACTTAAGAACTCAAAACTCAATATCAACTCATCTCAAGAATACTCAAATCTAAGGATAGAACCCTAGATTACTCTTTTACTGACTTAAAAGTAGATGTAGGGCATGAGGATGAACGAGTCCAACACTATGATAGCCTACATACCTAGAAGAACTAAGTTATTTGGCGAAATCGAAGAAACTTGAAGAATGCTTGAACCCTAGCTTTTCTCCTCTTGGAACCTTGCTCTAATTTCTTTAAGTGTTAATGAACGTAAAAGAATCAACTAATACTTTCTAATATTTTAATTATGTGTAAAACATCGTGGTTTAGGCTTAGAATAGGGGTTAAAACAACGTAGTTTAAGTACCAAATGCATAGGGGAAAGACCAAAATGACCCCAACTTTAAAACAGAAAACATGCCTCAAATGGGAGGTTTCACGGACCGTATAAAGCTTCACGAGCCATCTAGTGGATCGTCAAGTTATACCTACCCGACAGTGCTACACTAAAACGGACATAACTTCTTACTCCTAACTTCAAATGAGGCAAACTTGGTAGGGTTGGAAAGAAGACTCAAAGACCTTTAATTTATAGGTCATTTTCCACCTTATACATTTTTTACTGAGAGATATAATCATTTGAAGTTGACTGAAAACTCAAAACCCAATGGGTGACTTGTATGCACCCTAAACAGACTGTACAAGTCACCACGGGTCGTCTAGGGTATCGTCTAGGTGATCTTCACCTTGGCAGCCTTGGACAGTCCTTCATGATGCCCAAGGTAGGTGTGGACCCCTAAATGGGCCGTCTAATGTGTCGTGAAGGGTCCATCGTCCATTTTGGGTTCGTGGACTTGCCCTTTTTAGCCATTTCTTGAAGTCTGAGATATTACAACAAACACATTAATGAAAATCATTTTGAAAAAAGGATCAAAACAAATCCAAAATCACCATTTTACTAAATTCTTGGGTTCTTGAAAAACCTTGACATATTTCCACCAAAAACCCACATTTTGATGTTAAAACTCATAATTAATTAATGGAAAATGAAGTTTTAGGATCAAGAAAACTTACCCAACTGATCTAACACAAAAAAAAATCCTTTCAAAATTTGCCACCAAAAGTCCCCAAAGCTCAAAATTGGAAGAAAATGGCTTAAACCCCAAAATAGGTAGGACAAAAACCCTCCTAGGTATCGCTTAAGAGAACAAGGTTTCACTTAAGTGAGCCTCGGCAAAAAAGCGGGCTTCACTTCTATGACTAGGCCTTCGCTTAAGATAAGGTGTCTTAGGCGATGGTTGCTTCACAAAATCGAAGGTAAACTGGGGTCGAAGGTCAACTGGGGTTGAACCTTTGTAAAAGCGACCCAAGCCTCACTAAAGCTTGCCAACTTTCGCAAAATTGGAAGTGCACTAGAACTCAGACATCAGAAAATCAGTCAACTCTCAAAACATCAGAAGGACCCTCGAAATTTGTTTGGAACCCCATATAGAAAAACAACTTAGGCAAATCAGTTATACTCGACGTTCCGATCTCAATGAAACCATCAACAAGAATCTGAAGTTTCCTTGACCCGACATCTGTGAAAACCACAAGAAACCAACTCACGCCTAAAAAGGTCAACACATGCTCAGGACCTCTCAAAATCAACCAAGACCTCATCTAGGCCTAAAATGATCCCATGAATCTAACAAAACTCTCGGAATTCAGATCCGAGCATTCAAACTCTGAATGTTGATCAAAGTCAACTCAAAGGCTAAATTTCAACAATTTTACAACTTAGGATCTCAAATCCTCAAAAAAAAAAAACTAAGAATCTTGAACTGACAACTCTCACTAATCAAATTTTACATTTCGGGACTAATGGAATTGATGAAATTCCATTCCGACCTTCGAAACTACAAAAGACCTCAAAATCCACTTTCTTAACAACTTTGCCTTTAAAACTCACAAAGCTACCAAATCCTCAACTTTTAACTCAAAGTTCAAACCAACTTTTCAAACACAATAATAAAAGACTCAGGGTCGATATCAAGTGGGCCAAAATGGTCAATTCACGAAACTTTCCCAAAATTACCGATCGGGTCATTACATTAACTAACAAGTATTAATAAGAATTAATGGATAGCAATAACTAATAAGTAATAACTAAAAAGTAATATTGTAATAAAATTGTTGCTAGAATTTCCCAAGGATGTGATGAAATTTATTTATAGATTAATGGGAGATTTGTTTTTGAAAAAAAAATTAAAAATTAAAAACATGAGATTAGATTTTTGTTTTTTTCAGTCGTTAGTGGTCCCCACAACAGTCAAATATGTGATAAAGATTTGATTTTTAAGATTAGGTTCTCGAAAAGTTCGTGCCTTCAACGGATATTCCGTTAGTTTTTGACATGTTTGATATGGGCTTCTATTGATTTGGGCTAATTTTGGATCGACTCGATCCGATCCAATTGAAACCCTTAGTTTGAATTATATAAATGACCATAAAAAGGTAAAATATTTAACTACAAGATGAAAGATCAAAATTACTGATTGGTGTGAGAGTTCTTGAGTTCCTCTTTTAAGCATGTAAAATTTTAGGCTTCTTTATCTTTTTTGAGCTACCAGTTACATTTGTAAAGTGATATATGTGTGACTTGTAGAGTTTCTATGTGCTTTCCTATGGAATCAATTTTTGGTCCTTTACAAAAAAAATTAGTTTTACGTCCTTTTAAGATATCTTCATTGTTTTTACACATCAGAGATCTGAAAAGCATATTTTCTTTTATTCAAATTGTAAGAAGACAAGAGATCTCATTTTTCTTGGTTCCTTGTATGCTTATAAAAACACATTTTAAAACTTATATATGTGCATATTCTAATGTGTTTGGTTTGTTTGTGTTTGAAAGATCAGGGTGTTGGATATAGCAAAAGTTAATAGGAAATGGAGGGAAGATGAAAAGAGGAATCAAAAAAGATTTTCTTATGCTTTAAGAAAATGCATTTCTCCCCCATTGGTGGTGGAAAGAAAAATAGAAGTGTTTAAATAGAGAAACACTTCTATTAGTTGTTAAAAGGGTTGGAAAGAGGGACCCCCCTCGCGCCGTCGTCGTCGTCGCTCGCTCGGCTCGGCTTCGGCTACAGCTATGGAAAATGATCGAGAGATTATTTTTTGGACAAATTTTTGTTTTAATTATTTAGATAATTATATACTTAATTAATTAAATTAAATTAAATGGCCAAAACATTTCAAATATTTAGTTAATTAACTGAAATGTTTCGACCTGAATCGAATTCCCATTTTATTTGAGTTTCCCGCTGTTGGAGATGACTGTTCTGAAAGATTGCAACTTTCAAGAACAACCATGAACGTTTGAAATGTTGAAAACTTTCATTAATGGTCGTGTGGATTCTGAAAGGTTGCAACCTTTCAGAACCAGTTCCTCTTGGCTATAAATACCAGTAATTCTTCAGACTTTCTACTTACAAAAATTTGTGATTTCTTCTTCTTCTTCTACACAAATTTTCTTCGTGTACTTTACTGCTGCTGAGAGGCTTGATGACACCAGAGATTTGGGTATCAATACACTAGTTATTGAGATCATTCTATCCTGGGAGGACATACTCCAAATCAACCCTCAGATACTAAAAGGGAATAATTTCCTTAAGGGGACACTGCATTCAGTGGGCTTGCTCTTCTTTCCATTCTGTTTTTCAAATTTTGGTATGTTTTTACAGATTTTAGTTTTGTTAATTAATTTGTGTTCTTCACTAGTTCATTTAAACGTTGGTAACTTCATGTTTCTACAAAGTTTTTGTAATCAATAGTACTGTTTTAAACACAGATTGTATCTCAATCTTAAGGAAATTATTTATTTATTAATATGTGTTTCTGGTGAAGACAAAAATCTTCATGGTTTTATACTTCTATTAAGTTTGTAATTTAAGTTATTGCTTACTGAGTCATTTGTATCGATTTTTATTTATCAGAAATGGCAAATGATAATGTTATGGTGGCTGTTGTTGCACCAACCCGAACTACTGTACCACTAGCAGAGGAACCTGGAAAATTCTCTAGTGTGAATTTCAAAGGATGGCAGCAACGGGTATTTTTTTGGCTTACCACTCTTGGTCTGCAGAAATTTACCAATGAAGAAATTCCAGTGCATACTGTTGATATGTCAGACAAAGAAAAGTTCATGATTATTGAAGCATGGAAATAGGTAGACTTCTTATGTAAGGGCTACATTTTGAGTGCTTTAGAGGATGACTTATATAATGTCTATAGTGCAATGACAACTTTGAAAGAATTGTGGAATGCACTTGAGAAGAAATACAAGACAGAAGATGCATGCTTGAAAAATTTTATGGTCGCAATGTTTTTAGACTATAAAATGTCAGATAGTAAAACTGTTAGATCACAAGTTCAAGAACTTCAACTTATTTTCCATGATCTGATTGCTGAGGATATGGTAGTAAATGAAGCTTTTCAGGTGGCTGCAATGATCGAGAAGTTACCTCCTTCATGGAACGACTTCAAGAATTATTTAAAGCACAAATTCAAGGAAATGAAGCTTTAAGATCTTGAGATTTGGCTCAAGATCGAGGAAGATAACAAGGCTATCAGAAAGAAGTCTCATGGGAATTCGACAATAATGGGAGTAAATATTGTGGAAGAAGCTCCTACCAAAGGCAAGAAGAGATAGAAGTCCAATGGACAGAAGTCAGAATAGGCCAAGAAGAAATTCAAGGGCAACTGTTACAACTGTGGTAAGACTGGTCACAAGTCTTCTGACTGTCGTGCTCCAAGAAAGGACAAGGACAAAGTCAAGAGTCAAACAAACATCGTGGAGAGATGGAAGAGGCAGATGACCTCTATGCAATGATCTCAGTGTGCAACTTAGTTGAAAATCCCAAGGAGTGGTTTCTTGACTTAGGTGCCACTCGACATATTTGCTCTGCAAAAGAAGCCTTTGCAACGTATACTCTTGCTAAGTTCGATGAAGATTTGTTCATGGGGAACACAGGAACAACAAGGATTGCATGAACTGGAAAAGTAATGTTGAAAATGACATCTGGCAAGGTGTTGACTTTGAACAACATTCTGCACGTTCCTACTATTAGGAAGAATGAATTATGTTGCACTGCTCGTTAAGAATGGGTTTAAGTGTGTCCTAGTTAGTAACAAACCTGTAATAATTAAGAATGAGATGTTCTTAGAAAAGGGCTACCTCACTGAGGACCTCTTCAAACTGAATGTAATGGTTGTTGACAATATTAATAAGAATTATGCTTCTTTTTACTTATTGGAGTCAAATGATTTATGGCATGCCCGTTTGGGACATGTAAATTACAAAGTCTTGTGAAAATTGATTACTTTAGAAGTATTGCCTGATTTCAAATGTGATAAATAGAAATGTGAAATTTTTGTGGAATGTAAGTTTGTTAGACATCCTTATAAGTCTGTTGACAGGAATTCAAAACCTTTAGACTTAATTCACATAGATATATGCGATATGAAGTCAATACCATCTCGCGGTGGGAAATAGTATTTTATAACTTTTCTTGATGATTTAACTCGATTTTGTTATGTATATTTGCTTAATAGTAAGGATGAAGCAATTGATTCATTTAAGCAATACAAAAATGAAGTGGAAAATCAATTGAATCTAAACATAAAATTTATTCAGAGTGATAAGGTGGAGAATACAAATCTCCTTTTGCAGAGATATGTTTGGAATATGGTATTATTCATCAAACTATTGCACCCTATACACCACAGTCAAATGGTTTGGCGGAACGGAAGAATGGAAATTAAAGGAAATAATGAATATCTTGATAATCAGTTCTGGTTCACCGCGAAACATGTGGGGGGAAGCCATCCTTACGGCTAACAAGATACTCAATAGGGTACCCCGTAGCAAAACGCAATCGATTCCATATGAGTTATGGAAACTAAGGAAACCCAACTTGAAATAATTCAAAATGTGGGGGTGTTTAGCCAAGGTAGAGGTTCCTTTACCCAAGAGGGTGAAAATTTGACCCAAAATAGTGGATTGTGTATTTATTGGATATGTTGTGAACAGTAAAGCCTGTCACTTTTTGGTTCACAAATCTGATAATCCTGAAATTCATGTTAATACGGTAATTGAGTCAGATAACGCTAAGTTCTTTGAGCACATTTATCCGTGTAAAACTGAATGTGAGCCAACAAGTGAAAGACCTAAAAGACCATGGAAAGAATCAACGAAAAATACACTCCCTAACGAGGATCCTAAGTGTAGTAATTGCCAATGGAAATCCACTTCTTTCGAACAGATTTTGTGGCATTCTTGCTTGAAAATGAGCCTCAAAAATTTAAAGCAGTTATGTCTTCGTCTGAGTCAACTTATTGGAAAGAAGTAGTCAATAGTGAGATCGAATCAATTTTGATTAACTATACTTGGGAATTGCCTGATCTTTCTCCAGGAAATAAACCTTTAGGATCAAAGTGGATCTTTAAAAGGAGAATGAAAGCCAATGGGACTATTGACAAATATAAGGCTAGACTTGTAGTCAAAGGATACAGACAAAAAAAAGGTCTCGACTACATTCATACATACTCTCCAGTAACAAGGATAACATCAATTAGGATGTTAATAGCACTAGCGGTAGTGCATGATCTTAAAATCCACCAAATGGATGTAAAGACAGCCTTCTTAAATGGAGAGTTGGAGGAAGAAATTTACATGGAATAACCTGAAGGGTTTGTAGTTCATGGTAAAGAAGAAAAAGTGTGCAGGCTTGTGAAGTCACTTTATGGGGTCAAGCAAGCACCCAAACAATGGCATGCTAAATTTGACCAAACAATGTTGGCAAATGGATTCAAGATTAACGAATGTGATAAGTGTGTTTACATTAAAAACGTTCTGAATCATGAAGTCATTATTTGTCTATATGTTGATGACATGTTAATAATGAGTAAAGATATTGACGATATAAAAGCTACTAAGCGCATGCTCTTGTCCAGCAAGTTTGATATGAAGGGCTTAAGAGCTGTTGATTTGATCTTAGGGATCAGGATTTTCAAAACTCCTCAGGGACTAGCATTATCTCAATCTCATTATATTGAAAGAGTATTGGATAAGTTTAAGTACTTGAATTTCAACGATGTCAAAACTCCAATTGATTTAAGCTTTACATTTCAAAAGAATGAAGGTGAAAGTGACTCTCAATTGGAATATGGCAGAGTGTTGGGAATTTTGATGTATATTATGAATTGTACACGACCAGATACAGCATGTGCTATTAGCAAGCTGAGTCAGTTCACTAGTAATCCTAATCAAACTCATTGGATGGCAATGAAACGTGTGTTGGGGTATCTGAAACATACACAACATTATGCTTTGCATTATAATAAATATCCTACAGTGATTGAAGGATATAGTGATGCAAATTGGATCACCGGGTCAAATGAAGTAAAATCCACAAGTGGTTATGTGTTTACACTTGGTGGAGGATCAGTCTCTTGGAAATCGTCCAAACAGACATGTATCTCTCTCTCCATAATGGAATCTGAATTTATTGCCTTAGATAAGGCCGGTGAAGAAATTGAATGGCTTCGGAATTTCTTAGAGGATATTCCATTCTGGCCCAAACCTGTGGGACCTATTTGCATACATTGTGATAGTCAAGCAGCAATAGGTAGGGTAGGGAACGTCATGTACAACGGGAAGTCACATCATATACGACGGAGATATAACACCATAAGACAACTGCTATCTAGTGGAATTATCACAATTGACTATTTGAAGTCAAGCGATAATGTATAAAATCCACAAACAAAAGGCTTAGTAAGAGAGGCAGTTGAAAGATCAACTAAGGGAATGTGTTATGGCTTAGGAAAAGTCATCATGGCAATAAATCTATCTAGCAGACTGGAGATCTCAAAACCTAGATTCAAGGAGAAAAACAAAGTTGTAACTGACGGTTCAACATTGTCAATCAACTCAATCCATTCTCATGATGAAGACAATGTTCAGGAACGAGGTTAAAACATTAAGGCTTGTTAATGAAGTTAATAAAGTTTAAAGTTTTTAATGATTTGCTAAGTTTGGAAGATTTGACCAAATAGTGTATCTACGAGATGACACAATTAGAAATCACCTATGTGAGTGTGAAGTGTAAGCCACTTCAAAGTGAATTTTTTGTCAAAAGCCTATTCTCTATACACTCATGAAACCAGGAGGTGTTCATGGCTGAAATGAACGCAACCATAAGAACCATAAATGGTAAAGGGTTAATTGTGTGACATATGGTTGTCTAGATATACACCAAAGCTCGACAGTTCAAAGATATCGCATCTACCAATTGACCGAGTATATCTGACATATGTTCACTATGGAAAGTCCAAGGGGAAACCTACTTATCCAAATGCAATTGATTCTTGCTTGTTATTACCATTTCCGATTAATGTGGGAGATTGTCTGCTCTAGCAAAAGTTAATTGGAAATGGAGGGAATATGAAAAGAGGAATTGAAAAAGATTCTCTTATGTTTTAAGAAAAAGGCATTTCTCCCTCATTGGAGGTGGAAAGAAAAAGTGTTTAAATATAGAAACACTTCTATTAGTTGATAAAAGGTTTGGAAAGAGGGACCCCCCTCGTGCCGTCATAGTCGTCGCTAGCTCAGCTTGGCTATGGCTTCGGCTTCGGCTTTGGACAAAGTTTTGTTTTAATTATTTAGTTAATTATTTATTTAATTAATTAAATTAAATTAAATATCCAAAACGTTTTAATTATTTAGTTAATTAACCAAAACGTTCCTACCCGACTCGGATCCACGCGACCCATTTTATTTAAAATACTTTCCCATTTTATTTGAATTTCCCGCCGTTGGAGATGACTGTTCTAAAAGGTTGCAACTTTTAGGAACAATCATAACCATTTGAAAGGTTGCAAACTTTCATGAATGGTCGTGTGGATTCTAAAAGGTTGCAAACTTTTGAAACCAGTTCCTCTTGGCTATAAGTACCAGTAATTCTCCAGACTTTTTACTTACAAAAATTTCTGATTTCTTCTTCTTCTTCAGCACAAATTTTCTTCGTGTACTTTACTGCCATTGAGTGGCTCGCTGACACCATAGTTTTGGATATCAATACACTGGTGATTAAGATCATTCTATCCTGGGAGGACATATTCCAAATCAAACCTCAGATACTAGAGGGGAATAATTTCCTTAAGAGGACACTGTGCATTCAGTGGGCTTGATCTTCTTTCCATTCTGTTTTTCAGATTCTGGTACGTTTTTACAGATTTTAGTTTTGTTAATTAATTTATGTTCTTCACTGGTTCACTTAAACTTTGGTAACTTCATGTTTCTGCAAAGTTTGTTGTAATTAGTAGTATTGTTTTAAACACAGATTGCCTAACATAGAGTCATTTCAAAAATGGTGTCGTCCAAATAGAAGAAAGATACGAAGCTGCTCCAAGAAAATGTATAGAAGTAAAGGGGAGTTGGACAACGAAAATGGGGAAGATGGGTTGCAGAGATTCGAGATGTAAAAATGCATAAAGATGTGTGTTGGGAAGTTTTGACACTGCGGTAGAAGCTGCTTTGGCTTATGATAAGGCATCCATTGGCATAAAAGGTGCTAATGCTTTGGAAAACATTCTCGGGCCACCACCGAAAGAAATCAACCCCTTCCACCACTAAGGAAGACAACATGCATGTAGATCCATACATATTTAGTTACTTTATTTGTTTAACTTTCCATAGGTTTATCCATTGCACCTTTGAAATTATAAGTTCAAAAGTTGAACTTTTAATAGTTTAAAGATAAATAAGAAGGTTTCATTGGGGGGGGGGGGGGTAAGAGGCCAGGGGCTAGCCCCATATCTTCTTCCCCTTATTGATAGAAGTATTTAGTAATCACATATAATTTTTACTATTTGTTTCTTTATTTTTCTTTGTATCTTAATATTTTACTGTCAATTTTTATCTTATGGAAATTTCTTTTTCCGAATAACTTCTCTTTTGAGCCGTGGGTCATTTGGAAAGATCTCTCTTCACAAAATGAAAAGAAAGGTTCGTGTGTTTTTTATTACCCTCTCCAAACTCTATTTGTGGAATTACACTATATATATCATTGTTGTTGTTGAACCAATTAATTGGAGGAACATGAATAGCTATGATTTATGTAGTGATGAAGCGGAGTTGTTTTTGTTGTAGTCCTTGTAAATAATTGCTAAAAAAACATTATCTTAAAAATACTACTTTTCTAGATAAACCTTGGGTTTTAAAAAAGTTTAGAAAATATATTTCTAATGTAAAAGAAATGTTCAATATAGCTTAACTTATTTTGTAAAATAAGTAATTGAAAGATTTTCCTTGAAAATTTTCTGAAAAGCTAAATTACTTACATGAAGCTACTACTTCTTTGCTCCCTTAACATATCGTGAGGAGCTTGACATAGAAATTTGATCAGAGTTATTGATTACTTTGTTGTATATTAAACATAGACTGTTAATCATTTTCTTCATTAAATAAATTAGTTGCATGTTTAGGTCAATTTTGTACTGGTCTCACTAAATGTAAATTCATTCATAAAATGGATTAATGCCATACCATTTTTCTTTTTAAATTAACAATAATTATGTTTTAGTTTCAAACATGATCGAGTAAATAGAGACGTCCCTGATAAGACAAATATATATAAAATCACATGGTACACAATTTTGGGCTCAATTTTGGCGTGGCAAAAGAAGAATATTCATGAGGTTGAATAGACCAAAGTAGACTTTTCATAAAAATCACCTATACATTTTTATTCTTAACAATGATTTTGCCACGAACCAAAAATGAATGTGATGAAACTTTTCTCTTTCCACCAGGACAAGTCAGCCTCAACCCTACAAAAATGAAAAAAATGCGGAAATATAAAATAAAAACAAGACAAAGGCAAAAAACTTATTCCTTCTAAACAATACCCCAAAACCTAGTTGTAACGTGTACAAGCCACTAAAGTAAATGCAGAATTCAAAAGATAAATACAAGTCTTAACCTTTGTTTCTCAAATAGAACCAAGTTTAAAGAAAAAGAAAAGAGGTCCTGCCAGGATGACAAGCAACTACCTCTCAAATCCTTTAACGAGTCACAATTGTTAGGAGGAGAAGAAGATCACACGATTCCAGACTCAGAACCTACACAAGTGTAGAAGCAAGGTGTGAGTATCAACAACACAGTACCGAGCAAGCAACCTACAAAACAAGACATCTAGCTAGAAAACGAATACCCATTACACTCTAACTGAACCTCCTCAAACTACAACCTGCATAGAAATCAACCCAACCTAGAAATTCTAAAATATCTGACACACAAGGCCTAATATTCACAATTCTATCATCACAATTCAACAATCAAGTAGATCAAATAAGTTAATCTCAGTGTCAAGTAGTTTATTTACACACACAAGTACATCAATCTCAAGTAACAAGCAAATCACACATAAGCATCAACAGTATCAATTCACAATGATCAATCTCTCACCAGAACCATTTCCCATCTACACAATATCACTAGCTGGAACCATTTCCCATCGACTTTATATCAAATCACTAGCCAAAAAACCATTTCCCATCGGCTTTATATCAAATCACTAGCCAGAACCATTTCCCATTGGCTATATATCATATTACTATCCGAAACCATTTCCCATTGACTTTATATCAAATAACTAATAGGAACCATTTCCCATCTGCTTTATATCAAATTACTAGCTAAACCATTTCTCATCGGTTTTATAAACACTTTTTGGAAATGACCTCAGCATCATAATACTCAGCAACAAAGATCTCGACTTTATAACACTTGGCGGTAAATATCTCGACATCATAAATGATCACATGTATCATCACGGTGTTCACAATCAATGCACACAAGCAATATCACACCACAGGGAAAAGACAACAATTCATACAATTCAAGTCCACAATCATATGCTTTCAAGACAATAAGGCAATTCAGACCATCATGTTCAACACATGGCCCTTTTCATTTCAACCCCTTTTTTGTTAATTTAGATGTAACAGGTGGAAAACTAAAGCCTTCACCTCATCCCCATTACTCCCAACACTTAATCAACGAAGGAACTTCACAAATTCTAATAGAACACAAGGTTTAGGAAGTCATTTGGCTTAAATCATTCAACAATCAATCCACTAGTTGAGTCTTCCCCTTCCGACTCACTTCCAAAGCTAGACAATCTATATACAAGCAAGTATTCATAATAAATTTCCGGAAACAACAATACCCACATCAATCCTCTTGAAAAGTTGGTCAATCAATACAAAACCAAATTTTAAAAAAAATTAAGGTTTGAATTGGAAAACAATACTTGAAAAATATGTTTAAGGCTTTAGGAACTCATCAGTGAAAACCATTTCGGAAAAGTAATTAACACCACTTCAAAATCATAATTTTACTAAATTCTTGGGTTCTTAAAGATAACCCCAAATTTCTCATTTCAAAAGCTTGATTTGAATAGATAAATCCATAAATAATAATGGGTAAAAATTTAGAGTCAAGGTGCGTTACCCAAAAGATTATCCTCGAAAATCTAATCAAAATCGTGGCCCCAAGTCACCTGATCGTGATGACCAAAATGACCATGCACCAAAATAAGAAACCATCCAAACTCTAAATCATCGAAAGGACCCTCGGGCTTCGTTCGGAACCCTGTACACATAAACCACATATACAAATCAATTAAACTTGACATTTTTGACTCAATGAAAACGTCAAAACATGAATCCGAGGTCTCTTTGACCCTACATCCATGAAAACAACAAGAAACTAACTCACGCCTAAAAAGGCTAAAACATGCTCGGGACTCCCAAAAATCAACCAAGACCTCACCTAGGCCTAAAATCAACCCCGAATCCAACGGAACTCTCGAAATTATGATTTGAACATCCAAACCACGAATGTTTACAAAAGTCAACCCAAAAGGTAAATTTCCATAAATTCACAGCTTGGGACCTAAAATCCTCAAACAACTCAAAAAACTAAAACTGACAACTTTCACAACTCAGATTCCACATTTTGGGACTAATGGAATCGATGGAATTCCATTTCCACACTCGAAAATCCAAAAGACGTCAAAACCCACTTTCTTAACAACTTAGCCTTTAAAACTCACAAACTTACCAAATTCTCAACTTATAAATCAAAGGTCAAAACCAACTTTTCAAACTCAATCATAAAATGACTCGGGGTTGATATCAGGAGGGCAAAATGGTAACATCATGAAACTTTCCAAAAATCACCGACCGGGTCATTGGATTATCTACCACTAGAAACCATATTCGTCCTCGAACATAAAGCAAAAGGAAGTACCTAGAGCTTCAAAAAACTGAGGATATCTGACACACATATTTGACACTGTCTCTCAAGTCGTCTCACCAGCGGAACAATGCTTTCACTAAACGTTCACAGAAGTAATATCTTTGGTCCTAACCTTCTAGACCTACTTATCCAGAATGACTATAGGCTCCTCCTCAAAAGATAAGTCTAGACCCAACTCAATAGAATCAGGATAAAGTATATGGGACTCATTCGGCATGTACTTCCGAAGCATGGAGACATGAAACACGGGATGCACAGCTGACAAGCTAGGTGGCAAGGACAACTTATAGGCCACCTCTCCCATATGACCTAAACCCTCAAAGGGTCTAATGAATCTAGGGTTAATTTTGCCCTTCTTTCTAAACCTCATCAGACATTTCATGGGTGACACTCGAAACCAAACATGATCACCATCCATGAACAGTAGAGCTTGAACTTTTCGATCCACAGAACTCTTTTTTCAACTCTGGGGTTGTCAACAGTCTACCCTGGATCAAACGGACCTGCTCCATAGCATCTCTAACCAAGGTTGTATCCAATAAGTACATCTCAGCTAAATCAAACCATTCGATCGAATATCTATATCATATGCCATACAACACCTAAAAAGGGTCATATGAATGCTGAAATGATAATTTTTGTTATAGGAAAACTCTACTAGGGAAAAATACTGATCCCATCTAGCACCAACATCAATCACACAAGCTCGAAGTATGTCTCCAACACTTAAATCATCCCTTAGGACTGACTATCAGTCTCAGGATGAAAAGTTGTGCAATTATCTAATCGAGTACCCAAACCATGCTACAGTGCCTTCCAAAAATTAGAAGTGAACAGGGAACCTCGATCAGAGACAATATAAATCGGGACTCTATGTAGTTGCACAATTTGACTAATGTAAAGCTCGGCTAACTTCTTTGTAGTATACTTCACCAGAAATTGGATGAAATAGGTGGACTTGGTCAACCTATCGACAACCACACAATTGGAGTCATAACACCCACGGTGGTAGGTCATCCCACAACAAAGTCCATAGTGATCCACTCACACTTCAAAGTAGGAATAGGCATCCTCTAAGATACACCTCTAGGCCGATGGTGCTCACACTTGACCTGTTGGCTAGTTAAACACCTCGAAACAAAATCTGCAATATCCCTCTTCATACCACACCAGTAATAATGTTGGCTTAGGTTATGATACATCTTTGTCGCATCGGGATGGATGATATATCAAGAAAAATGGGACTCCTGAATAATCAATCTAATCAACTCGCCCACCTTAGACACACATATCTTGCTCCTAATCCTCAAGACACCATTGAAATCAAGGACAGCCTCATTGGCTTCCCCTCTCATCACCTTGTCTCGAATGAGATATAGTTTCTCGTCATCAAATGGGTGCTCACGAATCTGCCCAACTAAAGAAGAAAGAGCCTCAATGAAAACAATTAAACTCACTCGTTTCCTCAGAAATTTACAAACAGACGAGATTGTTGGCTAATCTCTAAACATTTATAGTCAATGGTATCTTCTCCACACTAATAGCGACAAGACTTCTCATGCTAGAAGTCTTCCTACTCAAATCATTGGCCACCTTATTGGCCTTTCATGGATTATACAAGATAGTGATACCATAGTCCTTTAGTAGCTCAAGCCATATGTGTTGACTCAATTTCAGATCACTCTGACTGAAAATGTACTGAAGAGTCCAATGATCCGTGAAAACCTCATAATGAACTCCATATAGATAATGTCGCCATAGCTTAATCACAAACACCACTGCTTCCAACTCCAAATCATGGGTAGGGTAGTTTCTCTCATGAGTCTTCAACTTCCTAGAAGCATAGAAAATCACCTTACCCTTCTGCATCAGAACACCACCTAACCAGAATCCAGAAGAATCGCAATAAATAGTGAAATCCACGGCTCCTTAGATAAAGTCAAAATAGGAGATAAGTTAACAAGGTTTTGAGCTTTTAAAATCTCTCCTCACACTCATTAGACCACTGAAAACTCATACTCTACCGAGTCAATCTAGTCAAAAGAGATGTAATGGCAGAAAAGCTCTAAACAAATCGTCAGTAATAGCCGTAAGTCCCACAAAAATCTAGATCATAGTAACAGATGTAGGTCTGGTCAAACCCTTTACTGCCTCAATCTTGGCTGGATCCACCCAAATACCCTCCTTCAACAGCATGTGTCCAAAAAATTCCATAAAATTAAGCCAAAATTAGCACTTCGAGAACTTGGCATAAAGTTTTTCTTCTCTCAATCTATCGAGTACAATCCTCAAATGTCGATCGTGATTCTCCTCAGTCTTGAAGTACACAAAGATGTCATCAATGAACACTATCACAAAGGAATCCAAGTAAGGTTGAAACACCTTGTTCATCAACTCCATGAATGTTGTAGGGGATTTAGTCAAACCAAAAGAGATAACAAGAAACTCATAGTGTCCATAACAGGTCCTAAAAGTTGTCTTAGGGATATAGGATGCCCAAATATTCAGCTAATGATAACGGACCTCAATTCAATCTTAGAAACTGAAGTTGATCAAACAAATCATCAATACAAGGAAGAGAATACTAGTTCTTCACTGTCATGTTGTTCAATTGTCGATAGTCAATACACATCCTCATGGATTCGTCTTTTTTCCTTACAAATAACATATGAGCACCACAAAGAGAAAAACTAGCGTGATTGAACCATTTACTCAACATATTCACCTAGATTTGTAAGATGAGTAGGAGCTAGATCACTTTCATCTATATGGACACATAGTTCTTTGCCGGTGACAAATAACTGAAACTCAAACTCCCGAAAAGAATATTTTTTCCAGTGAAACGAACACTGAAGGATTCAAAATGATGTGAATTCATGTTTTTGAATATCTACTAGTTTTTTGACATGAGCGTTGCACGTGATTACCAATTCAGAAAATTTATGTGATAGTAAATAGTATTGTTTATTTAAGTGAAGATTTGAATAATAAGTTTAGCACAAACTAATATTGCAGATTCTTTTGTGAATGTTCAATGTGGATCGTCATATATATTTCCTATTCATACGAACCTATGGAGATGGTCAATGAAAAATTTTATTAGTTAATTGCAATAATGTATATATTTTATTCAATTTCATGAGGTTGAATCATGTAATTAGTCGTATCTCATTAATATTACCTTATAGACGATATTTGTTGTGTATTTTTCTTGTAATCTAACCAGATGTGCTTTGCACCTGTATTCCACATTAAACTGTTTAGATGTTTTTATTTTATAAGTTCTAATATAATAGAAGATGTTCTTGTTGTTGGCTCTCATATTTGACTTCTCAATTGACTGTGTACATAGATCAAAAATAGTTATCTGACTTTCCATAGTTAACTGAGAAAGGTTTTCTTTTTTTACCGGAAAAACTAACAATTAAAATTTAAGAATATATTCTAACTGTTAAATCATATCAAGGTGTTCATATTACACCAAACAAAGAGATAGTCCATATACTTGTAAACGGTTTTCAATTTATCCAACCAAGCATGATTCGTCAAAGGAAAAATAACAACACCGTGTTATCACATATATAGGGGCAGTATAAAAATAAGAAAAATTATTGGTCAAAAGATAATATAAGGAAAGATGAAAAATAGAAATAATTAATGTAATAGCTATAGAATTTATATAACTAAGAATATAAAAGAGTGTGAATAACGCTTGCAATAATTAGTAATAACTAAGAGAATTTATAATGTTATAACTAAAGAATTAATGTTCAATGGTTAACTTCTAATAAATTTTATACTTACATAAATAAATAGGATTTTTAATTAGTGTTACTACTTTTTTATAGTTATTAGAGTTTAATTAAGTGTAGGGACTAAATGTAAATGTTTATTCCATATTACTGAATATAAAATTTATTTTGTAAATGATAAATTTTAAATGATTCATATATATTCACATATGTTGTGAGTTTTTTTGTTTTAAAAAAAAAATAACTTGAAACATTTTAAAATAATATATTTTGAAGTTATAAGATCTTGTTAACTTGATAATACATTCGTGACATATATAATACTTTAATTTAAATACAAATACCTACCCAAATATAAATATATATTTGCATTAATGAAAATATTTTTCTCATAAAAGTTAGCTATATTAAATAACTAATAAAAATTAAACTAATACAGACTTCAACTGGCATTATTACTAATAATATGAACTTTTCTTCGTCTAAAATATTGAAATATTAAAAAATAGTACATAAGTAAAACAAAAGGACAATGTTTATATAGTAATACCTATTTTGAAGCAAAATTCCTAACAATCTAAATCACATAAGTATCATTGATAAATAAAGTCATTCTTTTGTCTTGAGCATCAAAAAACAAATTGTGACAATTCTCTAAACATTGGAAAAATATATTCAAAAGCATATATCTACATCACAAGAGAAATTGTTACCAAAAACAAATGAATTTAGACTATATCATGCTAACTTCATATATTGGAACATTACATACTAATGTATATATTAAGCAAAAAAAAATAAATTATTGTATCATCAAAATTATTTTCCTCAAGTACTCGAGGTTATGGAATATACCCTCTTAGGATAGAACGATTTACTTCATTAGAATAGTGGTACCTCAACTCCGCTAAGCTTCGAACTCACTCAACAAAAATAAATCACAAAAAAAAATTTAAATGAAAGGAGAAGAAGAGTAGAAGATTAAAAAATAATTGTGGTTGAGAAATGAGAGGAAACCCCTCTATTTATAGTCAACAAAGGGTAGTATGAACAAGTGTTTTTTGTGTCTTATCTGAAAAGTCATGACCATTCCGAGAAGTCACAACCCTTTGGAAAAGTCACAACATATTGAAAAAGTCACAACTCTTTGGGAAAGTCACAACTCATCGAAAAATTACAACCCTTTGAAAAAAGTCACAACTTATCAGAAAAGTCACAACTCATCGAAAAAGTCACAACCTAAGTTAGGGATATTATAGTAATTTAAAATTTAAGTTAGGAGTTCATGCTTTTAAAGTAATATATATAAAATATTTATATATATATATATATATATATATAGAGAGAGAGAGAGAGAGAGAGAGAGAGAGAGAGAGATGAAAACTACAAAAACTCAAGAAAGCAACTAGAATGACGAAGAACAAAAGTCCTAGGATTGAACTTGGGCCTAACTTAACCCCAAAAGCTAGCTCATTAGAGGAGGATTGTCTAAGTCCATATAAGGAGACTACCACTCTAATACCTAACAAATGTGGGACTTTTACCCACTCTAACACTCCCTTCACGCCCATGCCCGAATAGAGTGTGAATCGGGAGCCCAAACCGGTATGGACTTGGTTCTAATACCATGTCAATTTTTCTGCTTAATGTCTCTCAAAGTGGGAGAGTCTTTCCATTAAATTGGGTGTATAAAGATTACACATCCCTAAAGATCTGGAATTCCTATCCATAAAGATCAATTATTTTGTCTCTACAAATCTCTATTCAATCTCTCTAAATCTGCTTCGCTATCCCTCCAAATTAGCTATTCTATCACAATATTTATTTCTCTAATTCTACAACAAATCTATATAATAATACTAATTTATAGCACTATATAATTACATTATTATATACAATTATTCAGCTGTCCATCATGCTAACATAAAATTTTGTCGAGAAACCCTCCCACCCTTGTAGTCAAAATCGCCCCAAAAGTCATTATAACCAACTTCGATGCTAATACATCAATAAATTAGTTTAATCTTGTCACCCAGTTACCAATCAAATTAAGTGAAAACCACAAATTTTCCCATTGGAAAGCATAAGTGTCCATGATTATGCGTGGTCACAACCTTTTTGGCTATCTCGACGGTTCTCGCCCAACCCCTGCTCGTACAGTGGCTCAAAAATAATTAGGACGTCGAAAATCCTACATTTGTTATACTATCACCAAGATGAGCTTATTCAAAATGCTATCTTGGCCACGGTTGATCCTACTCTTGCTACTACGATTGCAATTGCATCAACTTTCAAGGCTGTTTGACATGTTTTGCACACTGCATATGCCAATAAATTGCAAACAATGATCTTTAGTTTGCGTGATCGCCTGGCCCGCCTCTCAAAAGAAACCCTTCCTATCACTGATTATCTACACCAAGTTCTATCTCTTTGTGATGAACTTGCCACTGTTGGAGTTCATGTGTCCAATGAGGAACTAATTGTCAAAATCCTCATTGGACTGGAACCTAAATTCCATGAAATATATGCCACTATCAGTGCAAGAGATTCTACTATATCTTATCTAAAATATTATGAAAAATTGCTTGACCATGAACTTTTCATCAAACATGAAGAAGTAAAGAAGCCACTCTCAACACCAATTAATGTTGCAAGTGCATAGCAAACAAACATGCATCGTTGCAAGGAAACACCTCTAACAGACGTCCAAATGCAAATTCCCCTAACATCAATCAGTCATGGCGTGCCCAACCATGGCATAGTAGTTTGAAGTGCTAGTTAGGTGACCTTCCTAGTCATTCATCTAAGGTTTTTGCAAATCACAATCACATAATCACCTGCAAGATCGGGTAAACTATGTTGCTCGCTCTCCAACTCAATAGGCTCCTTGGATTGTTGATACAAGCGCCACTAATGATATGGCATGTACTACGCAAAAATTCATTATTGTGCTCACCTACCATAATCCAGAGGAGATACTAATGGGGCATAGTAACACTATTCCAATATCTCATACTGGTAACACTAACTTAAGTGTATCGAACAAGTAATTTAAGCTTCTCAATACCACATGTTCTCATTCTATAAAAAATAATCATCTTTCTATTTCCAAATTTTGCCGCGATAACCATATGTCCAGTGAATTCTTCCTCTTTCTTATTTTGTGGAGGATCTGAGCACGGGGGCACCTCTGTTTCACGGGTAGAATAGAGATGGGCTCTATGAGTGGTCGTCAGGTAGCGCACATCATTCCCTCATTGCAATGTTGTCATTCCTCTACACATGTGGCACCGACATTTAGGCAATCCTAATCATCGTACTTTAAACACGATTTTACATCAATTTTCTCTTTCAGTTTCACATTCTAGAACCGCTTTCGTTTGTAATTCTTCTTATTCTGATAAGCTGCACATGTCATCTTTTTCTGAAAATTCATTCGCAAATAATTTATACTGATTTATGGGGTCCATCTCCTATTTTGACAATTGATAACAAGAGATATTATACCTTATTTGTTGACCAATACTCAAAATACACATGGTTGTTCAATATAAAATCAATAAAGGAAGTTCTTGAGGTCTTTCAAGCTTTACATCCCTTACATGAGCGTCAATTTCAAACCAAAAATTGGTCTCTCTATAATGACAGTAGTGGTGAGTTTCAAGATTTATCTTGATATCTCAAAACTCATGGTATTGACACCTCCATAATGCCTCAAAGAGTGGCATCAGTTAAACGTAGACAAAGGCTTGTTGTTGATACTGCAAAAACCTTGTTAAACTAAGCCTTGTTGCCCTCATCTTCTTAGAGTTTTGCCTGTCACCAATAAATTTGCCTTATAAACCGTCTGACCACTCCAAACTTACAAAATAAATGCCCCTATGAAAAAACAATTTAAAAGGCTAAAAAGTATGAATCCCTTAGAGATTTTTATTGTTTATGGTACCCGTGGCTTAAACAATAAGCCAAAAATAAGTTAGAGCCAAAATCTAGTCCTTGTGTATATTTAGGATTTTCTAATAATTATTACTTCCATCAATGTTTTGATCTCATAAAAATGATGGTACTTATCTAGGGATGTTCTTTTTTTTTGGAAGACACCTATCCTATTCATAATATTTTTTTGAAATCTAAAAATTCAACACAGTAGTGATATCGCTTGGGAAATTTGTTTAGATGTTCTACCTATGACTAATAAACTGTCAAGTTTAGCTTCTTGTCATCCACCCTAGATACTCTGCATGTGCACTCTCCACTACCCGACTCAATGCCTGTCGGATCAAAAGGTGTCTCTGTTACATCACGTAATTCTCATACTTTACCATCTCCTTCATTGCCACCCACTATTACACCACCACCCAATTATACTCAACCCCCACCGCATCCACACCGTTAATCACCTATAATAGAAAAATTACCAACAACTAAGTACCTCAGTATTACCGCCCCTTCCCCTATACCGCCCTAAATCTACCTTCTCACTCATCTGACGATAACCCTTCCCAACCTGCACTTGCTTTGAATTCATATGTTCCTTCACACGTGATGACCACTTCAAGGCATCCCATGGTCACACGCTCCAAAATAAGTAGCCTGAAACCCAAGCAGTTTAGTGTCAGTGTTAAACTCTTTTTGTCCTTTGTTCCTTCAACATACAAACAAGCATGTAATTACCCTCACTGGAGAGAATCCATGCAAGCTAAATTTGATCCACTTGTTAGGAATCAAACATGAGATTTTGTTCCAGTTTCTCCTTCGATGAATGTGGGTGAGTGCAAGTGGTTGTGTCATATAAAATATAAATGTTATGGTTCCATTGATAGTTACAAATATCGGCTTATTTCAAAGGGATGAATTCCATTCCACCTTGAGCCTAGTATTCAAACCAGTTACTGTTCGGTTGGTGCTTCCCATTGCGACGTAATACAACTAACCAATCGATCAAATTGATATGACAATGCATTATTACAAGGGCGCCTTGAGCAAGAAGTTTATATGATGCAATCACTAAGATTTGAAGATCAAAGTCTCTCGACCCATATCTGCAAGTTGAATAAAGCAATATGTGGATTGAAACCGGTCCCTGAGCTTGTACAATGAGCTCAAAAATTATTATCTAACTATTAGATTTGTCAATTCCCAATCTAATTCTTTAATATTTTGCATAATTTTGGATTCATTGTTTATGTTCGTATCTATGTGAATGATATAATCATCACTGGAAATCAAATTCGTGGGGTTCGTCATATAATAGATGGTTTTTCCACTATTTTTGCCTTAAATGACCTTGGACAACTCCATTATTTTTTGGGTGTTGAGATTATCTCTTCTACTGCTGGCCTTTTGTTTTTCCCAGCACAAGTATATTGTTTATCTTTTAGACGATGTTGGCATGCTATGCGGTAAAGGAGCTCCTACGTCTATGACCTTAACTACAATTTTGACTACTTCAATGAATCATCCTCCGGCTGATAGTACTCTTTATCGATGGGTAATTGGAAAGTTTCACTATTTATCCTTACACGTCATGATATTGCCTTCACAGTAAGCAAGCTCTCTCAATTTATGCACAATCAACACCAATCTCACCGGAAAGCAGTGAAGCGACTACTTCATTATCTTCGTCACACGTGCCAATATGGCATATAAATTTTTAAAGCTTCATCTTCTCATTTGGATATTGTAACACCCCATAGTCTAGTAGGCCAACTAGGGCTAAGTGTGAGGGCAACAAGCCAAGACATGGGGGCAAGAGCCAAGAAAAAAGGGCAAGGGCCAAGGGATGGGCCAAGGCTGCCCAACCTTGCCAAGGCACTTCCCACCTCCACGACAGCCTTGATGGCTCGTGGTGGCCACCACGGCTCATTATTCCACCTGTGGTGGTGAGACAGTATCTCCCCAAGGATGCCTCAAGTTGGGCTCAACTTCACGAGCCATTTCAGGGCCAGTGGTGATGACCATGGCTCGTGGGAAGGCTCATGGTAATGCCTTCAACTTTTAAGGGCCAAAGGAAGGTGGCCTAGCCACTGGTCCATGACCACGAGAGGGACCGCGGCCAGTGGTGGGGACCACGGCCAGTGGTGAGGACCACGGCTCGTGATCCCTCCGTGAAGGTGGACAGTCGCTGCCAAGTGAAGGGCATTTTGGGACTTTTCGGTTTTAGTTAAATTAAAGTGGGTTCATTTTACCTAAGCCTACTACACCTATATAAGTGATTTTAACCCTTTAAACTCACCATTCAAGACATTATTTCCAAAACCCCAAAAAAATCCCAAAGTTCATCCTCTCAAATATTTCTTTCTCTAAAACTTGAAGAAGAAGAAGAAGAAAAAGTTGGAGCTAGGGTCAAGATCAAGTCTCCATTCCTCAAGAATTTGTGGGATTTGTAATCAAGGTATGATGGCTTTTCATCCATGGAGCCCCCATGATTTCCCCAATTTAGAAGAAGAATTCCCCAATTCTAGTAAGGGTTTCTTCTAATGTTATGGATATTGACCCGATTGAGTGAATTATGATTGTTTATGATTTAATTGATATAATTACATGTTTTTAGAATGAATTTACATGTACCCATGCCAAACCCATTTCTAGAAAGATGAAATTGATGTAAATGGGTTTTATGCCATGAAAGGGGAAATTGAGGATTTAGAGGTAATCTTCTAGGATTGATGAAATACATTGTAGATTGCTTGAGATTTAAGCATATAGACATTAATTGATTGATAGTAAGGTATACATGATGAATCATGATTAGTAGTGCTTGAGATTAGGGGATATATGATGTAGTATGATTAGATTGCTTGAGATTGAAGCATATAAATGTGAATTGCTTAAGAGTAAAGCATATAAACATGAATTGATTGA
Organism: Solanum stenotomum; assembly: GCF_019186545.1. Classification (NCBI taxonomy): domain Eukaryota; kingdom Viridiplantae; phylum Streptophyta; class Magnoliopsida; order Solanales; family Solanaceae; genus Solanum; species Solanum stenotomum. The sequence goes on from NC_064283.1 coordinate 28,992,889, forward strand.
GATCAAGTAAATATGATTAATTACGGCTTGTAGTCTTTGAGATTAGAATTGTCTTGATACTAAGGCATGTATGATGAATGATAATTAGTAAGGTTTTTAGAGTAAAGCTAATGTGATGAATTATGATGACTAGGGCTTTGAGAGTAAAGCTTATATGATGAAATTTTAATTGTAGATAGGATTGTTGTGGAAGGATTTACCCACATGATCTATATTATGAATATATGAGATTATGCATGTTTTTATGAAATCTATGAAAATGCTTTAAGGATGCTTTGAGAGTAAAGTGTCAATGATTATGATATTGTTGTTGTGTTGATTGAAAGGACATTCTCATAAACACATATGAACATTAATGTGAAAGATTTTCTCACATAGAACGATTCTAGGTTGAAAGGCTTCCTCACCTTAAATGAATCAAAGCATGTTAGAACTATGATAGCTTGAAGTAGTGGTATGAGATCCCTTCATGAATAGCTTGACTTGGTAAGATAATACCATGCATGGTAGCTTGAGTTAGTAGATCGCATGGATAGCCTTGGATTGAGCAATAGTACCCTTCCAATGGTTAGCTTGAACTAAGCACAATAGAGTGTTTTGCATTGTAGCTTGACTTGGTGAGGCCCCACCATATTATGATTGCTTGGATTGAGAAATAGTACCCTTCCTTGAGTAGCTTGGACTTGCATAGTAAGGTGCTTTCCATGATACCTTGGTCTAGCATAATGAGGTGTTTTTCCTTGGTAGCCTTGAATTGGTAAATCATAACCATTCATGTGTAATGATGTGTCTTGGACTAGTAAAGAAGTACTCTTCCATAAATAGTAAGAATAGCTAAAGAGGGACTAATCCCTAATCAAGGTAGCATGTTTATGATGAAACAAGGTTACTTCAAGGAAGTATCGTAAGTATGTTTTAATATGAGATTTACTAGTTATGATGTTGGATTAACTTGGATTGTTGCTTGAGTCGCCTTCCATGATATGTATGACTAGAGGTGATGACCTATGTATTGAGTAAGAACAAGTTGAGGTTACTTGAGAAGTGTTCCTCTTATAGTATGATGATTATGTGCATTGATTATGCTTATGACTTATGTTGTTATCTCTTATGTTTATAGCCTATGTCGATGATTAATGCTAGCCATCATATTTAGTTTATGTATGTACTGATGCATACTTTTGCCTACATTCTTATCAAATGTAGAATCTGGCGATATCAACTTCCATCCCCATGGCTGGGTTCATAGTAGAGCAAGAAGTGAAGATTTGGTGAGTCCTCATAGCATTCGAGGGTTTGACCACCATGTCCTTTTGTCTTTCATTTTATGTTTAGAACTTTTGTATGGGTTGTGTCCCAAGATATTCATGTTTTAGATGGTTTGAGACAAGTATAATAGACTTCTGCTTCGTTTTATGAAACTTTGATGTTATGAAAAATGTTTTAAATTTTCGCTCATTTCTATTACTTTATGTTATGATATGCTAAGGGGCTTGTATGAGGCCTCCCGGGGACTTGTACGCCTTGTTACATCTAGGGGGTATCCCTAGGTCATGATAGTTATTTATTCTAATTAAGATTGGGCTAGTGATCCAAATTATTGCACTTCTACCTCTCGCTATATTACTTTCTTGAGTATTACACCAATATCCTTGTCCTTCAAGAAACAATGCTCCATAACTCGGCCCTCTACAAAAGTTGAGTATAGAGTTGTGGCTATTGCTATTGCAGAAACTAATAGCTCACAAATCTTCTTCATGAACTTCACTTTCACTTAAGGGAGTTCCACAGGTTTTCTGTGATAACATCAACACCACTTACATTTGTTCCAATCCGGTTTTCCATAGTAGGATGAAGCATGTCGCCATTTGTTTCAACTTTGTTCGTGAACAAGTTTAGAACAAGGATATTGAAGTTCACCACTTTCACTTAACTGATCAAGTGGCTGATATACTCACAAAACCTCTTCCCAAAGCTTCTTTTGTCCAACAATTTTCCAAGTTGGGTGTTTCTGACACCACCAACTTTAAGGGGCATAATAGCGGATCAGATTTAGTAGTGCCTGCTCTTTAGGAATCTGTTATAACTTTCTCCTTGTATTTAGGTTATCTTACCTTTTACTTAGTTTATCTCCGGGCTATAGAAGTTGTATAGAATTAATATATTTAGTCTAAATCAATAAAACATATCGTTCCTTTTATTCTACTGGTAGCTTAATACTTCATATGGTATCAAGAGCCAATAATTAACTCTCACGAGTAAAATGTCAATTTTTTGTAGACTGCCTCTCAAAGTGAGAGAGTCTTTCCATTAAATAGAGAGTATAAAGATTACACAACCCTAAATATCCACCTTACCTAACCCTAAAATCACTATTCTATCTACAAATATGCTATTCAATCCCTCTAAATCTGATTTGCTATCCTTCCAAATCAACAACTCTATAACAATATTTATTTCTTTGATTCTTTAACAAATCTATATAATAATACTAATTTATAGAACTATATAATTACATTAATATACATAATTATTCAGCTGTCCATCATGCTTAAATCCCCCCTAAATTGATGTTGGTGGATCAAGAAGCAGCAATTTTCCTAGTAGAAACTGATGGTGTTGTCGTGCCATGGATTTTGTAAATGCATCAGCTATTTGAAGATCACTGGACACATGTGGAAGAGTAATGACTCCTTGATCTATAATTTCTTGTATATAATGAAAATCTACTTCGATTTGTTTGGTCATGTCATGAAAAACTGGAGTAGTAGCAATCTCAATAACACTTGTATTGTGCATAGAGAAAAGTAGACATCAATCGATATTCAGCCTCTTTGAAAATTTTAACACACGATCTTACTTCTTACTCTTCCAAGATATCAATGACTCTCTGAGAAACATGCACCAACCAGTGACTGAATGATGAGTATTAGGACATCCCGCCCAATCAAAATGACTAAAAGCATTAAGACGAATAGGAGAACCACTTGGAAAGAACAATCCACGAGTAGATGTTTCTAGAAGATACCGAATTATATGAAGAATAACCACCAAGTGGAAATGAGGAGGAGTTCTCATAAATTGATTAACTTGTTGAACTGCAAAAGAGATATCATGTTAAGTAATAGTAAGATAATTTAGAATCCCAACTAATTTTGAAATATAATTGGATCGGTAATAAGATCACCTTCCTCACGATGAAACTTCACATTTTATTCTACTGGAGTATCTACGGAGGAGTAATCTTGAAGACTAGCCAAAGAAATCAGATCCTAAGTTTATTTGTGTTGGTTTAAAAATACACCTGAAGCATCATTATGAACTTCCAAACCCGAGAACTATGTAAGAGTACCAAGATCTTTCATCCGAAAAGAATATTTAAGTTGTCGTTGGAGGCTAGTGATTAATGAAAAATTGGTTCCTATGATAATACTTTCATCTACATACACCAAAAGAAGAACACAACTTGTAGATGTTTCCCGAAGAAAATAGATGAGTCATATTTTCTCTCATCAAAAGAAAACTGTAGCAAAATAGATCGAAACTTATCAAACCAAGCTCTAGGAGCTTGTTTTAAATCATACAAATACCACTTCAACTTGCATACATCTGATGTAGGTAATAAGAACAAACTAGGTGGAGGTTTCATAAAAATATCTTCTTCAAGATCACCATGGAGAAAAGCATTTTGACATCTCTTTGATAATGAGACAAGGTTTGTGAAACAACAATAATAGTTCACACCGTAGTCATTTTTGCCACAGTGCAAAAGTCTCTGTATAGTCCACCCCATACTTGTGTGTGTTACCAAGAACAACCAATCGAATTTTATATCGATTAAGATTTCTATCAGAATGAAGTTTAATTGAATAAATCCATTTACATCTAATTGGGCGGATATTTGAAGGACATGAAACTACGTCACATGTGTCATTTTCATTAAGAGCCAAAAGTTCTTCATCCATTGCTTTCTTGCTAACATCTATGCTTGAAAGCTTGTGAGTAGCAAGTTGGAACAAAAATGTTGGATAAAGCAGAGGAAAATTCATACCAATTGGGAGTACGAGAAACTCTTGTAGATCTATGAGTAGGCTCAAGAGGACTAGATCTTAAAGAATACTCAGGTTCTAGTTGTGGTGTAGTTTCAGGTAGCGTATAAGTGTCGGGATAGGGTAAATTCGAACGACGTCGTTCATGTTGAGAATATAATTAATTAATAAAAGTGTGCCCTCTCTAACAGCTTAAGTTTTTTGATAAGATGGTCACACACTTCAACATGGTATCAGAGCAGGTAGAGGTCCTGAGATCGAATCTCATCGCCACCCATATTAAAAAGAATTTCTATGTGTTTGGCCCATGAAAAATAGATCAGGCCCACATGTGAGGGGTTGTGTTGAGAATATAATTAATTAATAAAAGTGTGCCCTCTCTTACAGCTTAAGCTTTTAGATAAGATGGTCACACACTTCAACAGTTCATACACAAATCCAGGTTTGAACCTCTTAATAGAAGATGATAAATCCTCAAAAGTAGGAAGAAGAGGAGAAGTAGAAGATGAATTTGCAGTAGAAGGAAAGAATGATTGATTCTCAAAGAAAACAGCATTTCTAGAAACACAAAATTTGTGAGAACATTGATCAACGCAAATAAAAACTTTTTGTGAAGTACTATTACCCATAAAAGAAAATTTAGTAGACAGTACATAATGTTTTCTACACTGGGAAGGAGGCGAATGCTCAAAACAAACACAACCAAAAGTATGAAAATCGCTATACTTAGGATATTGGTGATAAAGACGAAAAATATGAAGACTCAAGATTTAGCACTTTAGATGACAGTCTATTAATTAAATGGACAACAGTAGAAAAGCTTCCACCCATTATTTAGATGGTACAGAGGACTCAATCAATAAAGTACAAGTGACATCTAAAAGATGGCAATTTTTACGATCTGCAACTCCATTTTGTTGTGGTGTATATCGGCAAGAGCGTTGTGAGATTATTCCTTTGTCAAGAAAGAATTTTTTGAATGCATAAGACATATATCTTCCACCAGAAGCAGATCTTAATAATTTGTTGCAAGTAGAAAATTGTGTCTCAATATAAGCCAAAAATGTCTTGAACATAGAAAATACCTTAGATTTGGGTCAAAGAAAATACACCTATGAAAGACAACTATAATCATCTATAAATGTCACAAAGTAATTTAAATGAGCATGAGAAATAATTGGTTAAATGCTCCAAACATCACTATGAATGACATCAAAATACTTTGTAGCACGACTACCAAAATTAGGAAAAGGAAGAGTTTTAGTTTTGCCTAATTTACAAGAAGAACAATCAATAGAAGCAGCTGAAAATTGATTTTTATTTCCCAGTAAATCAGAATTTGATAAATGAGACAACACAACATAATTCGAATTTCCTAGACGCTTATGCCAAACGTCAGTCTTACTAGATGTAGAGGTAGGAGCAAAAGATAGAACAGGAGCAACAGAAAAGTGTATAGGAAAAAATCGTCCAACTTTAGGCCCCTATGCGATTGTCATCCCCGACACCTGATCATGCACAAGACAACCATTACGATAAAAATTCACATCACATTATTGTTATCTACCAATTGCCTAACTAAAGTAAGACTAGTTGAGAGCTTTGTTGAAACAAAAACATTCTTGAAAGTTGGAGTAATGTCCCCAACCTTGGTAACGAGTAAAATTACAACCATTGGCAATCTGTATTTGTGATGGACCTTGATACTTATGAACACTTTTTAGGATGCTCGTTGATTTTGTCATATGATTGGAAACACCTGAATAAACAATCCAAAAATAAGATGTAACATCATTACATTGTAATCCCAACGCTGAAAAGGCTGACAGAATTATTTGTTTTACCATTTCAGGAGTAAGAACTTGTCCTGGAGATGGGTTATCAATAGTGGAACCATTTATCCAAGTTTAAAAAGCATTGACCTTACGATTTTCAGGGCCCGTGGGACACTCTTTGATAATGTTCCCTGGTTGCCTACAATAATCACAAAACTTCTTGCTCAATTGCTAGCAATATGACCATATTCTTTGCAACAGTAGCATTGAGTTCTAGTCATATCTCTACCCTTTCCTTTACCTTGAGCAGCAAATGCAACAGTGACATCAATTTTTTTCTTGAAAGTGTTTTGTGTGACAAGACGTTGCTCTTCATGGAGTAATTCCCTATAACAAACATCCAAAAGAGGGAGACGAACATCGATTCATCAAGTTAGAGAAAAGACTCTCGAAGTTAGAGCATAATTTCATCAAAAAATATTCTTGCTCACTTTGCTCATGAACTGCTTGAATCACAGATAGAGATTCAATAGGTATTTTGTCATAGACAATATCTGTAAATTAAGTCCATAAGATCTGATATCAAAAAAATATAATTCGGAATAGAAAGACCTCCTTGAGAGTTATTGACAATTTCATACTCTAACTAAATGTGTATTGTGCTATTATCTTTGTTAAAAACCTTTTATAAGTAATCTCACATGGCCTTAGTTGTCTTGTACGACCTGAGATTAAGAACAATAAGAGGATCAATTGACCCTAGAATCCATGTCATCACCTGAGCATCTTTAATCTAAAAATGTCTACTATTTGAACAAATTACAAAAATTACTTTTTCGCTCTCTTTATCTTAACATTCGGATACATCACTATTTTTCTATCAGATACATTACAACGTTGTTTATGTACAAATGTTATCGTTGATACATAAGTCCATTTATTTCAAACCAAAATCAGCATGAATCTAGTTTATAGTTATGTATCTGATACATAACTTATGTATCGTGTGCCATGTATTTGGCGAAGGAGCAATGTAACTGTGAGTTCTGAAAAATTTAGGATTATTGTAATTTGTGAAACTTTCAAGATACAACTTGATTAGTGCCCAAACTATTGAAATTTATGTATTTTATACTAGTTTCTTACTGGTCAATATTTAATAATTAATAATAATAAATAGATAAGACATGACACAATAGTCAATATTTAATAATCTATATTAGTATATTTTATATTTTATTAAGTTGAATAATTTTTTAGTACACAGTAGTCAATATTTTTATGTAAATTAAAATATTAAAAAACCATTTAATAATGAAATAATAAAATTTAATTATTTGGATGATCTTATTAACTTACATGTTATTTTGAATATAACTAGTAATAAGACATGATGAAGAAGAAAATTAAAAAGGTAGAAACAGAACAGTATTATAAATAAAACTTGTTGAATTTCTACTTTTACCTGTATTAGTATAACCTCAAATAAACTTTTCACTTTTTACATTAAATTCATTGTTCTAGTTTAATTAAAATAACAAAAAATAAATATAACATACTAAAAATATAAAAATAATAGAAATAAATGAAACAAGCATAATAAATTTTCAGAACAAAATAAACACTTGATCGAATTGTAGCATAATTGCACTTGATTAGTTAATAATGATATTTAATCCTTGATATTTCGATCATGGAGTTGCCAATAAGTCAAAATAATAATAAAATAATAAACTAATAACTATTAACTGTGACGACCCAAAAATGGACGTGATGGCACTTGTCTATTCTCACCAACACAAGTTAGCCTCAACTTGAACGAAACAAAAGCAACGCGGAAATAAAAAGCAAGAATAAGACAATTACGAAAAACTCATTCTAAACAATACCCCAAAACCTGGTTGTCAAGTGTACAAGCAGCTAATGAAAATACAAAGTTCGAAAGACAAATACAAGTCTCACACTTTGTTTCTCAAGTAGAACAAAGCTTAAAAAAGGAAAAGAGGGTCCGCCAGGATGAAGAGAAGCTACCTCTCTCAATCCTTCACGAGCCTCAACTGTCAAGAAGAGAAGGATAAGAAGATCATACAATTTCGGGCTCGAAACCTAAACAAGTGTAGAAGCAAGGGATGAGTACCAACAACACAGTACCTAGCACGCAACCAACTAAACAAGGCAACTAGCTAAAAAATTAATACCCCTAACTCTCCAACCGAACCTCTTGAAAATACAACATGACAGAAATCAGCCCAACCTAAATATTCTACAATAAATGACTCACAAGGCCCAATACTCACAGTGTATTAGCCACAATTCAACAATTAAAGGGATCAAATAAGTCAACCTCAAATTCAAATAGTTCAGTCACGTACAATAAGTATATCAATCTCAAGTATCAAGCAAATCACACATAAGCATCAAAGGTATCAAGTCACATATTCAATCTCTCTCCGGAACCATTTCCCATCGATTTTTTATTCCTTGCCGGCAAACACCTCGACATAATAACATTGGCCGGAAATGACCTCAGCCTAATTACACTTGCCAGGAAAGACCTCAACATAATAACACTCGCCGACAAAGACCTCGGCATAAAAGCATCCACCAGCAAAGATCTCAGCATCTACGGGTAGTGATTTACGAATCGTATTGGCTTCTGTGGCTCTTAATGATGGACCATACTCTTCAGACCTGGGTTTCCCTATTTTTTTCTTTCATGTACGATTTCATATATGGCTCATGGTTTAGAACACAACTCGTAGATGGCCCAAATTCCATTGTCAGTTTGCCTTCTGTCCCTTAGGTGCAAAAAACCTGAGCAAAATCCAAAGTTTAAAGTATTACAAGTGCCATAAATCCACAAAAAATTAAGCACTTAGTTCATTTCATATTTATAGAGGTCTATTGAGAGGGAGTTGGGTACCCTAGTTGAGCTTAGCACCGTTTTCCATCTACAGACTGACAGTTAGTTTGAGAGGACTATTCAGGTCTTAGGAGAGATACTTTGGGCCTGTGTTATTGATTTCAGAGGTTAGTGGGACCAATTCTTCACTTTCGGAGTTTGCATATAATAATAGCTATCATTCAAGTATTCAGATGGCTCCATTCAAGGGGTTGTATAGTATGAGGTGTCGATATCTAGTGGTTGGTTTGATGCTTTTGAGGTTAGGCCATGGGGCACCAAATTGTTGTGTGATTCTATGGATAGTGTTCATGTGATCTAGGACCAGCTCTGTACTGCCCAAAGTAGACAGAACAGTTATGTTGATTGGAGAGTTTGGGTCTTTGAGTTCATGGTTGGTGACTGGGTGTTTCTGTGAGTGTAGCCCATGAAGGGCATGATGATATTCAAGAAGAAGAGAAACCTTGGCCCTAGGTTTATTGTCTATTTTTGAATTTCTGAGACTGATTGGAGAGGTGGCTCATGAGTTAGCCTTACCACGAGCTCGTCCAGATGTTCACACTACTTTCTATCTCTATATTGAGATAGTATATTCTCGATGAGTCTCACATGCTTCACTAGAATTCAGTTTGACTTAATGAGTCGTTAGCATTCGAGGATCAGCCTATAGCTACTCTAGACATGCTAGTTAGAAAGTTAATGTCTAAGGAGATTCCATCGGTGAAGGTTCAGTCGAGGCATCATCCACTCTAACATTCTACTAGGGAGGCCAAGCTGGAGATGCAAACCCGATATCCTCCTCTTTTCTTGCCTTTAGATACTTTCTTTTCTTTTACTTTTGAGGTCAAAAGTCAATTTAGTAGTGGATGTTGCAATGCCCCTCATGGTCATTTTCTTGTTTTGTGTGCATTTTACTATTTTGCTCCTTCTCGTAGTATTTGTGGTGTGTTGGGATGGGTGACACATTTCTTGAGGTGGTCAGGAGTGAGTTGGGTGAGTTTTTCTCTATTGGAGGTTTCTAAGTGAAAGAGTTGACTTTGGTCAACATTTGGAGAATTTGATGTTGTATAAGATTAATGTTAGTTCCATCAACTATAGAAGGTCCATTTTGGGCTAGTGGCATGGTTGGTTTGGGTTTTAAGGCCTTGAACGTGAGTTTGAGTCGTAAGGCGAAATAGTTGTGAAAGTTTGGCAACAGTTTGACTTCGATCAATATTTTTTGAAAATATGCTTGGATGAGAATTCTATCAAGGCGGTAAGTTCTAGAATGTTGCTTTTGATGTAGAACGACCTTTGGTTCAGATCCCGAGGTTTTGGGGGTAATTTTGTGGCATTTGGAATTTTATTATTGCGTTTGCCTTTGTAAGTGTTAACTTGAATCAAAATTCTATCGAGATGTCCTCCTTTGGTTGTTTCATCGCTTCCATTAAGTTTGAAAAATTGATTTTGGTGAGGTAGCATAGTTAGTTGTGTTCACGGGGTTTTGAATGAATCGCATTCATGTGATGATCTCTACGAGAACAGAGTGTATTATTTTTAGCCAACGCATTTGCGGGCTATGCTTTGCACTCGCGGAGGGTCAGTCAACTTGACCACTACGTTTGTGGATTGGCCTCACGTTCGCGGAGGTAAATGACTAGCAGTTAGAAATAAGTTTATCTAGAATTTTAGCATGCATTTTTTAAGACCAACCCTTTGGGGTGACTTTGGATCTCAATTTTGAACCAAAATTAGTGGGAATTTTTTGAAATTATTGTGGGATTGTGTGGACTCGTTGTGTGGATCATTAATTCTGCGTTAAATTTGTAAGTTTCGTTTGATTTCTCTCTTGAATTGCCATTTATCACTCATGAGCTTAAAATTAGTGGGCTATTTTAGGCTAGTTTGATGCTCGGATTGTGCCCCTTTTTGGGCACAAGCTTCTTAAGCTAGGTGGGACCTTGTGATGGGGTTTACTTTTTATTCCTCACACGGATATCACGATCTTATTTTGACATATTTTTTATACCAAAGTATTTTATTGCAATTTGACTATTATTTTGCCTATTTTGATGTTCTCATCACTAATATGATAGTGTAGCATCACTCGGAGGCACTTTTGAAAGGAAAAGTTCCGATTTAGAGGTTCGGGTGCGGTTTTGCCTCGAGGTAGGTTATGATTTCTTCTCTTTAGACTTGATTTAGATAGATTGTCTATATATATCCAGTAGTATTGATCGTTAAGAAAGCTTTAGAATTAAATCTTTGGTTTGCATGATCCATATATTATATATTTTGGTCATTTTTGAGTTATTTAGCTTAGTGTGTAGTCGATAAACCTTAGTTTATGTTTATCCTTGGCTTTGATTGAAACTTTAGAATCCTTAGAATGTTTTTAGGTGGCATGAAACATAGATTTATGCATGTTGATTTGACTTGGTTGAATTGTGTTCCTTTTTATCATTTCAAGTTTTTATCGCTTTATTATATATCTGTGTGCATGAGACCTTGGATTTGGATTTGGACTAGCTGGGGTTCCAGGTTAGTACGTCTACTGGGATTGTTGTATGATGTGATTGTATTGAATATGCTTTGCATGTAATCGTGAGTGTGACATCTGCATTTTGACCTATTCGTATTTGACAATGAGAGGAAAATTGTATTTGAGAAACTTAAATGATTTTTACCAATATTTTCCACTTATAGAGCTCCGAAAGAGCGACTACTATTTTTACTTGAGGGAAATTGGGATTTTTGGAAGAATATACCGTTGTTGGTCGGATTATGATGCCTATTGAGTATCCCGTGTTTTGGTACTCATGCTACACTTCTTCATCGCTTTCTCATGCATCTCCCAGCACGAGACACCCTCGCTAAACATTGGATCTCACATGACCGTCGCAAACCTGGATTAAGTTTTTGGCGTCCAAATATTGTTTCTTTCCTTCTTTTGTACTTACCTATATTTTATATTTTGATTTAGACATACATGATGTATATATCTAATTTGTACGTAGATGTGTTGTACCAGTTATACCAGGTCCGAGGTGGTTTCTTGTATATATTATTTTTCTTTCTCAGTCAGTTTTGAACTTGTTTTGTATATTTTGTATCGTATTTACATATCTATGCTATGAACCCTACTTTCTCTACCTATATTTTCTTTCACTTATTTCTTTTTAGGTATTTACAGTCTTCCACTTTTATTTTGGATTTTGACTTGCCTAATGGGAATTTATAGTAGGCACCTGTAATAACTCGAATTTGAAAAGGGGATAGAAAGGGTCAAACAGGCAAGTCAAGAACCCAAAATGGACAATGGACCCTTCACGGCACCATAGACAGGCCGTGTAGGAGTCCAAGGCCCATTAAACTCCTCGTTAAAACTATCCAAGACCTGCCCCAAACAAAGGTCACTTGGACGGTGGCCCCGACCACCCATGGTGACTTGGACGGCCCGTCTAGGGGTCCGTACAAGTCACCTAGTCAGTAAGGTCTCACCCCAAGTCACTGTTAAGGACTACAGACGCCTAAACGGTCTGTGAAGCTTCACACGGATCGTGAAGTCATCCGTGAAAGAGACTTATTAGGCTTAGAATTTTGGATCAATTTCAAATGATCAAATCTTTCAGAGAAAAAATGAGTTAGGTGGCTCGTGACCTATCAAATTAAAGATCTTTGAATCCTCTTTTCAATGCTGTCAAGTTTGCCGAATTTTGAGTCCGGAGTAAAAAGTTATGCTGGAGTTAGTGAAGCCATGTCTAGCAGGGCATCTTCACGACCCACTGGGCGGGCCATCATGCTCTAGATGGCTCGTGAAGCCCCTCATGAGAGGCACTTCGGCAGTTTTAAGTCAAGGTCATCTTGGTCTTTGCCCAATTGTTTTAACTCAATACTACGTCGTTTTACCTTCTACCCAAAGCCATATATAATGATCTTTAACCTCCAAATTACCCAATTCAATTCATCCTCCTAAAATCACAAAAGTTGATCAAGTTCATTCTCTCAAATATCTCTCTCTACGGAGAAGAATAAGTCTAGGATTTTAAGATCAAGTCTCCAAATTCACCATTAATTGCAATCTTTTGGCATTTAGGTATGATAGTATTCATCTATGGAATCCTTTCCTCCATAAAGTTCCTAAATTCTTCAATTTTGCAAGTTAGAATCTCCAATGGAAGTTAGGGTTCTTACTCAATCTCATAGGTTCTTTTCAATTACGATCTAGTTGGTTGTTTTATGTCTTTTTATGCATGAATTGATATAATTACATGTTTTTAAGTTGAATTCGCATGATCCATTATTTCTAGAATTGATCTTATGATGAAGCCTTTCAAAAATTAAAGATGAATTTAAGAAGATAGGCATGTTCTTTATGAAATTGATGAAAATATTTTAAGAATGCTTTGAGAGTGAAGTATCAATGTTGTTGTTTTGTTGTGAATGGATTTATCACAATTCACATACAACTCAAACATGAATATGAAAGGGTTTTCCCACATAAAGGATGCACAAGGTTGAAAGGTTTTCTCACCTAAGATGAATCAAGATTAAGGAGTTATTCTAATGATAAGACAAGTAGGGATTACCCATTTCTCATAATGATAAGAGTTAAGATTAATCACTATTTCGTGGGATTTATGCTTAGCAATGAGAGGATATTGAGATGGATGCGCTCTAGTAGCTTGAGGTCGGGTTTCTAGTAGTAATCTCCTTATCCCATACTTATGTGCCATCATAGGATGGTGTCTAGAAGTACATGGTTCTTACCTTGGCAAGTGAGGACACCCTTTTTCGGTGTGGGATATGTAACGACCCGAGAGCACCCCCTAGTCGTTACCGGCGTATTCGACCTCTAAGAGGTCTTATACAAGCCCTTACCATTCATCATAGCATGCATCATAGAATAAAAACATGGAAAATTTAAAACTTTTACTTTGGAAGTTCAACTTCACTTCATATATGAAAGTAGAATCTAACTTCGTCACAATGTACCATCTAGACATAGAATTATCGAAAATGGGACTTAGCCCTTACATCAATAAGAAGTCTAGAAATAGGAAAGTACAACATTGTCTTACAACATAAGCAAATAACTAAACATAGAAGCTAGATCATAGGGTCTTGTCCTCGGACTTAAGGACTCACCAACTTGGGGAAGCAACTCCAAGTGTCTTAAGAAGTAAGTTTGAATCCTCAACGGCCCGAACCTAAATGTTTTGGGAAAAAGGAGACAAAATGGGTTAGTACAACACACGTACTAAGTATGGCTACTATGCATAAAAACCATTGAACCATGCATAAAAGGACATTTTAATCAAAACATGATTTTTGCCAAGTAAATCCAATATGCACACAAATTAAGTATCATAGTCCAAACCAACATAATATCATCCCAACATGTAGACAACCCAAGTAATACTAGTGCAATGCAAGGAATAGAATCCCATAACCTTATTCAAAGTCAAGTATCACATTAAGCAACCTACTTCATGCATACATACATAAGATCATACTTCATCATAACTTACCATATTCATAATGATCATACATAACATAGCTTCAACACACATAAGTAATAATCATCATAATCAAAAGTGAACACTACTACAACCATCTCTTAGGATCCACAAGTGCAATGTGCAAGAGAAGTCCCATACCCTCTCTTACACAATGAAGAAACCCTTAAGAAAGCCCTAGTAAGAGTTCACACCTTTCATACATTCATGTAGTTTTACATTAGGGAGATATTGCCATAATCGACATAGACCATGAGAGCTACATAGAATCCAGTGTTCTACTCCCACACCGAAAAGAAAGGGTTAACACTTGCCTAAGGTGTAACCATTCGTACATAGCTATCTACGTGGATCCACTAAGCTAGAGTCCTATGTGGGCATATAGTAAAGGGTTAAGGATATTGCTTCTAGAAACCCTAACTTACTAAACGTGGGGGATTTCCATCTGATGAGACAACACATACCGTGGATAATCCGAACGTGCTAAACGTGAGGAAACCCATATGGGGAGCCGGACTTACAAAATGTTAGACCCCCATATCATTTACATGCCCTATCGGTGCTAAGCATCTAATTCCCTTTTGTAATCATCTTTAGCCATCACATAAGTTCACATTAGCCTTTACTAGACTCTTATGTAAACATCTTATCATAATAGCTCATAGGTGTTCATAAGTGAGACCAATCCTTTCACTTAGAAACACTAGCAAGTGAGTAAACCTTTCACTTTACATTACACTATAATCATGATAACTACCTTTCAATCATATAGCAATCATACCATCACATACATACATGCTTCATACCTAATTCAAGTGTAGAGGGGTTAAGGATGAGAAAACTAGGTCATCAACACCACAACAACACATTAGGTATAATCATTACAATCTAAGTAATTCACCTTTCATACTTGAGTTCAAAGGAGAACTAACCTTCATACTTTCTTGCCCTCTTTGGGGCATTCATATTTCAATTACCAACAAGTCATAACCAATACATAATACAAGGTAATTCATGAAGTAATAATATCATCAACATCAATATAATCAATTGGCATATTCCCTTCATAGCCTTCAAGGCTTCATTCAAAGACTCAACCCTAATTTCATAGAAATTATACATAACCTAGGGTAGAATCATCATACAAACATGAATTATATAACATCACTTTCAATTTATAGCCTTCAATTAATATTCAACACAAACTAGGGTTAGAATTAGGAAAAGAAGGAGAAACATGGGTCTCATGCGGAATTCTTCAAGAAACCACAAATACAACATAAATTCATTCATAATTATTCATATAACATCAATCAAAGTCAGTTTATAACATCAATTTCACTTTAGAAAGAAGACCCACGTTTTTGGATTGAAATCCTAGAAATTGGAGATTTTGAAATTCATCTTGAAGGGGCCTCTTGGGGAAAGGAATCCCAAGAGTGATAAGCAACCATACCTTAGCTAATTACTTGAGAACTGATGGGGAAAAATCGAAACCTTGCTGCCCTAGATGAACCTTGGTCTTCTTCTTCAATGGGGTTCTTAGTTGAGAGAGTTTTGAGAAAAAATGAGTTTGACTTGTGAGCTTAGTTGTGTGAGTTGAAGTCTTAGGGTTAGGGTCTTATAGTTAGGTTTAGAATGGTAATTAGTTAACTGACCACCCATCTTAACCCTTAATTAATTAACTAACTAAAACTAAGACCCCTAAACTAAAAACTAAAAACTTAAAAACTGCCAGGACTTATGACCCTCCACCTACGGACCGTTGGTGGAGTTACGGACCGTGCTGGTCATCCGTCGTTTGGTACTAAGGCTCCCTTTTGGGGGGGTCAAGTCTCCCACGACTAAGTATGGGCTCACGGCCTTGACTTACGGTCCGTCGACCAGTCTACGGGCCGTGAGTCTTGGTCTCGTCTTTTGCTGCAGTTTTGACAGCATTTGGGTCCATGTTTGGGTCCTCCTCAAGGATCCCTAGGGGGTCCTTGGGGGGTCGTACCCGAACGTTTTGACCCCATGAACATATACTCACCGAATTTAAACCTTTTTACAAGATTATACCATCATACGACACTCCAAAACCTGTCCATAAACCTAAGGACACACTACAACACATTCTTCTCTAGTTTCCAAACATCGTGGTCGTTTCTTGACGTTTAGACTTTTACTCTTCCAAACCAAGTCAATTGCATTAATTTATGTTTAGAAACATCATTTTAACTGTTTTTAAGTCATTATTCATAAGGTGATGCTCTAACTTAAGTCATAGAATTTTTGGGGTGTTACAATATCCCCTCCTTAGGAACATTCGTCCCCGAATGGCACTTGGACTTCTTTCTAGGGAGACAATGACTCAAACTAGCAGCACCACAACCAGTCACATCAACAACATCATATCATCATATCATATAGGAATTTAATCCACAACATCACTATGCTCAAAACTCTTTACTTCACATAAGTATAGGAGGAACTACCTTCTCCATATTCAATGAGCATCAACATATATTTTTTAGAAATCAACAAGACATTTTGTTAATAAGACAACATCAAGCATGCTCATTACAACTCTCATGAAGACAACATTACACAACATCTATGGGTGCAATTTCAATCATGAGAAACCAAATTCATGAAAATTCAACATACAACTTAAGCATGAATTTTCACAAAAATTATGCACATACAAGGAAATCATGTCATAATCATCAACACACATGATTTTTCAATTTATACCAAATTAAGAGAGACTACTAACCTCAACTATGGCTAGGAGTATGAGGGAAAAAGATGAGGGTAGCGGGACTTCAAGTCGGCCTCGGCCTCCCATGTTGCACCCTCAACTAGGTGGTTTCTCTATAGGACTTTTACGAAGGCAACTTCTTTATTCCTCAACTTCTTAACTTGACGATCTAAGATTTCGACCGGAACCTCTTCATAAGAAAGGTTCTCATCCACACCTAAACCACTTGAGGGAGGATGGACATCGGTTCACCTATACACCTCTTTAACATAGAAATATGGAACACCGGGTGAACCGGGGCCAATTCATTGGGCAATTTCAACTCATAAGCAACCTTTACGACACGCTTCAAGATCTCATAAGGCCCAACATACCGGGGGGCTAAGTTTCCCCTTCTTACCAAACCTCATCACCCCTTTCATGGGTGAGATCTTTAAGTAACCCAATCACCTACTTCAAATTCAATTTCTCTCTTTCTATTATCGGCATAAGACTTTTGCCGACTATGAGCCATTTTCAACCTATCTCATATAAGTCAAACTTTCTCTGTTGCCTCATAGACTACCTCGGGACCAAGAAGAGCAAATTCACCCACTTCAAACCACCCAACCAGAGATCGACACCTTCTACCATAAAGTGTTTCAAAGGGTGCCATAGCAATACTTGAGTGGTAGCTATTGTTGTAGGAAAATTCTATCAAAGGTAGGTGGTCATCCCAATTACCTTTGAAGTCAATGACACACGTTCTCAACATGTCCTCTAGGGTTTGGATGGTGCGTTCCGCTTGACCATCCGTTTGAGGGTGAAATGCGGTACTAAGCTTCACTTGAGTACCAAGCCCACTTTGAAAAGACCTCCAAAAATGGGAAGTAAATTGGGCACCTCTGTCCGAAATAATCGACAATGGGGCCCCATGCAACTTCACAATCTCTTTAATGTACAACTTAGCATAGTCTTCTACCGAATAAGAAACCTTGACGGGAAGAAAATGGGTTGATTTAGTAAATCTATCCACAAGGACCCAAATGGAGTCATGTCACCTACGAGTTCGAGGCAAACCTACCACAAAGTCCATATTGACCTCTTCCCACTTCCAAGTGGGGATATCGATATCTTGAGTTAGACCTCCCGGTCCTTGGTGCTCGGCTTTGACTTGTTGGCAATTTGAGCACCTAGCCGCAAATTTTGCTATGTCTCTTTTCATCCCGTTCCACCAATAAATCTCACGTAAGTCACGATACAACTTGGTGGCTCCTGGATGGATGGAGTATCGGGACCCATGGGCCTCCTCTAAGATTGTCTCTCTTAGGCCATCCACATCCGGCACACATAACCTCCCTTGGTGCCTAAGCACCCCATCTTCTCCTTGAGAGAAAGTTTCTATTGCTTTGTTGAGAACCGACTCTTTTAGTTCCATCAAAATAGGGTCAAGATGTTGCTTAGACTTCACGTCAACAACAACCGATGACTCAGAATTATGATGGACCATAACACCTTCTTTTGGGGAATCTTCAAGTCGGACACCCAGCCGGGCTAGCCTATGTACATCATAGGCTAACTCCCTTTTCTCTTCTTCCACATGAGACACACTACCCATAGATACACGACTCAAAGCATCCGCAACTACATTTGCTTTCCCGGGGTGGTAAAGGACACTCATATCGTAATTTTTCAAGAGTTCCAACCACCTCCTTTGTCGAAGATTCAATTACTTTTGGGTAAAAAATATATTGAAGGCTCTTGTGGTCGGTAAACACATCCACATGTACCCCATAGAGATAGTGTCTCCAAATTTTAAGGAAAAGACTACGGCCGCTAGCTCAAGGTCATGAGTTGGATAATTCTTCTCATGCACCTTGAGTTGTCTCGAGGCATAAGCTATAACCTTACCATGCTGCATGAGGACACAACCCAAACCCACTCAGGAAGCGTCACAATCTACTACAAACCCTTCGGTGCCCTCCGGTAAGGTCAGAACCGGAGCGGAGGAGAGCTTATCTTTTAACAATTGGAAGCTCCTTTCACAAGATTTTGACCATTCGAACTTGGACTTCTTTTGAGTTAAGGTCGTTAATGGAGATGCAATAGATGAAAATCCCTCAACAAACCTCCGGTAGTAATCGGCCAAACCCAAAAAGCTTCGAATGTCGAAAGGACTCAAAGATCTAGGCCAACTTTTAACCGCATCAATTTTCTTTGGATCAACTTCTATACCCTTACTAGAAACAATGTGACCAAGGAAAGCAACCGATCTTAGCCAAAACTCGCACTTGCTAAACTTATCATAGAGTTGGTGATCTTTGAGGACTTGCAGTACTATCCTCAAATGATTTGTGTGATCATCCTCACTTTTTGAGTATATCAAGATGTCATCGATAAACACAATAACAAATGAGTCTAGAAAATTTCTAAACAGACGGTTCATAAGGTCCATGAAAGCCGCCAAGTCATTTGTAAGACCAAAGGACATCACTAAGAACTCAAAATGACCGTATTTTGTTCGGAAGGCTGTTTTCGGAACATCAACACCTCTCACCCTAAGTTGGTGATAACCCGACCTCAAATCAATTTTTGAAAAGTAACTCGCTCCTTGAAGTTGATCAAATAAGTCATCAATCCTAGGGAGTGGATACTTGTTCTTAATGGTCACCTTATTTAATTGTCGGTAATCAATATAAATACGAAGAGATCCATCCTTCTTCTTCACAAATAACACCGGTGCACCCCAAGGAGATATACTAGGTTGGATGAAACCCTTATCCAACAAATCCTTGAGTTAAGTTTTTAATTCCTTCAACTTCGATGGGGCCATCCGGTAATGAGGGATTGAAATGGGTTATGTATCTGGCAATAAATATATGCCGAAATCTATTTTCTGTTCGGGAGGAATCCCGGGTAAGTCATCGAGAAAGACTTCTGGAAAATCCTTCACTATGGGGACCGACTCCAAAGGAGGAATCTCGAACTCAAGATCCTTGACCCTCACAATGTGATAAAGACAACCCTTAGAAATCAACTTATAAGCTTTTAGACACGAAATGATCCTTCCCCTAGGGACGGAATTTTCTCCATTCCATTATAAAATGGGTTCATTAGGAAATTGAAACTTCACAATTCGGGTTCTACAATCTATAGACGCAAAACAAGCATGAAGCCAATCCATCCCCAATATAACATCAAAGTCCAACATATCAAGTTCCACCAAATCAACCAAAGTGACTCTATTGGGCAATGATATGGGACAACCCCTACACACTCTTTTAGCAATTATGGAATCACTCACTGGGGTGGAAACCGAAAAGGGTTCATTTAAGACATCGGGAAGCATATCAAACTTCATAGCCACCAAAGGGGTTACAAAAGACAAAGCGGCACCGGGATCCAACAATGCATAAACATTAATTGTAAATACTTGTAACATACCGGTCACAACATCCAGAGAACTCTCTTGGTCACCTCGAGATTGGAGAGCATAGAAGCGATTCTTCTTAGGAGCATCGAGATTTGGGCCACTCGCTTATGCTTGAGCATTTTCCCTTCCTTGAGCCTTTAGCATAGGGTAGTCCTTCCTCATATGGCCGCTCTTACCACAACCACAGCAATTTCCCATGCCAACTAGGCATTTGCCTTCATGTTTTCGGCCACACTTTGTACAAATAGGCTTCTCAACATAAGGACCACCACCTTTTGTTTCTTGAGGCTTGGGGGTAGACACTTTACCTTTGTTAACCCTTGGAGTGTTAGGAGGACCTTTGTTGCAAAACCTCTTTTTGAACTTTGGTTTATCTTGGATTTCAAACCTAACCTTAGAAGAATTTCCATCATCGGCCCTTGACCTCTTCAATTCTCTACCAACTTTCTTAAGCTTTTGCTCCTCAATTTGTTCGGCATGAACCATAAGACGAGAAATGTCCATGCTTGGGATTAGCATAGCCAACATACATTCATTTACCACAAGATCGGATACTCCCATAACAAATTTGTTCATTGTAGCTCTAGAGTTCGACACCAAAGTAGGAGCATGCTTGGACAATTGAGTGAACTTGAGGCCATACTCCTTCACACTCATACCCCCTTGAAGAAGGTTGATGAATTCTTGCATTTTCCTCTCCCTTAGTTCCATGGGGAAAAACCTATCAAGCAAAGTCATCTTGAATGTAGCCCAACTTTTCGGACCCTCTCTAATAGGTCTCCCTTCCTTCCATTGTTCATACCACACTTGTGCCACATCTTTGAGTTGATAGGCGGCTAACTCTGCCTTTTCTTGAGAAGACACACCCATAGTCTCTAGAACTTTAAACACTTCGTTAATGAATCCTTGTGGATCTTCTTCCACCTTGGAGCCAAAGAAAGTAGGGGGATTCATCCTTGTGAAATCCCTTATCCTAGAAGCGGTAGTGCTAGCATTAGGGTTCACTTGTACCCTAGCATCCCTAGCAACTTGAGTGGCCAACACTTGAGTCAAATTATGAATAGCCGACCTTATCTCAACATTAGACATAGCCCCTTCTTCAATAGGAACTTGAGGGTTTTGAGGAGCTCGAGGGGGAACCGCCTCCTTCACATTCTCCTCACCGGCCCTCCTTTCATTGTTCCTTTTTGTATTCATTGCCTATAAGCACAAGAAACGGATTAGAAGAGAAGGACTAGATAGAGTTAAGACTTTTAGGCACGACTATGGAGTAACAAAAGAGGGAAAGTTCCTAAGCATCTCGTAGCCTCCCATTCATAAGTGTGGCGCGCTTCACAGGCATGAAAAAGACTCTACTCGACGTGGTATCTTGTGACATGGATCCTACATTATTCTCAACCTTATGCTCTGATAGCAAGTTTGTAACGACCCGAGAGCACCCCCTAGTCCTTACCGGCTTATTCGACCTCTAAGAGGTCTTATACAAGCCCTTACCATTCATCATAGCATACATCATAGAATAAAAACATGGAAAATTTAAAACTATTACTTTGGAAGTTCAACTTCACTTCATATATGAAAATAGAATCTAACTTCGTCACAATATACCATCTAGACATAGAAGTATCGAAAATGAGACTTAGCCCTTACATCAATAAGAAGTCTAGAAATAGGAAAGTACAACACTGTCTTTCAACATAAGCAAAGAACTAAACATAGAAGCTAGATCATAGGGTCTTGTACTCGGACTTGAGGACTCACCAACTTGGGGAAGCAACTCCAAGTATCTTGAGAAGTAAGCTTGAATCCTCAACGGCCCGAACCTAAATGTTTGGGGAAAAAGGAGACAAAATGGGTTAGTACAACACACGTACTAAGTATGGCTACTATGCATAAAAACCATTGAAACATGCATAAAAGGACATTTTAATCAAAACATGCTTTTTGCCAAGTAAATCCAATATGCACACAAATTAAGTATCATAGTCCAAACCAACAAAATATCATCCCAACATGTAGACAACCCAAGTAATACTAGTGCAATGCAAGGAATAGAATCCCATAACCCTATTCAAAGCCAAGTATCACATTAAGCAACCTACTTCATGCATACATACATAAGATCATACTTCATCATAACTTATCATATTCATAATGATCATAATTAACATAGCTTCAACACACATAAGTCATAATTATCATAATCATAAGTGAACACTACTACAACCATCTCTTAGGATCCCACAAGTGCAATGTGCAAGAAAAGTCCCATACCCTCCCTCACACAATGAAGAAACCCTTAAGAAAACCCTAGTAAGAGATCACACCTTTCATACCTTCATTTAGTTTTACATTAGGGAGATATTGCCATAACCGACATAGACCATGAGAGCTACGTGGAATCCGGTGTTGTACTCCCACACCGAAAAGAGAGGGTTAACACTTGCCTAAGGTGTAACCATTCGTACATAGATATCTAGGTGGATCCACTAAGCTAGAGTCCTATGTGGGCACATAGTTAAGGGTCAAGGAGATTGCTTCTAGAAACCCTAACTTACTAAACGTGGGGGATTTCCATCTCATGAAACAACACATACCGTGGGTAATCCAGACTTGCTAAACGTGAGGAAACCCATGTGGGGAGCCGGACTTACTAAACGTGAGACCCCCATCTCATTTACATGCCCTTTCGGTGCTAAGCATCTAATTCCCTTTTGTAATCATTTTTAGGCATCACATAAGTTCACATTAGCCTTTACTAGACTCTTATGTAAACATCTTTTCATAATAGCTCATAGGTGTTCATAAGTTAGAGCAATCCTTTCACTTAGAAACACTA
Organism: Solanum stenotomum; assembly: GCF_019186545.1. Taxonomy (NCBI): domain Eukaryota; kingdom Viridiplantae; phylum Streptophyta; class Magnoliopsida; order Solanales; family Solanaceae; genus Solanum; species Solanum stenotomum. Next base: position 29,016,104 of record NC_064283.1, read on the forward strand.
GCAAGTGAGTAAACCTTTCACTTTACATTACACTATAATCATGATAACTACCTTTCAATCATATAGCAATCATACCATCACATACATACTTGCTTCATAGCTAATTCCAGTGTAGAGGGGTTAAGGATGAGGAAACTAGGTCATCGACACCACAACAACACATTAGGTATAACATCATTACAATCTAAGTAATTCACCTTTCATACTTGAGTTCAAAGGAGAACTAACCTTCATACCTTCTTGCCCTCTTTGGGGCATTCATACTTCAATTACCAACAATTCATAACCAATACATAATACAAGGTAATTCATGAAGTAATAACATCATCAACATCAATATATTCAATTGACATATTCCCTTCATAGCCTTCTAGGCTTCGTTCAAAGACTCAACCCTAATTTCATAGAAATTATACATAACCTAGGGTAGAATCATTCATGAAGTAATAACATCATCAACATCAATATATTCAATTGACATATTCCCTTTATAGCCTTCTAGGCTTCATTCAAAGACTCAACCCTAATTTCATAGAAATTATACATAACCTAGGGTAGAATCATCATACAAACATGAATTATATAACATCACCTTCAATTCATAGCCTTCAATCAATATCCAACACAAACTAGGGTTAGAATTAGGAAAAAAAGGAGAAACATGGGTCTCATGCGGAATTCTTCAAGAAACCACAAATACAACATAAATTCATTCATAATTATTCATATAACATCAATCAAAGTCAGTTTATAACATCAATTTCACTTTAGAAAGAAGACCCACGTTTTTGGATTGAAATCCTAGAAATTAGAGATTTTGAAATTCATCTTGAAGGGGCCTCTTGGGGAAAGGAATCCCAAGAGTGATAAGCAACCATACCTTAGTTAATTACTTGAGAACTGATGGGGAAAAATCGAAACCTTGCTGCCCTAGATGAACCTTGGTCTTCTTCTTCAATGGGGTTCTTAGTTGAAAGAGTTTTGAGAAAGAATGAGTTTGACTTGTGAGTTTAGTTGTGTGAGTTAAAGTCTTACGGTTAGGGTCTTATAGTTAGGTTTAGAATGGTAATTAGTTAACTAACCACCCATCTTAACCTTTAATTAATTAACTAACTAAAACTAAGACCCCTAAACTAAAAACTAAAAACTTAAAAACTGCCAGGACTTACGACCCTCCACCTACGGACTGTAGGTGGAGTTACGGACCGTGCTGGTCTTCCATCGTTTGGTACTAAGGCTCCCTTTTGGGGGGGTCAAGTCTCCCACGACTAAGTATGGACTCACGGCCATGACTTACGGTCCGTCGACCAATCTACGGGCCGTGAGTCTTGGTCTCGTCGTTTGCTGCAGTTTTGACAGCTTTTGGGTCCATGTTTGGGTCCTCCTCAAGGACCCCTAGGGGGTCCTTGGGGGGTCGTACCAGAACATTTTGACCCTATGAACATATACTTACCTAATTTAAACCTTTTTACAAGATTATACCATCATACGACACTCCCAAACCTGTCCAAAAATCTAAGGACACACTACAACACATTTTTCTCTAGTTTCCGGACGTCGTGGTCGTTTCTTGACGTTTAGACTTTTACTCTTCCAAACCAAGTCAATTGCATTAATTTGGGTTTAGAAACATCATTTTAACTGTTTTTAAATCATTATTCATAAGGTGAGGCTCTAACTTAAGTCATAGATTTTCTGGGGTGTCACAGGGTAGACACCAGATTCCATTATAGCTCACATGGTCTCTATGTCGGTTAAAGGTAAATCTCCCACAATAATGAACTAAGGTTACTTGTAGAATTATCAAAACAAGTGTTTTAAATATGTTTAGCTTGCATTGACCATGATTATGATTTATGTTTTCTAACCCTTTTATCTTATGATTTAGCTTGGTCATTGCATACCATGTAAAGTCCATTTTTAGCATGATTTCGTATATTATATGCATTGCTATGTTACTTGGTACTTTCTTTGTACTAACGCATACTCTTGCCTATATTGTTTCACTATTGTAGGGTCTGACACTCCTATTTCGCATCCTCATGGCTAGTGATTACATTAGTAGTTTTTAAAGATTGGAGTCCTCATGTTTCGAGGACCGAATCCTTTATTGATTATTTTCTTTACTTTTCTAGATTGTATGTGATGTATTGGTTATGTCTAGATCACTCTTGAATTACTAGGTGGCTTTGAGACTATGTTAGACTTTCGCTTTGTTTTTGACAAACTCTTTATGATATAAATTGTCTTTTAAACTCTTAAGCTCTATTATCTTGTATGATGTATGCTAAGTGGCTTGTGTAGGGCCATTCGGGGTCCTATGCACCATGTTACGTCTAAGGATACTTTGGGTCGTGACAAACTTTGTATTTAGGGCACAAGGTTTAGAATGGTCCTAGGATGTCTCGTAAGCCACGTTGAGTAGAGTCTTGTTCACGAGTGTGAAGCGCGCCACATTTATGAATAGGAAGCTATAAGATGTTTAGGAAACTCCACTTCTTTCATTACTCTAAGTCGTGCAATAGAGTGTTAACTCTATATGTCCTTTCTCATAATACCTATCCGATGCTTTTCAGGATATGGCCCCTCGAAGAGCTTACGTTAAGAGGAATGTGAATGAGAATGTGGAAGGAGAAGCTCCTCCTCAAGCTCTGAAAGTCCCGATCGACGCTTTGGCTGAGCAAGTTACTAATGCGGAGTTTAGGGGTGCTTTTAAAGTATTGGCCAAAGCCATGACGGCTCAAGCCAATAGGGAGGTTGTGGTCCCTATGAACCTAAATGTGGGTCCCGTGGCATCTAGAATGAGGGGCTTCACTAGAATGAATCCCCCAGAGTTTCATGGTTCCAAGGTTGTGGAAGATCCTCAAGAGTTCATTAATAAAGTGTATAAGGTGTTGATGATCATGCGAGTGACATTGGTGGAAAAGGCGGAATTGGTCGTTTATCAACTCAAGGGTATTGCTCAAGTTTGGTTCAACCAAAGGATGAAAGAGAGGGCGGTAGATACACTACAAGAAAACTCACCTTTAACAACCACTTTTTAACGAAAGGTCACAAATCCTGTCGTTGTAAGTGTATTTATAGCGACCAAAAATAATTATGATCGTTAAAATCAATTTCTAAATGAAAAACAACAAAAGAGTAAATTACCATAATTGAAAATAGTGATATCAGTCGTTAAAACTAAACTAATTCTATTTTACGAAACGATATATTTGTTTCTATATGCTAAAATTTCTTTTATTATTTGTCTGTACTTTATTTATGTATTTCATTTTTTTCAGTTTATTTATAATCTCCTACTCGTGAAAACCCCAAACCCTTCTCCTCCTAAGCGAATTTTTTCTTTGAGCCCTAATCTCCAATAAATCCGCATCTCGCTCATGTGAAATCAAGTGATCAGTCTACCTTTCTTAATTTCATGCAAGCAGCTAGGGCTTCGAATTCATGATCAATAAAAGCCGTCATGTCTTCAACCAAGTAAGATTTTTCATATGCAAAGTTGTGGGAATTTTACCGATTTTCAATTTCTTTTCAGTAAGCGAGATTTATTTATTTTTTGTTTCTTACTTGATTCTTGTTAAATGGAAGAATCGTCCAATGAACTTGGAGAATTTTGTGCTAATGTTAAGTGAAGTAAGCCTTTTGGAGACAATTCATCTTCTTCTACCTAAAGAAACTAAAGTATAAATGGGTATATCTTTTGATTATGGGTCATTTATGATGTTCTGGGCCATATTCTTTGTGTTTATTTAAGATCTCTTAGACTATATTGTTTATGGTTTACTTGTCGATTAGTTTTCTTCAAATTGTGTTAAAATTGTTTCTTTCTAGTATTTTATTTGCATTGTAAAATTGAATTTTGAATGTCATGGGCATTTGTTGTTTTTAGAAAGTGTCTGGTCTTTGATGGAAATACCTAGATTCCTCATTCACTAGAGATCTCAAGATCCCATTTGCCAGAGCTTTTGTGCTTTTATTAGGGAATAGGAATTACCGACTAAAAGTTAGTACATTTGATTAATACATTTACCTTTTGTTTTTAAGTTGTGAAAAATGTAACCGTAAGAGCCTTAATATATATTACTGAACATAAATAGCTCACCTAATACATACCTTAGCTATGTTATTGTTGTTGTATCTCGTCTTTGAAATTGAATATACCATATGTAAATTGGAAAATGTATTCAAAGTGAATATATTCAGAGCATTTCTCAAATCCCTTAATATGTTTTACTTCACTCAATGGTATTTTGAAAACAACCCATCTACCTTTGCGAGGTAGGGAAGAGGTCTGCATACACTTTATCCTTCTTAAACCCTATGTTGTGAGACTATATTAGGTATGTTGTTGTTCTGATTTAAGATGCTATAGGCTTATTCTAGTTTCCATATTATCTTGTGGAGTTCTTTTCTCGAAATGGAAGTTATATGTTAATTTTTTATTTGAGTTTGAGAAGTAATATTGTTGCGCTTCTCAACCACGTAAAAAGGGTGATTGAATATTTTGGTCTTCTAACTTAACTAATATTTTATTTTCTGGTGATTTTTCATTCTACATTAGATTTTCTCAGAAATAGCAGTGAAATTGATAAATAGTATTATTGTCCAAATAACCACGGTGTGCTACTTTATTTGATGTTTCTTGGTTGTATGCTGAAGCATATTGTCTAATGCAATGGTATGCCAACTATAAGAGGCCTTAAACTTTATTCTTTTCTCTAGTGTGATGACATATTTCACTGTTGAACCTAGATAGTACTATTTTTAAAGCTATGACAATAGTCTCTTATCCCAAAAGCATTAGAGCTGGCTTAGAAAAAAATATTCACGGTATTTGCACATTTGTTGACCTAATGTGTTTTTTTAAGAAAAAAGAATTCATGGTTAAATAACTATGTTTTATCTTAGTTTCATTCCTTCACCTTATTATGTACTTTGAAAATCAGCGAGTGTGCTACATTAATACATGACTGCTTATATATGTTTTCAAACTCTCTGAGTCAATTATGACTCATGAGAAGTTAATGACCATATTGGCAAGTCCTTAAACCGACAGGAATTTTTCATTTTTCTTAATGACTAGCCGATCTTTATATTAAACTCTGACCTTAAAATACTCTTCAAGCTGCTGCACTTTTGTCTAAGATTGTGTTAAAAAATATTACAAAGTGTGGTGTTCAAAATATGCCATATGTATTTTGTTAAGTGAATTTATCATCGAAAATTATTGGACAGCAAGCTTTCTGAATCTTTCAAGTAATATGTGGTTGATTTATATTTGCAATGTTGAAAGCTGTATTAGACATTTTGGTTTGTCTTCTACGACTTTTTGTAAATAATATGATCTATGTTATGCTAATGTGCATTTGCTTAATTTTCTTTAACCCTTGCTCTTTTTTCGTTAAAAAATATTAGTTCATCTCATTTTATTTTTTGTTTCCATTTTTTCTTGTATTACAATTATATGGTTGATTTACTATATGTTCTGATGAACCTATTATCTTACACAAAATGTATGCTTCTTTATGACTAAAACACCATTACAATTGTATGATGTGTGCGAGTTCTAAAACTGATTCAATTGTCTTTGTAGACCTTATTTGTGGAAAAGCTTATTCATGTAAATCATTATCTTGATCCTCTTTGTCAGCATTCAAAAACATATCAAGACAGTCACTCTAAAGCTTGTTATGCTAGAAATGAATTTTATAGTTTAATAACTTTGAAGTTATTTATAGTCACTATGAAGAGTGATTTTTGTTCTAATAAATTTATGTAAGGTTTTATCCCTTGGTTGGTTTGAAAATAAGCATTTAACTAAGTAAATAGGACTAATATTGTTGGAAATATGTTCTCTCTACGTAATTTATTATATTTTGCTGTTTTGAAATTCTTTTTCTTGTAAGTTTGAGTGATTAAAAGTCTTGTCTACTTGGAGTGCATTACTAGTTCAAGCTTGCATTAAGGAAACTAGCCTTATGTTTCAAGAATCAATGATAGAATATGTGTTTTAATAAAAATAGATTAGGATACTAATTTCGAGCTGTTATTCTTTGACTGATAATCCTTGATTGTGTTTATGCATAAATATATTATGTATTCTTGTTTGTAGACTGTTTGTCCCTATCAGAAAAAAATGAGATTATTTTATTGAGTTTATACATCAAAGAGGAATATACTTTCAAACATATATATTTTAATTGTTTCACTAATCTCTCTCCCTCTCTCCTTATTTATTATTTCTCTGTTCTACATGAATAGAGCAAAAAATAGAGCCTTGTGGGAGACTCTTGGGAATCATGGAGTTGTTGTAGTTCCTTCTATTATTTTATCTTATCTCAGCTAACCTCATGTCACGTTTTAATCATTGGAAGGTAATTTTTTTACTTGGTCATTTTATGTTTGGCCCATTTTCTGTCCATTTAAACACTTTGAGAATTATCATTTGGCATTTTTGTAGTAGACAGAAGAAATTTATTTATAGATGAACAACAACATATTCAGTGAAATTTCATAAGTGGAGTTTAAAAAGGGTAGCGTGTACACATATCATACCCAGTGACATGCTATATATGAATTTTATTGGTCACATGAGCCCTTTTGTTTATCATGTTTTTCATGTCTCTCATCTACCCTATTAGTAGTAAATTACACAAATATTTGGTATAAATATATGTTTGGGGTCAAAAGTTAGACCCGCTTAGTGTAATGTCCACAATGTAAAGGTGATAACAATAGGTAAATGTTGCAAGTTATTGTCATGACAGGAGTAGTCTAAGAAAACATCCTTTTGATTTAGTATGAAGTATAGTTTTGCTATTATATTTCGTACCAAATAAACTTTGAATATATCATGTTAATATGACAATGTTTCCACATGAAAAACTATAGTTTTGTTTGCTTTTTATTGATAGTTAAATTTATTTGGACGGTTTCAAGACATTTTTTTGTGGGTGCGTAATTCATGGTAAAATATAATACTCCCTCCGTTCCATTTTATGTGGCAACATTTGACCGGGCACGGAGTTTAAGAAATAAAAGAAGACTTTGAAATGTTTACTAAATTGCCCTTTAAAAAGTAGACTCTTTTTTCTCTCTCCTCATAAATGTATTGGAGTATTATTTTAAGATTAAGTGGGACCAACAAGGATAAAAGAGGAATTGTACCTTTATAAAGTTACCTTATAAGGAAATGTGACATTCTTTTTGGGACTGACCAAAAAGGAAATAGTGCCACATAAAATGGAACGGAGGGAGTAATACTTATTGTAATATTCTTCTAATGGTTGTCTTAATCTGACTATTTCTTTAATATTATTTGTGATGTATTCTAGATGCAACATATCTTGGGTTCTTAGGTACATATGTAAATTATTTTCCATTAATTCTTCTAATAGCTTTATGTCTTTCATAGCTTCTGTTCAATATTGTAAATATTCGTAGTTCCTTTTAATCTGAATTTATTTCTAAATTATACCATTCTATTCTTTCGAGTTCTATTTCATACCATTGTTGATCTAATATATCTTCTGATTCGTTATCATTAAATATTTTTTCCCATATGATTCTTCTTAATTCAATTATCTTTATACCTCTAAGTATATATTGGATTAAAGTTTCATAGTTTTTTATTATTTCATCATGCATGTATGTAGTCATGTTCATTGTTATGCAGGTTTTTTATTTTCAATTATTCCTTCCTATCATATCCATAATTGATTAAATTCATATTAGATCATTATGAACTAGATTATTTGTTTATCATGTTCTCCTGTCACTACTAGCATCGTACTTTAGCGGATACTTCCTTCTTTTCAGCGCCTCAACTTTGTTTACTCCCCTAAACGGCTTTCCTTGCCTACTGGTTCCAACATTAGGATGGCATAGTATAGAAGTTTTCTCCCTGTTTTCAGTGTGCTAATAAACTAGAAATCATGATTCAAATAATTCTAATACATAATAACTAATATAAATTTATTCAATCATATATATGATATTCAGGAATATATGAAATTAGTTCTGCATATTTGTTAAACAATATACCTTTGTCTCTTGCTTGTCTATGGTATCTGAGGGTTGCTCCATTATCTTTTAAGTGTGAATATTTTAAATATTTGAGAGAGTGTTCTTATGGAAGTTTGCTTCATTTATTGAAGGCTTGCCCCTTATGTTACAAGTACATTCCTTTATATAGAAAGGAAATCTTATCCTATAGCTACTGCACTTATATTTATCTGCACATTACTTTAACAATGCACACCTACCACTTTACACTTGTCCATTAATAATGCACACCACTCCTACCTACCACTTTAATATGCATCTACTTTAATAATGCATACTACCCTACACTTGTTGACTAATTTACATAATTTATTCCTACTCTACTAACTTTCTTACAATAAGACGAAAAATAATGTACCTAATAATTTACAATAATGCTCATTTACATAGTACTATTCACTTTATACTATTTGCTTTTGGTTTTTTTGGCCAAATATGTCTTCTTTGCCTTATCTCTTTAGTTGTCTTTATCTTCTTTGTCCCTATCTTCTTTGTCTTCATATCTCTTTGACTTTATTCTAGCTGGACATCGGGAATCACATTGTCTTCTCCATTACATTTTGAACATATATGGTCAGGATATTTGTGCCCAATTAGCATACAATATCTGGTTAATAGTTCTGAAGAAATAAATCCTGCCTTTAATGCTCTTGTTGTAGGTCTTTATTCTGGTTTTAATAATGATAAAATTCATTTCTAAACTTCATCCATATCTGATTTCCTTAGTTCCCTTGAGTTGGCATAAATCATTAATTGATCTCTAGAATAGTAACTCCATATAGCATTTCCATTCAAATAATTGTTGGATAGTTCTTGTATTATAGTTGATATACCAATTATTCTTTTATTGGCATAGAAATTGGGTATCTCAATTTTTGATATTTCTAGTTGTTCTCCAATATCTTCCGGTATTATCATCTCTTTGGTCAGGCCTATCTTTACAACTTGAATAGGAGGTTTTATCTCCTCATGTAATATCTCTGCTGTTGCCGTATAGAATTTCACATAAAATAAATTTCCTTTGGTCACTCTTTTGTATATAATAAATGTTTTGTATAATTCTGGTATGCCACTTAGTTCTTCTCCGTTATAAGTATATGTAGTACTTATTAATCCATAATTATAACATGTTTTAACTAGGTTAGCATTGGTTTTTGGCTGTGCAATTAGTTTATTTTATCCTTGTAATTTTTGGGTTATATAGTCTTGGTTTGGATCTTTTGTAGTGATAGATCTGGGATTGAGGTTTAGGTAACTCTATATTTTGTATATATTTTCGAGGTATGTCCTTGTGATGTGGCTATACACCTTTTTCTCATGTTGTAGGCTATCTGTATACATTGAAGTTTGTGGTTCTATGGTTAATGGGTTTTTTGTTTTTTGTGTAAATGGTTTTTCAAATAACTGATTTAGATTTGCATTTTGTTGTTTTTCAATAACTGGTCTTCTTGTACCTGCAGCTATATTTAGACAATCATTATGGGTTTTAAGGTGTTTCCCAATGTCACCTCTTAGCTTTGGATTTTTAAAGTCTTCCGATCGACTTAGCTCCGCATTTTTATAGTCATGCTGCTGACTTGTACTAGCTTTAGACTTCAGATTATCTTCATTAGTCTTTAGCTTTTGTATCTCATTGTCCATACTGTCCACTTTGATACAAAGTGTAGTAATGGCTTTGAGTATCTCTTCAATTGTATTTTCTTTCTCAATTTGAGTAGTTTTGTCTTGATAAGTAATCTGCAATAACATTCTTGTCAGTTTTTATTACTTCAATAGTAAATGTAAAATTTAATATATTTAATATCAATCTTCTCATTTCTTTTGTAGTTGCTGAATTCTGTATTTTTCTTGTTAGCCACCATTTTACTTGTGTGTTAACTGTCCTTATAATAAATTTGTTATATACAATATATGGTTCAAATGATAGTAAACATTTATACACTGAATATAATTTTTTTCTATTTATTTTTCATCTTATTTCTGCATTAGTAAATGTTCCTGAATAATATTTACAATGATGTTCTATTTTTTCTTTATCATACCTCTATTTTAAGACTCCTCCATAACATTTTTCACTGGCGTCTGATTCTACTATATAAGTAATTTTTTGTTTTCATCCGAAAAATATAGTTTAGGTAGGTTCTTACATAATAGTTTTACTTTTTGTATTTGTGTTTGGTCTTTTTTATCAAACTGGTATTCTATGTCTTTCTTTAATTTTTGTTGTAATGGTTTTAAATTCTCTGCTAATTGTGGTATGTATTCTCTTACTTGATTTACTAGTCCTAAGAATGATAAAGCAATCAGTACACGAATCCCTTCCTTTAGAAGGAGTGAACCCGACCACTTCACGCTGAAGTTCATACTCATACTGATCTACGAACCACCCTTCTCTTTGATTTGTCCTTCCTGACCTCTCTTAAGCCTTTCAACGATCGTTTAGGTAGCCTCCTTAGGACTCTCAAAAAAGTAACCTGGCCTGATACCTATTCACTCGCCTGGCCCACTCGTATCCATCATATATAATATGCCCGACTATCGAGGGAAATCCACCTCTTAGATAAAGTCTTCGATCGCCTGAAGATGGCACAGAAAGACAAAAAGAGCAAAATCGATATAAGATAAGACAGGATGTCAAATTTATCCCAATTTCGCTTTCTACCACTCCATGGAAGTAAGACTAGCAACTATTATAGGGCCCTCCTCCTATTAGGGCAACTACTAAGACTGGCTCGCCGAGATCGACAGGAAAGACAACTAAAACTCAAACTGCAGGAAAGAGAGAAAGAGGGGGAACTAGATGAGCTTACTACTCCAACTGTAACTGGATCGAAAAGAGAGTGGACTGAGCATCTTTCCAATTTCAAAGATCTATCAAAGCCCATTTGAAATGAAGACCCCTGCTCTGCTTTCAAACTTTCCAACTGCATGTGAGTAAACTCCTACTCGCTTTAGGGCAGTCTAACCCACAGGCTGCAAGCACCAGCTTGCTGGCAGAACGAAAGACTTGAAGCGGATAGCTGGAAACTGGCATTTCCACTAGATATATCTCAATGGCTGCAAGGGCTTACCTTGGCGCTCCTACTGTTAGAACCCCAACTGACAAGGGAACTCAAGTGGAAGACCTTAACACTTCCACTGCCCGAAAGCCTTATCATTGGAAGGAAACTGCACGATTAGCAGTGAATAGGATCAATCCTC